>NC_088385.1:125212500-125548750 GCF_037993035.2 Macaca fascicularis
AGCCTGGCCAACATGGTGAAACCCCGTCTCTACTAAAAATACAAAATTAGCCAGACATGGTGGCTTGTGCCTGTAGTCCCAGCTACTTGGGAGGCTGAGGCAGGAGAATCACTTGAACCTGGGAGATGAAGGTTGCAGTGAGCCAAGATCACGCCACTGCACTCCAGCCTGGGTGGCAGAGTGAGACCTTGTCTCATAAATAAATAAAACCATGTGGAACTAGGAACTCATCATGTAACCATTAATGGCTTCCCATCATTTTAGGACAAAGTCCGAATCCTTAAACATTTGTGACAAGAAAACGTTTAGTCTCTTGGACTTCATTATCATGGGTCTGGCTACCTCCAGAGCCCGGTTCTGAGAAGTACCCAATTTTTCCCTCTCTCATGCTTTACATGTGCTTCACTCAAAGAACCAAGCTTGGTGTTTTTCACAAATGCTGTTTTCTTGATCTGGACACCCCTTTCCCTTTTGCTCCCTAAACATTATCTGGGTAAATCTTTTTGTGTATTGTGTGTATGCGTCAGGGTCTTGCTCTGTTGCCCAGGCTAGAGTGCAGTGGCGCGATCAGCTCACTAACCTCAAACTCCTGGGATCAAGAGATTCTCCTCCCTCAGCCTCCCAAAGTGCTGGTATTACAGGCTAATTCTCAACAATCCTTTCAGGTTTCATCTCAAATATAATTTCATTTCTACATGAATTTAATAAGTATGTATTCAGGGTTTATTATAGGTTTATAATCACTTCCTCAGGGAAGCCTTCCCTGACCTCTCAGACTAGGTCTCCTATTAGATTTTGTCATTGCAAATTGTATTTTTTCCTTTCTTCCACATATCACAGCCCTAATTATTTGTGTAATTTTTTTGAGACAGACTCTTACTCTGTCACCCAGGCTGGAGGGAGTGCATCTCTCGGCTCACTGCAGCCTTGACCTCCTGGGCTCACGTGATGCTCCCACTTCTGCCTCCTGAGTAGCTGGGATTATAGGCATGTGCCGTCAAGTCCAGCTAATTTTTTTGCCTTTTTTTTTTTTGTAGAGATGGGGTTTTGCCATGTTGCCTAGGCTGGTCTCAAACTCCTGGGCTGAAGCGATCTGCCCACCCCAACCTCCCAAAGTGCTGGGATTATAGGCGTGAGCCACCATGCCTGGCCTATTTGCATAATTATTTTCTTCCTTCCTTCCTTTCTTCCTATCTCCATCCCTCCCCCTCCTTCCCTCCTTCCTTTCCTCCTTCTCTCTCTCTCATTCAAGCCATCCTTCTACCTCATCCTCCCTAGTAGCTGAGACTACAGGCACACGTCACCAAGCTTGGTGAATTTTTTTAAGGTTTTTGTAGAGATGAGGTCTCATTATATTGCCCAAGCTTGTCTCAAACTCCCGGGCTCAGGTGATCCTCCCACCTCCTAAAGTGCTGGGATTAGAGGCATGAGCCATTGTGCTTAGCCTAATTCTTTATTTAATGTGTGTCTTCTTTGCTAAACTTCATGAGGGTAGGAGCAACGTCTATTATGTTCATCTCTGCATTCTCAGTGCTGAGAACAGTATCTGGTACACAGCAGGTGGCCCCAAATACTTTTAAATAAATAAATGAAGGTGAGGCAAATTAAAGCACACAATAAACTCTGTCAACAAAGAATCTTTGTTCAGCAAGTAATTACAAAAATGACTGAGAAGACACTGAGTCTCGGGGCTCATGAAAGATACTATGTGGCCGGGCGCGGTGGCTCACGCCTGTAATCCCAGCACTTTGGGAGGCCGAGGCGGGCGGATCACAAGGTCAGGAGATCGAGACCACGGTGAAACCCCGTCTCTACTAAAAATACAAAAAATTAGCCGGGCGCGGTTGTGGGTGCCTGTAGTCCCAGCTACTCGGGAGGCTGAGGCAGGAGAATGGCGTGAACCCGGGAGGCGGAGCTTGCAGTGAGCCGAGATCGCGCCACTGCACTCCAGCCTGGGCGACAGAGCGAGACTCCATCTCAAAAAAAAAAAAAAAAAAAAAAAAAAAAAAAAAAAAAAAAGAAAGATACTATGTGATGGCTTCATTTACTATTAGAAGGACTGGAACCCACCCACTTACTGGCAAAAGGTTAAAAACAAAAACAAAACTCAGCTTCTCAGAACATTGAGTTGCATAGGAGAAACAGTGAAACAGCAGGGAAAGGAGACTGAAGCAAGAGAAAACCAAATTTGAAAAGAAAAGGATGAAAGAACAAAAACAAAAACAAAAAAAACCACAACTCAGTTCAATAAAAGGCAGCACCTTGGATTTGAAGCAGGAATGAGAGGGCCTATAAGTAGCAAGCATTCTGCCCAGGAACAAGCAGAAAAGATGGCTGACCATGTGATGGTAGAAGAAATAATTCTAATAGAGAAGAACATGACTAAAGGTACTCTAACCATAGAACAGCTCCATAGTCTGGGGAGCATTCTCTGAGTATTAGCTTCAAGTGATCGCATCTATATTCAAGTCTTTGCTAGATGTAACAAATAAATCCTCTGAGCAGTGGTGACAAGGCTCACTGCTGAGCCAGAATACTACAGAGTTAAGGGCTGGCAAACTATGGTCCATGGGCCAAATTCAGCTATCAGCCTGCTTTTGTAAGTTTACTGGAACACAGCCATGTCTGTTCACTAATGTTTGTCTATGACTGCTTTCATGCTCCAACGACAAAGTTGAGTAGTTATGATAGACATTGAATAGCCTCCAAAGCCTAAAATGCTTATTATATGTTCCCTCACAGAAAGTTTTTCAATACTTATTGTAGAATATAGTTTTCTTTTTCTTTTTTTTTTTTTTTGAGACAGAGTCTCGCTCTATCGCCAAGACTGGAGTGAAGAGGCATGATCTGGGCTCACTGCAACCTCTGACTCCCAGGTTCAAGAGATTCTGCTGCCTCAGCCTCCTGAGTAGCAGGGATTACAGGTGCATGCCACCATGCCTGACTAATTTTTGCATTTTTAGTAGAGAAGGTGTTTCTCCATGTTGGCCAGGCAGCTGGTCTCAAACTCCTCACCTCAGGTGAACCGCCTGCCTCAGCCTCCCAAAGTGCTGGCATTACAGGGGAGAGCCACTGTGCCTGGCCAAATACAGTAGTTTGAATAGAGCTTCTTCTACACACACAGCAGAATAGGTATTGGGAGTGCTTCTGAAGTCACCTTGTGATATGAAATACATATATATATATATATATATATATTTTTTTTTTTTTTTTTTTTTTTTTTTTTTTTTTTTGAGACGGAGTCTGGCTTTCTCACCCGGGCTGGAGTGCAGTGGTGCGATCTCAGCTCACTGCAAGCTCCACCTCCCGGGTTCACGCCATTCTCCTGCCTCAGCCTCCCAAGTAGCTGGGACTACAGGCACAAGCCACCATGCCCGGCTAATTTTTTTGTATTTTTAATAGAGACTGGGTTTCACCATGTTAGCCAGGATGGTCTTGATCTCCTGACCTCATGATCTGCCCGCCTCTGCCTCCTAAAGTGCTGGGATTACAGGCGTGAGCCAACGCGCCCAGTGGAATACATACATTTTAAATGAAAGGAAAAAGGTAGAAGCATAAAAATGCTAAGCTAGCTACATTAAAAGAAAAAAACAGTAGTTTCCCTTTAACTGAGAGACAATGATCAAGTTTTTGTGTATGATCAATCTGTTACGTAAGATCAAGGTTCAGGAAGGTCAGTTCAATCAAGTTTCTGGATACCGCTCTGCTTGGTAAAGATTAAACTAAATTAGAGTGCCTACATGTATGTTTATTGCAGCCCAATTTACAATCGGAAAGATATGGAATGAACCTAAGTGTTCACTGACCAATGAGTAAATAAAGAAAATGTGGTGGCCAGGCGTGGTGGCTCACGCCTATAATCCCAGCACTTTGAGAGGCCAAGACGGGAGGATCATGAGGTCAAGAGATCGAGATCATCCTTGCCAACAGGGTGAAACCCCATCTCTACTAAAAATAAAAAAATTAGCTGGGTGTGGTGGCACGTGCCTGTAGTCCCAGCTACTCGGGAGGCTGAGGCAGGAGAATTGCTTGAACCCGGGAGGCGGCGGTTGCAGTGAGCTGAGATCACACCACTGTACTCCAGCCTGGTGACAGAGCGAGACTCCCTCTCGGCGGGGGTGGGGTGGGGGGGGAACAAACAGAACGAACTGAAGGAAGGAAGGAAGGAAGGAAGGAAGGAAGGAAGGAAGGAAATGTGGTATATATGCACCATGGAGTACTACTCAGACAGAAAAAGTAATGAAATAATGCCTTTCGCAGTAACTTGAATGGAGCTGGAGGCAATTATTCTAAGAGAAGTAACTCAGGATTGGAAAACCAAACATAATTTATGTTCTCACTTATAAGTGGGTGCTAAGCTATGAATACGCAAAGGCATACAGAGTAATAGACTTTGGAGACTCAGAAGAGGAAGGGTAGGAGCGGGTGTGGGATAAAAGACTACATTTTGGGTACAATGTACAATACTCAGGTGACAAGTACACTAAAATCTCAGAATTCACCACTATATAATTCATCCATGTAACCAAAAAACACCTGTACTACAAAAGCTATTGAAATAAAAAAATTTAAAAAACAAAATAAAATAAATTAGAGTGTCTATTGGGCTTAATTTTACTAAGGAAAATCAAAGAGTACGCCTATCTTTAGACAAACACTACCTGAAAAAGCATAAGGGTTCTTTTCTTTTTCTTTCTTTTTTTTTGAGACAGAGTCTTGCTCTGTCGCCCAGGCTGAAGTGCAGTGGCATCTCGGCTCACTGCAAGCTCTGCCTCCCGGGTTCACGCCATTCTCCTGCCTCAGCCTCCTGAGTAGCTGGGACTACAGGTGCCTGCCACCACACGCGGCTAGTTTTTTGTATTTTTAGTAGAGACGGGGTTTCACCGTGTTAGCCAGGATGGTCTCGATCTCCTGACCTCGTGATTTGCCCACCTCAGCCTCCTAAAGTGCTGAGATTACAGGCGTAAGCCACTATGGCCTTTTTTTTCTTCTTTGAGACAGAGTCTCGCTTTGTCTCCCAGGCTGGAGTGCAGTGGTACAATCTTGGCTCACTGCAACCTCCGTCTCCTGGGTTCAAGCAATTCCCATGCCTCAGCCCCCCAAGTAGCTGGGACTACAGGTGTGTGCCACCACACCTGACTAATTTTTGCATTTTTAATATAGACAGGGTTTTGCCATGTTGGCCAGTCTGCTCTAGAACTCCTGACCTCAAGCGATCTGCCCACTTTGGCCTCCTGTAGTCCTGGAATTACAGGCATGAGCTGCCGCGCCCAGCCCATAAGGTTTCTTATGAACAAATATGGTTGACAACCATAATAACTAATGATAACAAAATAATCGCTACCATTTACCGAATTCCTACTGTATGCCAGGCACTCACTGCCTTAGGCATGTTATATATGTTATTCATAGTTCTCAAAATAGTAGCTTGGCAAGATAGGTATGATTTTTCCAATTTCCCAACGGAAGAAACTGAGGTTCAGCTAGGCTAAATAACGAAACCAAATCACATAGTGTTTACACTGAAATTTCGACACAATCCTATCAGACTCCAAGGCCTGTGTTCTTTTTACTAGGCCATGGTACCTCTTCAATAACTCTGTACATTTAAGGTAGGTAGCACTAGTATTTCAAAATGAAAAAGCTTTAGAAGACTAAATATAACCCCTTCTCCCCAACAGCGATCGCAATATTCATTTATTAGCAGATAAACTATAAGGGGCTAATGTATAAGAAGAAAATTCCAGGCAGAGAACCGATAACATTTATATTTGTGTTTTGTTTTTTCCTGGAGAACTTATTTCTGGACACAATTCATTCCCTGACAGTGCCGACAGACTATTTGCCACTTTCTACCATGACCTTTGCTGGTGAATTAAATGCCTGTACTTTAAACAGAAGAGAACCAAGATTAACTTCTCCTGAATATAATCCTGAAAAATAAACTATCTGGTGACTGGACAACTTCAGCCTCCAAGAGTTTTAACTACAGGAGATCAATTTACCCAAAGATAATCTCTCTCTCTTTCTTTCTTTTCTTTTCTTTCTCTCTTTCTTTCTTTCTTTCTTTCTTTCTTTCTTTCTTTCTTTCTTTCTTTCTTTCTTTCTTTCTTTCTTTCTTTCTTTCTCTTTCTTTTCTTTTCTTTCTTTCTTTCTCTCTCTCTCTCTCTTTCTTTCTTTCTCTTTCTTTCTTTTTCTTTCTTTCTTTTTTTATTATACTTTAAGTTCTAGGGTACATGTGCACAATGTGCAAGTTTGTTACATATGTATACATGTGCCATATTGGTATGCTGCACCCATTAACTCGTCATTTACATTACGTATATCTCCTAATGTTATCCCTCCCTGCTCCCTGCACCCCACGACAGGCCCTGATGTGTGGTGTTCCCACCCTGTGTCCAATTGTTCTCATTGTTCAATTCCCACCTATGAGTGAGAACATGTGGTGTTTGGTTTTCTGTCCTTGAGACAGGTTGCTCAGAATGATGGTTTCCAGCTTCATCCATGTCCCTACAAAGGACATGAACTCGTCCTTTTTTATGGCTGCATAGTATTCCATGGTGTATATGTGCAACACTTTCTTAATCCAGTCTATCATTGGTGGACATTTGGGTTGGTTCCAAGTCTTCGCTATTGTGAATAGTACCACAATAAACATACATGTGCATGTGTCTTCATAGCAGCATGATTTATAATCCTTTACCCAAAGATAATTTCTTAAACAGGATTAACCACTTAGGAGCTGTAGAGTTTGATCTTTAGGAAAGAGTGACAGTGCCAGTAACATTATCATCATCCTGCTTTTTGATGCCATCCCAGCAATTCAACTTCTAGATTAGGGTGTTTTTAAAAAAATATATACTATTGTAGAAGAGATAGACACCATAACAAAAGGGGATAATGGGCTACTATGTAAGAGATAGATACCAGAACAAAAGGGGACAGGACTATCCACAACTTTCCATGTAATTTCGATATTAAAAGTACAGCTTGGGCCGGGCGAGGTGGCTCATGCCTGTAATCCCATCACTTTGGGAGGCTGAGGTGGGTGGATCACCTAAGGTCAGAAGGTTGAGACCAGCCTGGGCAACATGGTGAAATTCTGTCTCTACTAAAAATATAAAAATTAGCTGGGCATGGTGGTGGGTGCCTGTAATCCCAGCTACTTGGGAGGCTGAGGCAGGAGAATCACTTGAGTCTGGGAGGTGGAGGTTGCAGTGAGCTTAGATGGCGCCATTGCACTCTAGCCTGGGTGACAAGTGGGAGACTCCGTCTCAGAAAAAAAAAAAAAGTACAACTTAAAAATATACTATTTGTATTAACGTTTAGAATTTCATTATGCCCCAAATATAAAGAAAATAGCAAAATCATTGCTTACGAAATATCTCAAACAGTTTAACCTTCATCTTGCATGTTAAAAAAAAAAAACCCTTCTTTTACATGTCCATTAGCAAAATTAATGCTAGGGAGATGAAAACGTATGGTAAAGCTGTCAAAGAGGTATTTGTATGACTTATAACATTACAGATATAATAATTTTTAAGAAATTGCAGATAAATTAAATGTTCTTGGTAATAATTTTATTTTGTGAATATTTACTAAGCATCTACTATCACATTTCTTTGAGTTCGAGGTGTCACTGACTGTAAGGTGTACTACTATTTAATATTCACCACTATTTCATAATATGTATAACAGAAAAAAATGCTGCCAACTATAAGAAGCTGTTGCCTATAAAATACCTCCTACTTTAAAAAAAGTATTTCCTTGTTTTTGACAAAGTTGTATATATTTAAGGTGCACAATGTGATGTTTTGATGTTCATATACATTGATTAATCACAATTTATCTGTCCATCGCCTCATATAGTTACTATTTTTTTTTTGTTGTAAGAACATTTAACATCATTTACTCTCTTGGCAATTTCAACTTTCAATGCATTTTACCATGTTGCCTCCTAGTGTTAAAGAGATGTTAAAATGGGCTGGGCACGATGGCTCATGCCTATAATCCCACCACTTTGGGAGGCCGAGGTGGGTGGATCATTTGAGATCAGGAGTTCAAGACCAGCCTGGCCAATAAGGTGAAACTCCGTCTCTACTAAAAATACAAAAATTAGGCCAGGCATGGTGGCTCACGCCTGTAATCCCAGCACTTTGGGAGGCTGAGGCAGATGGATCACGAGGTCAGGAGATCGCGACCATCCTCACTAACATGGTGAAACCCCATCTCTACTAAAAATACAAAAAATTAGCTGGGCATGGTGGCAGTTGCCTGTAGTCCCAGCTACTCGGGAGGCTAAGGCAGGAGAATGGCATGAACCCAGGAGACAGAGCTTGCAGTGAGCTGAGATCACGCCACTGCATTCCAGCCTGGGCGACAGAGCGAGACTCCATCTCAAAAAAAAAAAAAAAAAAAAAAAAATTAGCTGGGTGTGATGGCAGGCACCTGTAGTACCAGCTATTTGGGAGGCTGAGGCAGAAGAATTGCTTGAACCCAGGAACCAGAGGTTGCAGTGAGCCAAGATCATGCCACTGCACTCCAGCCTGGTGACAGAGCAAGACTCCATCTAAAAAAAAAAAAGAAAAAAAAAAAAATTTACAGACTTGAGATAATTTGACCTAAGTCGGACAACTACAAAATGGCAAAATAAGAACTGAAGTTTATCTGACTGCAGAGTCTATGCTCTTTAGCACAATTTGATACTATCACTTTGATCAATTTGCAGAAATAGCTGTCATAGAGGATTAGACAATTTGGGAGAAGGCTACTTTGTCCTTTAATTCAGTAAATCATTTCATAAAATGCAATCAAATTTAGGCTGATATAGAGAACATGTAGTTATACATATTTCAATTCATTTTTATAAGAAGGTAAAATCAGAAAGCACATATAAGGGGCTGTCTTAAGAGAGGAAGTACTAAGGTATCTCTTGGGGTCTGTACCTGTGTCCAATGTCAATTGCTGTTGACATTTTAGTCATTTACACCTATATGGTACAAAACCTGATGTGATGATGATCTTCAATCATCATAAAAGGGTATATGTAGCTTGTTCCATTGAAGAAGATTGGAAAGGGAAGAATCCATGTCAAATTTCAGAAAGATTTTGGTAAGAAAAATCTAGTTAAAACCATGGGTAGGCACTAACTGTAAAGTTCAATGCAGGCGGCACATTCTTTTAAAGGGTCATAACTGAGGTGTTGCTACGATGGTCTCAGTGTTGTAAGTAAAATTTTGGTTTATTTTTATAAAATATTACTTATTTTATATTTTACTTATAACACTGAGACCATCGTAGGAACTCCTCAGTTATGACCCTTTAGAGGTACTGTGACCTCTAAAAGTAGCATGATTTTATATGGCCTAAAATATAAATTACAAAAACCAAAAATGATCCTATATATGAATAGAAGTAGCTGTTACTGAGCACTTGCTATATGCCAGGCACTATGTTAAATACTTTACCTAAGTTATCTTATTGAAGCCTGTAAATATCTAGGATATATTCATTGTTATTTTTACTTAGATGAGAAACTGAGGATTAGGGAAGTTAACAAAATGATCTGAATCACACAGCCAGAATCAACATGCTACACAGCTCCAGAAGGGGTCATTTGCATCCTAGACTATGTGAATGCCTGATGGCATTATGTTACAGCCACACATGGTGGTCCTGCCAGCTAAGTGCTGGTAAAGCCAAGATTCACATCCAGGGTGTCTAATTCTAAAACTTACTCCATACTGCTAACTCTATGCTATGCACAGAGTAGTTTTGTTCCCCCAAAGGAATATCTATTTATTTCTAATTCTTGAAAAGTTCAATGATTCAATATTTAAAATATGTAAAATTTTGCAGAATATTGTAACAGACACCTATCACTTAGATTTACTATAATCTTGTCATATTTGTTTCGGGGCCTTTTTCTTCTAAAAAAATAAGAAAGTAGATATAGCTCTATTTGCCTTCCTTTCTCCAGAGAGTTTACTGTTCTAGAATTATATCTTTACAACTGTATTCTTATGTTTTATTAGTATATATACCTTTTTTTTTTTTTTTTTTTTGAGATGGAGTTTTGCTCTTGTCGCCCAGCTGGAGTGCAATGGTACGGTCTCAGCTCACTGCAACCTCTACCTTCTGGGTTCAAGCAATTCTCCTATCTCAGCTTCCCAAGGAGCTGGGATTACAGGCATGCACCACCATGCCCAGTTAATTTTTGTAGTTTTAGTAGAGATGGGGTTTTGCTATGTTGGTCAGGCTGGTCTCAAACTCCTGACCTCCAGTGATCCATCTGCTTTGGCCTCCCAAAGTGCTGGGATTACAAGCGTGAGCCACTGTGCCTGGCCAGGATATATATAGTTCTAACAGTATATATAAGAACTTATAAAATTTTCATAACTGGCATCATACCGTACCTTTACTTTTGCAATTTTATTTGTTCACTAAATATTCAATGTTATGGTTTTGAGATTTATCCATGATGATACATGTAGATCCAGTTCATTCTTAACTATGATACAGTATTCCATAATTTATTTATACATTCTCTTTTGGATAAGAATTTAGGCTAGTTCTACCTTTTCTGGCTACTATAAAAACATTTGCACCCTTGTATGCACTTTCCAGTGTGTATGCATATGGAGTTCTTGCTTCCTTAGCAGTTTCTCCAAATTTAGTATTTGAAGACTTGAAACTCTTGCCAATCTCATCAATGTGAAATTGTTTCAAATTGCATTTCTCTAATTACTAATGAGGCTTAGTGTCTTCTGATGTTTGTTGTCCATTTAGGTTTCCTCTTCAATGAATCACTTAATCATATTCCTTTTTATTTTTATTTGAGATAGGGTCTTACTCCCATCACCCAGGCTACAGTGCAGTGGTGTGATCATGGCTCACCGCAGCCTTGACTTCCTGGGTTCAGGTGATTCTCCTACCTTAGCTTCACTTAGTGATATTCCTTACCCATTTCTCTACTGGTTTTTTGGCTTTTTCTTTTTTTTCCTTTTTTTTTTTGAGACAGAGTTTCGCTCTTGTCACTCAGGCTGGAGTGCAGTGGCGCGATCTAGGCTCACCGCAATCTCCGCCTCCCAGGTTCAAGTGATTCTCCTGCCTCAGCCTCTCTAGTAGCTGGGATTATAGGTGTGCACCACTACACACAGCTAATTTTGTATTTTTAGTAGAGACAGGATTTCACCATGTTGGCCACGCTGGTCTCAAACTCTTGACCTCAGGTGATCTGCCCACCTTGGCCTCCCAAAGTGCTGAAATTATAAGCATGAGCCAGCGCATCTGGCCAGCTTTTTCTTTTTCAGAAAGAAATTGTAGGAGTTCTTTGTAAATTTTGGACCAACACTTTGTTGGTTAAATGTATTTCAACTACCTTCTCCTAGTCCATGGTTTATCTTTTAATGTTTGTGCTTTATATGGTTTTATATTTTAAAGTAGGAAAAGTTATCATATTTATCATTATGTTTTAAAAAACACTGATTAGAAAAGTTCTTCATTATACTTGTAAAGGTATTTTAGAGTAATAATAATAACACTAGGCCGGGAGTGGTGGCTCACGCCTATAATCCCAGCACTTTGGGAGGCTGAGGTGGGTGAATCACGAGGTCAGGAGATCAAGACCACCCTGGCTAACACGATGAAACCCCATCTCTACTAAAAATACCGAAAATTAGCCGGGCGTGGTGGCATGCACCTGTAGTCCCAGCTACTAGGGAGGCTGAGGCAGGAGAATCACTTGAACCTGGAAGGCAGAGGTTGCCATGAGCCAAGATCACGCCACTGCACTCTAGCACTCTAGCCTGGGAGACAGAGTGAGACTCTGCCTCAAAAAAAAAAAAAATAATAATAATAACAACAACACTATATGCCAGGCCATGTTCTAAGCATATTATAGATATTAATTAATCTTCATAACAACCCCACAAAGTGGGTACTATCATTATTTCTATTTTACAGATGAGGTAACTAAGGCATTGGGGGGCTTCTTCTAAATGTTTTAAAGTTTTACTTTTGGGCATTTAACCAATCTAAAATTTATTTTTGTGTATGACATAGCTAGGAATCCAGTTTTAGTTTTATCATATAATTAACAAATTTCTCAGTATTATTTATCAAATGAGCCATCCTTTCCCCGTTGATCTGTAATGGCTTTTCTGTCTTATACCAAAATCTGACTCATACTAGAGTTTCCCAGTCTGTTCTATTGGATACTAGTCTTTCCCCGCACCAATACCATATGGATTTAATTATTATGGTATGGGTTTTGGGGCAGTGATTCTTCTGTCCAAATTCTATTTCTTCAAAGTTGTTTTAGCTAATTTTGGTCCTATGACTTCTGGGATTACCTTGTGAAGTTCTTTTTTATTATCTATCTATCTATCTATCTATCTATCTATCTATCTATCTATCTATCTGAGACTGAGTCTCGCTCTGTCGCCCAGGCTGGAGGGCAGTGGCGCGATCTCGGCTCACCGCAAGCTCCGCGTCTCGGGTTCACGCCATGCCATTCTCCTGCCTCAGCCTGCCGAGTAGCTGGGACTACAGTCGCCCGCCACCATGCCCGGCTAATTTGTTTTGTATTTTCAGTAGAGACAGGGTTTCACCGTGTTAGCCAGGATGGTCTCCATCTTCTGACCTCGTGATCTGCCCTCCTCAGCCTCCCAAAGTGCTGGGATTACAGGCGTGAACCCTGCGCCCGGCCTACCTTGTTAAGTTTTACATAGTATTGCTGGCATTTCGTTATAAGCCCTTTTTAAAACATGCAAATATTTCTGCTGAGTGGCCCCCAAAATCAATATGAATAACTTTGATCAATTTCCTTTGGAGTGAAATAAAGAGTAGCACCATATTATAACCTAAAAAAGAAATTAATCACCTCAATATCCATCAATACAAGACGAGTTAAATAAACTATCGTATATCCATGTAATGGAATAATATGATGCTATTAAAATGATGAAAAACATGTCTAAGTTAGTCATATAAAACAGATCTCCAAGATATTATTAAGTGAAAAACCAAAGTACAGAACCACATATATACGTTATCTTGGGTGTGAAAAGGAATATAGGAAGTGTATGTTCATGTTTGCTTGTATATTGACTAAGAAGATCTGGAAGGATGCACAAGTTAATAAAGTGGTTCCCTGCGTGTGTTGGCAGGGGTGGGGTAGGAACTGTGTAGACAGGGCAGGGGTGGAAGAATACCTTTCACTGTATGTCTTTTTATGTTTTTTGATTCACAAACCTTGTGATTCTGCTACCTAATTGAAAAAAATAAGTAAATATTCAAATTTTCCTCCAGGAATTCTGTTTGTTTGTTTGTTTTTGTAAATTAATACTTCTTTAAAGTAAAAAAAAATCCAGACAAATTGTGCATTTTTATCATATGTCGTTTTTGTTGGAAGGGGTCAATGAAACATTGGCAATGTAATATAAAGTATCCCAAGTTGGCCTAACATTTTAGGAAGAGAGAAAACCGTAGTCTGTGAATCAAACTAGAACTCAGAAATTCTTATAGGATCAGTTTGGAAACCTGAATAGAATTACATGAAATTAATATCTTAAAAAATTAGATGAATAATTTTTTTAGGCCAGGCACAATGGCTCATGCCTGTAATCCCAGCACTTTGGGAGGCCGAGGCAGGTGGATCATCTGAAGTCAGGAGTTCGAGACCAGCCTGGCCAACATGGCAAAACCCCATCTCTACTAAAAATACAAAATTAGCCAGGTGTGGTGGTGCATGTCTGTAATCCCAGCTACTTGGGAGGCTAAGGCAGAAGAATTGCTTCAACCCAGGAGACAGAGCCAAGATTGTGCCACTGCAATCCAGCCTGGGTGACAGAGCAAGACTGTGTCTCAAAAAAAAAAGAAAAAAAATAATTTTTAAAAAACTGATTTTTAAAAAAGTTTTAACATTTTTGATTTAAAATTTACAAAAATATGTAGATAAAGGCAGTATTATGCTGTAGCTAGCTCATACTGTCTTTGGAAGGCCCATTGTGCACATCTTTCCCCAGTTTCACATTTAGTGGATAGCATTGGCTATAGTAACAGTATCTACACCATGGAAATTTGCAAAGCTACAAATCAAGGCCTTTTCCCCTCTCCACAAGAGATTCATTTGTTAAATTTACCAGTATACCACTGGATAGAAGTAAGTTTAAGATATATTAAAGTTCAAAATATACAACCAAAGGAGAGATTCTGTGGCACTTTAGACAATTTTAGATAACTGCAACAATATTTGGGGAATAACTTCATGGCTGACGTTTATCTTCTAACACAAGGTTTTCTTCACAGTTGTGCTCTACATGGGTCAAATACAGTTTTAGAGTCAGATCCCTGATAAGCTTTCTATTACTTTTTCAGATTTCTCTAATACAAGTTGGAGTATAAATTCAGGTAATGGAAACTCCCATAAAGGTAGGACATATATTATCACTCATAGTATGGAGAATGGGTATTTTTCATATATTACTGTGTACTATTTTGTATTTCATTTGTTAACTGCCATATCTGCTTCAACTCCTTCAATTAAATTAATAACATGAGGCTGGGCGTGGTGTCTCAAATCTGTAATCCCAGTGCTTTGGGAGGTCGAGGTAGGCAGATCATTTGAGGTCAGGAGTGTGAGACCAGTCTAGCCAACACAGCAAAACCCTGTCTCTACTAAAAAAATACAAAAATTGGCCAGGCTTGGTGGCAGGTGCCTATAATCCCTATAATCCTGCACTCAGGAGGCTAAAGCAGGAGAATTGCTTGAACTTGGGAGGTAGAGGTTGCAATGAGCCGAGATTGCGCCACTGCACTCCAGTCTGGGTAACAGAGCAAGACTCTGTCTCAAAAAAAAAAGAAAAAAAATTAATAACATGAAAATGTAGCAGAGAGAAAGCAATTTTCAGTGTTATAGAGTATAAAAAATATAATAAATTCATTGCCTAGCACACATATACCAGTAACTCATTAAGTAATAGCCAGATGAATAACTCCTAATTATAATGATTCTTAAAAATACAATGAAAATTAATCTGCAAAATAGAATTTTTAAAAATACAATGAAAACAAATAACTCTTTACTCACCCAATTCAATACAAGTGATGCCAAGTGACCAAATATCAACTTTCCCATCATACTGTCCTTCATCCATAGCTAAGATCACCTCTGGAGCCATCCTACCAAACGTAAGGTACAAAACTCAAGTTGTAGATTAAAAATAAAATTTCTCCAGTAAAGTGATTCGATGAAACAGCTGTTCTTAAGGGTATTCTGAAATTGTATCTGCTAGAGAGATTATTTCCTTACACAAATAATTTTGAAAACCATTATTCAAAATATAATCTGCTTGGTGATTTACATGACACAATACATTATTTTCAATAAAGACTGGCTCCACCCCTTACTATCAGTTTGATCTCAGGCAAGTTACTTAACCTATCTGTACATCAGTTTCCTCTTCCGTAAAATGGAGATAATTCTCATAGCAACTTTACAGATATTTGTAAAGTATGAATATACATAAAATACTTAAATAATTACTTTGCAAAATCTGATTATATTGCTTTATATAGTTCCATAAAGTATTTTTCATATTGTTTAAAGTAATTAAATAAAGCAGGAAATTTTTTTTTTTTTTTTGGAGACGGAGTCTGGCTCTGTCGCCCAGGCTGGAGTGCAGTGGTGTGATCTTAGCTCACTGCAAGCTCCGACTCCTGGGTTCAGGCCATTCTCCTGCCTCAGCCTCCGAAGTAGCTGGGACTATGAGTAGCTGGGACTACAGGTGCCTGCCACCATGCCTGGATAATTTTTTGTATTTTTAGTAGAGACAGGGTTTCACCATGTTAGCCAGGATGGTCTCGATCTCCTGACCTCGTGATCCACCCGCCTCGCCCTCCCAAAGTGCTGGGATTACAGGCGTGAGCCACCACACCTGGCCTCTTTTTTGTTGTTGTTGTTGAGAGTCTCACTTTGTAGCCCAGGCTGGGGTGCAGTGGCGCCATCTTGGCTTACTGCAGCCTCTGCCTCCTAGGTTCAAGTGATTCTCATGCCTCAGCCTCCCAAGTAGCTGGGACTACAGGCATGTGCCACCATGCCTGGCCATATTCTTTTAAAATAATTAAACAACATGAAAAATACTTTATGGAGTCATATAAAGCAAATAATCAGCTGTTCCAAAGATACTAAAACCTACAAAAACCCCAGGTTGTGGTAATGGTTACTTTACTTGTTTGTCCATAATGCATCTTCATTAGGAGGGCAGGGGCCCTATCCATTTAATATGCTTTGAACAGAACTGTACTCTATTATGATGTGTAAGCAGTTGCTTGGTAAATGTTATTTGGTGATAAAAAAAAAAATTCAAAGACTGGCTGATTATTTTTAGTAGGCAAGTAATTTTGCAGAGGTCTAAGTCATTCTGTAAGGCATAATGAAATTCCAACGTGTCTAGGAAAGGAAGGAAAATAATCTGGAAAAGAATAGGGTGAAAAACTCTTGAGCCAGACTGACAAGCTAGGTAACCTATCAGAGAACTCAACAAAGACAAGAACTTGGATTTCTTTCATGAAAGGTACCATCTCTGCTTGTTGACTAGTCAGGGAAGGTGAAAGAAGCTGCCCTGTCCTTACCTGGAGGCTTTTGCCTCAAGAGAAAAGTTCAAAAGAAACTGCAAATGAAATCGAAAACCTGAACTTGGTCAGCGAATTGATAATCCTGCTCAGTTTACACACAGTGACACCAACCTTAATGACACAATTTAACGTCACTGTAAATTTTATACTAAGCCAGAGTGTTTCTTTTTATGCCAGTGGGTTTTCTATCCTTCTCAAATGAAATCTCCTTTTGAGGCACATTGGTAAGACACTGTCACAAAATCGAGCCAAACCAGTACCATGAGTTCATGTATGCAGATTTTAAAACTGTGTCATACAGCCTAATTCTACATACCAGTAAGGTGTGCCCACGAAGGAGTTGGCAGGAGAAGCCATTGAGGCAGATCCAAAATCAGCTAGTTTTACCTGACCTGGCTCTGTTAGAAGAATATTTCCTGCTTTAATATCCCTATAGGAAAAAATAAAAGGGTTAGAAAATTACTTTTCAATTTTGATTATGGAATAGGTCAGAGCATGCAATTAATAAGACAAAAAGTTTATTAAAAAACAAAAAACAAAAAAACACCTTGCTCGGATGGCCGGGAGATTTAGTAATTACTGTATGTCATAAGGGGCCCAGATTCCTGGGGGTACTTGCAGGTAGGTCACAGTAATTACTGAACGGTAGAGCTTTCTTCAGAGGGAGGGAATACAATGAGAAAAAAGGCAGACATGGCGAACAAGGAAACCTATTCAGCTGCTATACTTATAAAAACATATTCTTAAAGGCTAAATCCAGTTATCAATAGTATTCCCTGTGCTGAGAAAATTGGTGCCAATTGTAACTGCTTTTTCTGCTTTTCCAAATTATGTGACATTTTTGGAGCCTAAACAAACCTGCAGTGATTCCGTATTGACCACCTACTAATAAACCTCAACTACACACATACCTTTTCTTTCTTGCCTGTGACCCTTTCTCTCTGCCTTTAATTATAACTGCAACTCTAAGGCATTTGAGGTACATGTTATATAGAAGGTGATATTTTAAAAATAACTGTACAGTAAAAGGAAGACCCTGAAAGATCAAAACAAACAAGGATTAGGGGTTAGGAAATTGCATGTCTATTGTATTACTACAAAGAATTGCACGTGGTTACTACTAAAGCTAATAGAGGTATTATATAGTAAAAAGTTTGAAAACTCTAATTGAAAAAATTCATTTTTCAGTATGGTAATTGAGAATGAGAAGGTGTGGATGGATTCCTTATTCTTTTAAAAAAAGGCATGAGGTGTAGCGAGCACTAGAAACCATGAATTGGAAGTTGATGGTCAGTGAAAAGATAAAACAGAGAAGATGAGGAAAATTTATGTCAAGCTGAAAATGATAAGGTTCAAATGCTTCAAAATAACTTTTGTAAAAACTTCCCTTGAAAATTCAGTTTCCTTCCTCATGGTGACATTAGGCATTGGCAGACAGAACTAAAAAAAAATGCATTATTTATTTTTCTTCACAACAGAAACATGTATTTACTTATCTTTAATTAGGAGATTGAATTGCCTTTTAAATCAAAACAATAAAAATCTGAGACATAGTATTTACTTTTAATTTTAAAAAACATTCTTTATAAGTATTTTGACTCTTCAACAAATTATTTTACATACTAAAGAAGATAAAGTATAATAGAGACTAAAACATTAAGTTAATGTCCAGATTAAGGTAATGGCACAAAAAATTGAACTGTAGCTTTAAATAAGAGCAGGCAAACTAATCACAAGCAAGTTGGCAGTAGTATTAACACCTTGGTACCAAAGACATATATTTACAAAAAGTTGTCAGATCCATAGACATTATGATAATTTTATTTAATCAGTATTTATTAACATGATTAGGTTCACTCTTTGTCCTTCATTCCCAGCAGGATTTCGGTCTGCCTATCTTTAGGAAGTTCTGCTTTTGTGGTACCAGTAAAGTGGTCATGGCTACACTGGGGTGATTAAAACAGAAGCAAAAGAGGAACCATAACCCAATAGTTTCACTTCTTCCTAGTAAATGCCAGTTGTTTTCTTTCATTTGTGAGGCATCTCAGATTCTTTATACCTACCTAATATTTCACTACTCCTCCCCTCATTCACTAATGTAACCGTACTAAAAGTTCATTACTGAGAGGAGGAAAGATTGGTAACATCTTTCTCTAGAAGTTAATGGAGGGAGGGAGGTTGCAGGGAGGAGAATGGTGTTGTGGTAGAGAAAATACAGGGCAGAGAAAAGCCCTAGAATAGGAGTTAAGAAACTTGAGTTTCAATCCTTAATATATTACTTAAATTCTGTGAAACTCTGGGCAAGTTAAGTCTTTCTGAGCCCTGGTCTCTTCATCTGCCAAAATACAGTGAGGATAATATCTTCCTAAGTATCCATATGAACTATACAGAAATATGAAATATTTTAAAGTTACAAAATAGCATATATTTATATAAGACTAGCTTGTTATTTGTAATAGGAAGGGACAATAACTCTGCTAAGAGATAAATATATGCAGGGAAGGTTAATTTTCTTTTCTTTTCTTCATGATACAGTATCTAAAGATTGCCGGGCCCCTTTTCAAATTTCCCTGCAACACTTAGCCTGGAGAACAGTTACCTACTGAACAAAGATGATATAATTGTGGATACGTAGGAGAAAATAAGAGATAGAAGCTAAATTCTGGCAACTTTATCCTTCATATCCAGAAGCAGCAATCTATTTGCTTCCCATAAATGCTTAGGCAACTTAAATTGGAGCATGCACTAATTTTCAAGGTTCCTGGAATAGACAGTCCTGTAACTGAAATGAAACATAACTGGTGTCTAATCTTACCTATGAATCAATGCATGAGAATGTAGGTAGGCTAGTCCATGCAAGGCTCCATGAGTAATGGCAGCGATCTCCACTTCCTGAAGTGGTTTTTTATGAACTGAGGAAGGGGGAAAAAAAAAAGTCAGTAAATGATCAGTTTCATTCCTCATTTTATTATTTTATACAGCTATACCAGACTGAGTTACATACTTTCTCACATGACAATTTGGGAACACATTCACCTAAATATATAGGATACAGATTTTCTATAGAAGAGAGTAAGTGATCAGACAACAGGAAACCCAAGTGCATCAACACAAATGACCCTTCAAAACAAAAATAAAACAAAGCCTGATATTCCTTAAATGATGTATTGTTAATTTACTTATCAGTTGCAAGCCAAGTCACACTGATTCCAATTAACCAGGCCCAAATTAACCAGTCCCTTCCAACATTTTAAAGGTCTGGAGTGTTCTAGGTTATATTATTCTCCCCTGCCTCAAAGCCATCTTTAATTACCCCTTCAAACTATAGGTTTTCATTATTTGTGAAAGCAGCTAATAAGCAATTTCTATTCAGAGATCAACAGTGATTTAATTTTTTTTTTTCTTTTTTTTTTTTTTTTTTTTTTTTTTTTTTTTTTTTTGAGACAGGGGTCTCACTGTTACCCAGGCTGGAGTGCAGGGTTCCAATCAAAGCTCACTGCAGCCTTGAACTTCTGGGCTCAAGTGATCCTCCTGGCTCAGACTCCTAAGTAGCTGGTATTACAGGTGTTAGCCTCTGTGCCTAGCTCAAGATATTTTTTTTTAAGTAAATTTTTAATACAGCCTCTGGTTATAGCAGCATCTGCAGAGAGGAGCTGGGTCAGCAAAGATTTCTGAAAGGGTGTAATATCAATATAATGTGAGACTGTCTCTCTTTCACATATATCCACGAATATGATGTTTTTGGCTACACATACTGTATCACATTAGCCAAACATTTTGGTAGTACCTGCCCTGGATGGGCCATGAACTAAAACAGCAGAAAGACTGCTAACATCACTCAGACACTTTCAGTGGCATTGAAGAGATGAAGTGTGCACAGCTTATCCACACAACCCTAAAGCCCAAGCCATCGTTCAATTAGTCTGCCCAAACTACACTTTAGTGTGGTGGTAGATAATATTCTGATAAAAGTAAAACAGAAAGGAGAGTTTAATTCCTTCTTTCTTACCTTCTAATAAATCAGAGGCTGAGCCTAAGCAATATTCCATCACCAACTATAAGAGATTAAAATAATATTCAGAATAATGAAAGTTAATTTAAAAACCGCTGAAACCAACTAACCAACCAACCAAGGAACTAAGAATACTAGGTGAATATTCTGATCTACCTCAACTTGGACTGAATTTTTGTCATCTGACACTAATTGATTTTTATAATTTTCTTTTTTTTTTTTTTTTTGAGACAGAGTCTTGCTCTGTGCCCCAGGCTGGAGTGCAGTGGCGCGATCTCGGCTCACTGCAAGCTCCGCCCCCCCCCCCCCCCGCCCCCCGGTTCACGCCATTCTCCTGCCTCAGCCTCCCGAGTAACTGGGACTACAGGCGCCCGCCACCTCGCCCGGCTAATTTTCTTGTATTTTTAGTAGAGACGGGGTTTCACCGTGTTAGCCAGGATGGTCTCGATCTCCTGACCTCGTGATCCGCCTGTCTCGGCCTCCCAAAGTGCTGGGATTACAGGCTTGAGCCACCGCGCCCTGCCAGATTTTTATAATTTTCATCATCTCACTTTTTATTATTTCTTGCTTGAAATTGGCCTAAAGATTATTGGGGGACTAGATATAGAAATATTTACTATAAATGGTGAAGCCAAGATTGCCAATTTATTTATTAACTCCTTCACTACTGTATTTCAAAAAGGATTCAGGTGACTATGTTGTACTATAAATTTGTAACTCAGAAAGTGGCAAACAAATACATGAGCCAGTAAAATATATATTGGGGTTATACCAGTTACATAAAATAAACCAGTAAGTAGTAAATTCCTTTTTCTCACACTTTAAAAAGTTTTAAACAAGAAACAGATATAATTTTGAACTGAATCTGAAGATGTAGCCTGCTATGTATCATTACATTACCTTGAATCCCTGAGATATATCTGTTATTTAAATTTAGATCTTAAAATATTTCCAGAATAATACTATAATACTATTGATAGGCTGGGTGCAGCAGCTCACGCGTGTAATCCCAGCACTTTGGGAGGCTGAGGCAGGCGGATCATCTGAGGTCGGGAGTTCAAGACTAGCCTAGTCAACATGGTGAAATCCCATCTCTACTAAAAATACCAAAAATTAGCTTTGTGTGGTGGCTTGCACCTGTAGTCCCAGCTACTTGGGAGGCTAAGGCCGGAGAATCGCTGGAACTCAAGAGGTGGAGGTTACTGATAGTTGTTGGGTTTGCAATCTGTGGAGGCTTTCTAAAAGTAAAATGAGAAACCTCTTTCTTTACTCTTTTTTTTTGAGACGGAGTTCACTCCTGTTGCCCAGGTTGGAGTGCAATGGCACAATCTCGGCTCACCGCAACCTCTGCCTCCTGGGTTCAAGTACTTCTCCTGCCTCAGCCTCCTGAGTAGCTGGGACTACAGGCATGCACCACCATGCCTGGCTAATTTTGTATTTTTAGTAGAGACAGGGCTTCTCCATGTTGGTCAGGTTGGTCTCAAACTCCTGACCTCAGGTGGTCTGCCCACCTTGGCCTCCCAAAGTATTGGGATTACAGACATGAGCCACCGCGCCTGGCCTCTTTCTTTACTCTTATCCTAGATTTTTAGGTGTCCAAGACTACTGATTTGTAGTCAAGGTCAAAACTATCATGGCTCAGCAACCAATCTCCACACACACATGCAAGCATTCACACTCCTACAAATTATTACTTGGTTATTTAAAAGAATAGTACATGCTTATTATGAAATATAAATTTCCTATAATAAACTAGACAAAACCAATATCAACATATTGGTTCCTTTCATTAAAAAAATTAATGTGAAAATATATTTATATATATTATGTACCTTGCATTACTGAGATAATTTAGAATATGAGAAGTCTAGAAGTTTAAAATTTAGAAACGATTATACTTTTATAGTTATATATTATAAATATCAATATATCAATATCAATACATAATATGAACATATTAATATTATAAATATAAGTGTACTATCTCTATATTATATGGAATGCAATTAAATTAGATATAACATATGTATAATACTATAATAGTTACATATTACATAAAATTATGTCTTATATGTTATAGTTTTACAGTTATATATTTATGTAGTATGTACTTTGCATTTCTGGCATAATTTAGAACAATGAAAGGTTTAGAAGTTTAAAATTTAGAAACCATACTATAGTCTTCTGCTTGACATTAAAAACAAACAGATTCAGAAACATTAAACTTATTTCTTATTAAGAAATGGAAGATTCCGCATGAGTAAATGTTATAATGAACACTAGCCTTTATGTGCCCTACTTTTTCTTTAATCAATTTTGATGGAAGCATTTCTAAATTTTATCACATAATTTTCTAATTTTTAAAAGTAACTGAATATGCATATGTAACCTCCTTAAACCGAGTACATGAAATGTGAATATAGAACTTTAAAATTGAATAGAATGAATATGTTTCTAGCTGCATTAAATTTTTTTAATTACATGTTTAAAAACTCAGCATTTTTGTCACAAATATTTTTTCCCCTATTATTCTGTAACACAAAGGCACCTGAGCTGGTTGTTTGCTCCTGACACTAAACAGCTCTGGCTGCTCTGCCTTTAAATTATTAGGTCTGCTTTCTAGCTCCCCTGACTTTTTCCGTATGGTCAAATTATTCTTGTGACTGCTTGTATGCATGTATCTAACAGCTCAGTTCCTTACAGCTGTTTCTGATTGGTCTATCAGATCAGTTGTAGACAGAAACCAGGTAGCCAAGCTTATTAGCAGTCTATATAATCTAAGAATAAATGAGTGGCTGGGTGCAGTGGCTCAGGCCTGTAATCCCAACAGTTTGGGAGGTCAAGGTGGGTGGATCACCTGAGGTCGGGAGTTTGAGACCAGCCTGACCAACATGGAGAAACCCCGTCTCTACTAAAAATACAAAATTAGCCAGGCATGGTACTCAGGCGGCTGAGAAAGGAGAATCACTGGAACCCAGGAGGTGGAGGTGGAGGTTGCGGTCGGCCGAGATTGCGCCATTGCACTCCAGCCCGGGCAACAAGAGCAAAACTCTTGTCTCAAAAAAAAAACCAAAAAAAAAAAAAACAGAGAAAACAAGCTTCAAGTAACAGTGTGGAGGATTTTCTGAAGACTTGAAATACATGAGATTTTAGCACTTGGATTTTGTAACATTTATTCTGCCTGCTTGAAATCCCTTTCTTGACTCCTTCAAGACAGCTGAGATTGCCAGAGAACTGATTTCTAGATAATGAGATACTTCTGTGATTAATTTCTTATTTTCAGAATGGAAGCAATAGCTCTACATAAGAGTTGCTTGAACAGAAATGTGTATGTTTGTATACTGTTTGATAGTCTATTTAGGAACAAAAATTCCATTCCATAATTAGAGATCACATACAGGAAAGGAGTTGGTACATGGTAAACAATAAATGTTAGTTAAATTGGAGTTTAAGTAGGAATGTACAATTTGATAAAGTAGAAAACATAACATTTTCATGTCCTAAACGTGCCTAATGTGCCAACCTAAAGCCAGAAATACAATCATATAAAAATGTACTAAGGGCCGAGCACAATGGCTCATGCCTGTAATCCCAGCATTTTGGGAGGCTGAGGCAGGTGGATCACCTGAGGTTAGGAGTTCAAGACAAGCCTGGCCAACATGGTGAAACCCTGTCTGTACTAAAAATACAAAAAATTAGCTGGGTGTGGTGGCGTGTGCCTGTAGTGCCAGCTACTTGGGAGGCTGAGGTTCAAGAATCACTTGAACTCGGGAGGCAGAGGTTGTAGTCAGCTGAGATCGCACAACTGTACTCCTGCCTGGGCAACAAGAGTAAAACTCTGTCTCAAAAAACAAAAAAAAAAAAAAAAAGAAAAAGAAAAAAATATATATGTGTGTGTGTGCATGCATATATATATATATACACACACACACACACACACATATATATATCACACTAAGATGACAGAGTGTAACAAAAGTCTTTTATTTTAATCATATGGTGGCCCCTGTTTGGTAAAAATCACATAGCAATTAAAACATCAAGGACAATTCCAAATATGGGGGAACTGGAGTGGAGGATGAGAAATGACAAAGATAAAAATTCTAGGATGAGAATATAAGGCTGGGCCTTTTACTTTTACAAATATATAATTATAAAATGATGTCGACTTTTCACCATCTCTTTTCGAGTGTTTATAGAATGGAATTTCCATACGCTAGATATCATTTAATCTTATGGAATGTATACCATATGACACACCAAGGTATTAACAAATGTTAAATACTGATAACAAAAGTTAAATGGAACAGAAATGAAATTAATAGTTCTATTATCAAATAGATAATAGAAAAAAAGAAAAAAAAGGTAACAGTAAAAGAAAGATAACAGAGGTCCTTCGACTTACCCAAGCAGTGTGCTCTTTCAAGTAACAGCCTTTGTACTCAATAGTATTAGGATGCTTCAATTGTCGTAAAAATTTAACTTCCTTAAGAATATCTTGCCATTTCTATTGAAGTCAGAAAGGAAACATTTTAATATAATTTTTGATAGGAAAACAGTATTTCCTATCAAGCATACATATATATTATTTATATTATTATAAATGGACATAAAGTAAATGTTTAATAAATGAAGAAGCTATTTAAACATGCTATGTATATCTCGTTTTTTTTTTTTTTTTTAATTGAGACAGTGTCTTGCTCTGTTGCCCAGGCTGGAGTGCAGTGGCGTGATTTCGGCTCATTGCAACCTCCGCTGCCCAGTTCAAGGTTCAAGTGATTCTCGTGCCTCCCAAGTAGCTGGGACTACAGGCGTGCACCACCAGACCGAAGTAATTTTTTTGTATTTTTAGTAGAGATGAAGTTTCTCTGTGTTGGCCAGGTTGGTCTCGAACTACTGACCTCAGGTGATCTGCCTGCCTCAGCCTCCCAAAGTGCTGGGATCACAGGTTTGAGACACTGTGCCTGGCCTAAACATGCTATTTCTTTAGTTTGAATACATGTAAACACAAATCTATCACCAAAAACATTACAAAAAAGCCATTACACATACCTATGTTCTGGTCTACAAAATAGTTTTTTTTTTTCTCTTTTCAGGCACCCAGGCTAGAGTACAGTGTTGCAATCATGGCTCACTGAAGCCTTCATGTCCCAGGCTCAAGTAATCCTCCCAACTTCAGCCTCCCGAATGGCTGGACTATAGTCACATACCACCACACCCAGCTAGTTTTTTTGATGTTTTGTAGAGGTGGGGTCTCACCATATTGCTCAGGCTTGTCTTGAGCTCCTGGGCTCAAGTGATCCTCTAGCCTTGGCTTCCCAAAGTGCTGGGATTACAGGCCTGAGCCACCTCAACCAGCCTGCAAAATAGTTAATTGAGCTAGAACATTAGCCTTTTTAAAAATAATTATGAATGTTCACACATTTGTATGAAAAACTCCAGAATCTTTTATTATATGCTCCACAGAAGGAAAAAAAATTGTTCTAAAAAAGGTTTAAAGAATTTTGTTAATTTCATACTAACTTGCTTATTTCAGTTTAGGTGTACAACTGTCTCTATCTTACCTCATGGGTCTGCTTCCCACTATAGGACATCTTCTTAATTGCCACCACTTCATTGGTATGAGCATTTGTAGCCTGTGTTAAGAGGGTAGAAGACAAAGAAAAAGAATTAGTGATGTTTCAGCCAATTTAACTTAAATATTTGACTAGAGACTATTTATTTCTATATTTATTTATTGACAGTCTCACTCTGTCCCTCAGGCTGGAGTGCAGCTCACTGCAACCTACACCTCTTGGGTTCAAGCGATTCTCCTGTTTTAGCCTCCCAAGTAGCTGGGATTACAGGCAGGCACCACCATGCCAAGCTAATGTTTTTTGTATTTTTAGTAGAAAGGGGGTTTCACCATGTTGACCAGGCTGGTCTTGAACTCCTGGCCTCAAATGATCCACCCGCCTCGGCCTCCCAAAGTGCTGGGATTGATTATAGGTGTGAGCCACTGCACCTGGCAGCTAGAGACTTTTTTGTTTTATTTTATTTTTGGAGACGGGAGTCTAACGGTGTCGCTCATGCTTGAGTGTACTGGCACGATCTCGGCTTACTGCAGCCTCCGCCTCCTAGGTTCAAGCTATTTTCCTGCTTCAGCCTCTCAAATAGCTGGGATTACAGGCACCCACCACCACGCCTGGCTAACTTTTGTATTTTTAGTAGAGACAGGGTTTCACCATGTTGGCTAGGCTGGTCTCAAACTCCTGACCTCACGTGATCCACCTGCCTCAGCCTCCCAAACTGCTTGGATTACAGACGTGAGCCACCGTAACTGGCCTGATATTATTATTTAAAATAATATCTCCGTACTGCAGTATCACAGTTCAAAGATGCTTCAATTTTTGATAGGCTAAATAGACATTTCCACTCCCATTTTAATGTATAGTTTTTCTGTATCCTTTTCTGGATACATGCAAAGATTGTAATATAAAAAATGATTAGGGTTTAATATATCAAACCAAACAAAAAATGTCATATTCCCAAATTATCCATACTGGCTTCACCTTGTAGACTGTCCATCAATGGAGAACCAGTTAAATAAATAAATGTGATATGACCACATAATGAAATAACCACTTAAGGAATGAGGTAATCTATGTGCAATGTAATATGAAAGGATGTCAAAAATGTTTTTGTCATAAACAAGCTATAAAGTAGAATCCAATTTTTGCAAAATAGTAATAATGTGAGTATATGTGTAGAAAAAAATCATAAAAGAATTTATACCAGAATATATATCAATGATAATCCCTGGAGCAGTGCTATCTGATAGAACTTTCTATGGTGATGGGACAGTTCTGTTTCTAGATTGTCCAACAGAGTAACATGTGAAATGTGGCTAGTATGACTGAGAAAATAAATTTAAAATTTTATTTAATTTTAATTAACTTAAATTTGAATAGTTAATGTGCCTACTTGCTATTGTATTGAACAGTATAGCAGAAAGTAAGATTAATCCTAAGGGGCACTCTCGTTTTCAGGATTACTTACATTTTATAATAAGACTGTATTACATATAAACATCTCTACATTTATGTATGTATATATGTGTATTTTTTATCTATAGAGGTTGCCTTGTCTCACGTCTACTTGTCTTCTCCATACTCCAAATATAACTGTTCATTGAAAGTACACATGAAAACCATTAATAATTCAAGTAATAGTCTTTTCCTCTCAACTTACTCAAGATATACATACATATGTATACACACACACATACACACACACACACATATTTTTTTTTTTTTTTAAAGACAGGATCTTGCTCTGTCATCCAGGCTGGAGTGCAGTGGTACAATCTCAGCTCACTGCAACTTCTGCCTCCCAGTCTCAAGCGATCCTCGCACCACAGCCTCTTGAGTAGCTGGGATTACAGGTACCCACCACCACGCCAGGCTAATTTTTATATATGTAGTAGAGACAGGGTTTCACCATATTGGCCAGGCTGGTCTCAAACTCCTGGCCTCAAGTAATCTGTCCGCCTCAGCCTCCCAAAGTACTGGAATTATAGGTGTGAGCTACTGCTCCCAGCCTCAACTTATTTAAAATATTTAAAACTATTAGTTTTCTTAAAATTTTCATAAAAATAAATACAAGATATTAAAAGACTACCTCTGCATCAGTGCCATAACCCTAATGTACGTAAGCTATTTTGCTTCTGTGATATTATCATCATTGTGGACCAATAAACCTATTGCAGTGGTTCTAAAGTAAAAGATTGGAATTCATTCACTGATAAAGTCAGGTTAACAATTTTAGAGAAAAATTCATAATCATTTTCTTAAATACAACTAATTTAAAATGAACCTCCTCAGATATAACAATGGTTTATGATTTTTAAAAATGGTTAATTCAAACAATAAACAATAATGTACTATGTAAAAATAATTTGACCACAGATTCTTGCGGAATGTCAAAATGAAAAAAAAATACCCACAATAACATACTACAAGAGATTTTTTTAAAACAAGCATTAAAAGTACCTATTATATATTAATGAGTTATCCACTAGTCATAATTTTCAGATCTGCAGAACTCCACAAAAGCATATTTTAGATATTTTATTGATTTAGAAAGTACAGACTGACTTTTGTTAAAAACAAAAATCTCTCACACTGTTCTGGCTTTTAAACTTTAACACCAAACTGTGCTTATACAGCAATCACAAATAAAAGCTGATGTAAATTCAGTATTACAATGAAGGTTAGAGGGACTATATCTGAAAAGTAGATATTTGAGGCATCAATATATATAGTGCAGCTTAAGGAGCCTGGGAAAGATTTAAGAAATATTGAGGCAACGAGAAATTTTACCTTGTGAGGTTTTAAAAAACAATTAACCATTACTAAAAAAAAGAAAAGCCCACGAAATAAAATCAGATAGTATTATTTAATTGCTTATTAAGGCTATTTATAATCAATGCTATATTTGGACCTAAAAACATGAAGAAATAACCACCCTAAAATAAAAATATATTTCTTACATTTATAGGATAATCACTGACTAGAACTTAATGCTTCCACTCACTTATACATCCTAATGTATAGGCAGAGACTTGAAATTTGAAAAACATTTCCATGTTGATTATTCTATAGACGTGAACCTTTCAGTGCAAATGTTGATTATGCTATAGATGTGAACTTTTTATACTGGCTAAAAGTCAAAACATGCTAGATTGAAACTTAAAAACAAACAAAAAAAATCAATGTTTTAGTACAGAAAAAGGAAAGTATCAATGGGGTCTCAGCTTTCCAGTGCATACAGTATTATGAATGTCTACAGCCTCTATCATTTCAAGTTTTATCCTTGAAACTGACATTCATGGTCTCAGTAACTATTCCAATAGTCGCAATGGTCTCAGTAACTATTACCAAGACCATCGATGCAAGAAATACTTATTAAGAGCTTACTATGGGGGGCCGGGCGCGGTGGCTCAAGCCTGTAATCCCAGCACTTTGGGAGGCCGAGACGGGCGGATCACGAGGTCAGGAGATCGAGACCATCCTGGCTAACACGGTGAAACCCCGTCTCTACTAAAAAATACAAAAAAACTAGCCGGGCGAAGTGGCGGGCGCCTGTGGTCCCAGCTACTCGGGAGGCTGAGGCAGGAGAATGGCGTAAACCCGGGAGGTGGAGCTTGCAGTGAGCTGAGATCCGGCCACTGCACTCCAGCCTGGGCGACAGAGCCAGACTCAGTCTCAAAAAAAAAAAAAAAAAAAAAAGAGCTTACTATTATGTGTTTATATTTTTAAACATTTTACAGCTATACCTTTTGCTATTTTATAGACAAATATAAAAAATTATGTTAATTTAGGAGGCAGGTCAGGCATGGTGGCTCACTCCCGTAATCCCAGCACTTTGGGAGGCCAAGGTGGGTGGATCACCTGAGGTCAGGAGTTCGAGACCAGTCTGGCCAACATGGTGAAAGCCTGTCTCTACTAAAAATACAAAAATCAGGAGGGCATGGTGGCACACGTCTGTAATCCCAGCTACTTGGGAGGCTGAGGCAGGAGAATTGCTTGTACCCAGGAGGCAGAGGTTGCAGTGAGCCAAGTTTGTGCCACTGTACTCCAGCCTCGGTGACAGAGTGAGACTTTGTCTAAAAAAAAAAAAAAAAAAAAAAGGAGGCTGAGGCAGGAAGATCACTTGAGCCCAGGAGTTTGGAACCAGCCTGGGCAACATAGCAAAATCGTCTCTACAAAAAAATTAAAACCAAAATTAGCTGGGTGTGGTGGCACACGCTTGTAGTCCTAGCTACCTACTCAGAAGGCAGAGGCAGTAGGATTGCTTGAGCCCAAGGGTTCAAGGTAATAGTGAGCTATGATCACACCACTGCACTCCAGCCTGGGTGACACAGTGAGAGACCCTGTCTCTAAATAAATGAATAAATAAAAATTTAAAAAGTGAAAAAGCTTTTCTTTTTGCCCTATTTTTTGATCCCCAACTAAAAGGTAATAATATCTAGAAAGACAGAACTAAACTATTTGCTTTAGGTGGGTTATGGATAATATACTGAGTTCAAAAAAGGTGATCTAGAAACCTACAAACTTTAGAGTTGTGTTTAGGTGAATACAAAAATGAACATGCTCAGTCCTTTTTTGGTGTGTTTTCCTTTAGTACAGTTTCTTACTATTTCATTTGTTAATGCTGCTAATTTATTTTTAATTTTTTAAATTTTTTTTAGAGATGGGTTCCCACTATGTTGCCCGGGCTGGTCTCAAACTCCTGGGCTAAAGTGATTCTCCCACCTCGGCCTCCCAAAGTGCTGGGATTACATGCGTGAGCCACAACGCCCAGCCAATTATGCAAATTTCAAAATTACTTATGTAAATCCAAACACACAGAAATATTTCATCAAGTTAAAAATTTCTATTTTCTCTGAACATAACATATACTCTCAGCTGATTGATTTTACAAGAGCTGTTCCAGTTTACAATTCACACTAAGTTTATTCCCTGGCAGCATTTAGTGTAAAAGCTGTGACCTACGGAGGCTAACAGAATTATAGTGTTTAGGCATAAAAATACAAGCAGCCAGACTCTAGTGTTTATGGCCAGCATGACTATGACTTATGAAAAGTACTAATTAGCAGTACCAAGTTCTCAGAGTTCTTCATCATTCACTCATTCAACAAATACTTACTAGCTGCCCACAATTTATCAGGAATTGGGCTAAGTGCTAGGGCTAAGATAGTGAGTTAATATGCCCAGTACCTATCTCTCCTCTAGGAGGATAGACAGTAACAAAAATAAAATGATAAAGGCAAAATGTAAAACTGCATTTGTGATATGTGCCACAAAGAAGGGTATGTGTTACTTTGAGAACCAACAATGGTGGATGTGACTTAGGGAGGTCAGGAAAGCCTTCCCTGAAGAAATGAGGTTTAGGCTGAGAGCTAAATGATGAACAGGAGTTAGGAAGGTGAAAATAGAAGGGAGAAATTGTTCGAGAGAGAACAGTTTATGCAAGATTCCAGGAAGGATGATCAGAAGAAAGGAATCAGAGCTATAGCAATGAGAATGAGAGAGAAGATAGTTCAGGTAGAGATGGGGTCTATGAAGGACTTTGTGGGCTGGCTATAGTAGGGATTTTGATCTTGGCCTAAGAGCGAGGGAGAGCCCCTAAAGGCTTTATAGGGAAAGGGGATGTGATCAGATTTACATTTTTTTTTCAAGCTCATTGAGGTATACACAACAGACTAAAGAAAGACCAAAGCGGGCAACCATAGTTGTCCAAATAAGAGATAACAGAGTTCGGCTGGGCGCGGTGGCTCACGCCTGTAATCCTAGCACTTTGGGAGGCCAAGACGGGCGGATCACGAGGTCAGGAGATCGAGATCATCCTGGCTAACACGGTGAAACCCCGTCTCTACTAAAAATACAAAAAAATTAGCCGGGCGAGGTGGCGGGCGCCTGTAGTCCCAGCTACTTGGGAGGCTGAGGCAGGAGAATGGCATAAACCCAGGAGGCAGAGCTTGCAGTGAGCTGAGATCCGGCCACTGCACTCCAGCCTGGGTGACAGAGCGAGACTCCGTCTCAAAAAAAAAAAAAAAAAAAGAGATAACAGAGTTCTTCCTGGTTATAATGGTGTAAGTAACAAAAGGAAAAATCTATTAGCAGGGAGTAAGAAGCAACATATATAAATATTACTTTAGCCAACAGGAAAATCCATTTTTAGGATACTACCGATGTGACCACTACAGATAAAACGTTAAAGCTTTTTGTAAGTTTTATAGTACAGTGTCAGTTAATTCCCTTTTAATCTGTTTTTTAGTGCTTTATGGGTATACATAGGCCTGTACTTTTCACATTTATATACAGGCCCTATACAGTTAATGATTACGTTTATCACTGCCACTCTGGTACCTGTATCATTCCTCTAGTCTATCATTAGCAACAAATAATATATATTTAGTGCCCACTGTAAATGGGATCGTGCCAGCCTTTAGAGTTGTAAAGAAACATTAGAAATAGTCCTCATCTTCAAAAAAGCACATACTCTAGCTAAATAGACAGGGCTTAGCCCAAAAAGCAAATAAATCACTAGGTCTTCTGCAGCCTACTACAAGGTAGGTTTCATTTTGCCACTATTATAAATGGCTTTTAGTAAGTTTCAAAGCATGTGTGGTTTATTGTAGTCATTCTGAAATATTAGCACTTTAAGAAGGGTTTGGTTGCTTTTTAAATGAGAGGAGTCAAATAGAGACTGACTTTTGCCAGGAGAGATTCTGAGAAGATGAATTAGATTTAAAGTAATAGAAGAAAAGAAAGCAAAGATGACTGAAGAATGCATCTGTAAGCAAAACAAACAGGTCACAAATGAATATATACAGAATGTTTACATTTTTAAAAAGTTCAAAACTAAGCAAAACAATTCACATTGTTTAGGAGTACAGAGTAAGTGGGTTATAAATATAAAGAAAAGTAAGAAAATAATCACCATAAAAATCAGAATAGTGGATACTCCTGAGGGGAGGGAGAGGGTTCTGACTGAAGAGGACATAAAGAGGGGCTTTTGGGATGCTGGCAGTATTCTATTTCTTGACCTGGGTGGTGTTTTTACATAGAGATTTACCTTTTAATTCTTTCTTAAGCTATATATTAAAATATATATATATATATAGATTGTGTATACTTCTTTATGTATACTTATGATAAAAACGGTTTGTAACAAGAGGGTCTGTGACTAAAGAAGACAGAACTTTGGGCCTTAAATGCTATTCTGACTACACACTAACATGGGAGTGTTAACTAGGAAATTAGCACCCTTTCCAGCCAACACGATCTTTTATCGTATTTAATGACAAAATATACTTCAGTGGGAGCCAAGTTATTGATGGCAGTTAGGGAAGCAGAAGTAATGGTAGGGCTGAGCATAGACACAGTGGTTGAGAAACAGTTTAGAGAAAATCCAGGATGAAGATTTGGCTAGAAGCAAAAGGACAAGTAAAGATGCAATTCATAAAATCTCATTTGGAAGGACAACTAAAGATAAGCCCTATCCAGATGGCAGAACATAAAGGACGACTTAAAAGGAAGAGGCAATACTGTTTGATTACAAAGAAATTATTTGATTACAAGTTTAGGGAAGTAGGTAATAATTAGTACTTAACTTATTATTTGTTTTAATGGACTATTATGCTTAAGGAAGTATCTGTTACTTTAATAAAGCAACTAAGGTTATCAAGATTAAATTAAATAACTATATATTCTGGCCAGGCACGGTGGCTCACGCCTGTAATCCCAGCACTTTGGGGAGGCTGAGGCGGGTGGATCACCTGAAGTCAGGAGTTCAAGACCAGCCTAGCCAACATGGTAAAACCCCCTCTCTACAAAAATACAAAAATTAGCCTGGCATGATGGCGGGTGCCTGTAATCCCAGCTACTCAGGAGGCTGAGGTTGGAGAATTACTTGAACCTGGGAGGTGGAGGTTGTAGTGAGCCGAGATTACGCCAGCACATTCCAGCCTGGGTGACAGAGCAAGACTCCTTAAAAAGCAAGACTGTCTTAAAAACAACAACAACAACAACAACAACAACAACAACAAAACAGGGCCCGGCGCAATGGCTCACACCTATAATCCCACCACTTTGGGAGGCTGAGGTGGGCAGATCACGAGGTCAGGAGTTCAAGACCAGCCTGGCCAACATGGTGCAACCCGGTCTCTACTAAAAATACAAAAATAAGCTGGGCATGGTGGCACATGCCTGTAATCCCAGCTACTCGGAAGGCTGAGGCAGGAGAATTGTTTGAACCGGGATCCAGGAGGTGGAGGTTGCAGTAAGCCGAGATCATGCCACTGTACTCCAGCCTGGGCTACAGAGCGATACTCTTGTCTCAAACAAACAAACAAACAACTGTATTTTATGTAATGAATTTCAGGTGAATAAGCTGTGTTAAAATTTTGGCTATCTGTTTTTCTCATCAGAAGACAGTCACATTCTTGTAACTAAAACTGATTCCAGGGGGACAGCCTTGTACCCCTTAACCGAAAATACTGACTTGACATGATTGCCACTAAAAATCACTGTTAGTTCCTTTCTCTGAATAGTTGTCTGTTCATCTGTTTATTTGTCTATCCATCTATCCATCCATCCATCCACCTACCCACCCACCCACCCAGTATTTATCAAATTCCTACTACTGTTTTTAGGTAGTAAGCATATACTAGTTCTTGAGAATATAACGACGAACAAGATAGACATAACTCCTGTCCTCATGACACTTGTTATTTAGGGAAAAAGACATATATAAAGCAAAAAATCATATATGTAATTGTTTTATTACAACTGTGATAAATGCAACAAAATATAAGCACAAGATGTTATGAAATCAAAACATATTGATTTAGGGGTGGAGGCTTGAAGAGTAAAGGGTATCTTGCAAAAGTAACACTTAAGGTAAAACTTGTAGGATGAACAGACAGGGATGGGGATGTAATGTGCAGAGTTTCCTAGCGGGGAGGAATAGCATATACAAGGCTCTGAGGCAGGAAAGAGCTTAGCATACAATGAAAATGCACAAAACTCAACTTCAAGCTCTTAACTTTTTTTTTTTTTTTTTTTTTTTTTTTTTTGGAGACGGAGTCTCACTCTGTTGCCTAGGCTGGAGTGCAATGGCACGGTCTCGGCTCACTGCAAGCTCCACCTCTCGGGTTCATGCCATTCTCCTGCCTCAGCCTCCTGAGTAACTGGGACTACAGGCGTCCGCCACCATGCCTGGCTAATTTTTTGTTTTCGTATTTTTAGTAGAGATGGGGTTTCACTGTGTTAGCCAGGATGGTCTCGATCTCCTGACCTCATGATCTGCCTGCCTCGGTCTTCCAAAGTGCTGGGATTATAGGCATGAGCCACCGTGCCTGACCAAAGCTCTTAACTTTCTTATACTACTTTAATAAGTGAGTCAGTTCATATAAATACCACTGAATTGAATAAAGCCTAGGATTCTGGAATTGGCTTTTCAGCAATGACTATTTGCTTCTACTGTAGATATCATTTAATTTATAGAAAAATCACTGAAACCAAGCTTATTTTACGAGCAATAGCTATGTGTAGAGAACATGTTGAGTTCAAACTTTATTTTATTTTAGTTTTTTGTAGAGACAGGGTCTTGCTATGTTGCCTAGGCTGGTCTTGAACTCCTGACCTCAAGCGATCCTCCCACCTTGGCCTTGCAAAGTGCTAGGATTACAGGTGTGAGTCACCATGCCAGGCCTAGAGTCCAACCTTTCTTAATCTGATCTATCTAAACAACTCTTTTAAGTACTTACAAAATAAACTGCTCCAAAACTTCCATGTCCAATTTCATGCAAACCAATAAAAAGTTCCTCAGGATCATCTTTGTAGAACAGATCGGCAATCTCTGGGTCCTTCAACACCCCTTTACGCATGATGGCCAGTAGAGCAGGCACTCTGCTTTTTGATATCACAGTTAGCTTTATTTCTCATTGACAATTTTTTTGGGGGGGCGTAAATCTTCAGTACCTGTGGAAAAATAAGATTTGCCATTAAATTATTTCTAACACGTTTTACTTGGTGGCAATACAAATACATGCAAATATTAAAAAAACCTCTTGGTCTCACAACTCAATAACAAAAGGACAAAAAAACCCAAATAAAGAACAGACAACGGCCAGGTGCAGTGGCTCATGCCTGTAATCCCAGCACTTTGGGAGGCTGAGGTCGGGAGTTTGAGACCAGCCTGACCAACATGGAGAAACCCCGTCTCTACTAAAAATACAAAAAATTAGCCGGCTGTGGTGGCGCATGCCTATAATCCCAGCTACTCGGGAGGCTGAGGCAGGAGAATCACTTGAACCTGATTCAACCTGGGAGGCGGAGGTTGCAGTGAGCCAAGATCACGCCACTGCACTCCAGCCTGGGTAACAAGAGCAAAACTCTGTCAAAAAAAAAAAAAAAAAAAAAGAATGGACATAGGATTTGAATAGACATTTCTCCAAAAAGATACACAAATGACCATTAACATATGAGAAGATCCTCAAACATCATTAGTTATTAGAGAAACGAAAATTAAAACCACAGTGAGATACCATTGCATACTCACTAGGATAGTGATAGTCAAAAAGTAAGATAAATGTTCATGAAAATGCTGAGAAATAGAGCCCTCCAACACTACTGGTGGCTGTGCCATTTTAGAAACAGCCCCGCAGTTCATAACAAACTTAAATATCGAGTTACCATTTGACCCAGAGTTTCCACTTCTAAGGACACGAAAGAAATGAAAACATATGTTCACACAAAAACTTGTGCACAAATGTTCATAGCACCATTATTCATAATAACCAGAAGGTGGAAAAAGCCCAAATGTCCATTAACTGGTGGAAGAATAAACAAAATGTGGTATATCCATATAATGGAATATTATTCAGCAATAAAAAGGAATGAAGTATTGGTACAGGCTGCAACATGAATGAACCTTGTAAAAATTACGCCAAATGAAAGTACCAGTCACAAAAGACCACATATTGTATGATTCCATACACACACACAATTTCCAGAACAGGCAAATCTATAAAGACAGAAAGTAGACTATTGGTTACTTAGAGATGGGGGGGTTGGAGGGTGATAACTAAAAGGTACAGGCTTTCTTTTCAGGGTGATGAAAATGTCCTAAAATTGACTGTGGTGATGACTGCATAACTGTGACTATACTAAAAATCATTCAATTATACATTTTAAGTGAGTGAAGGGTATAGAATGTAAATTATATTATAGAGATGTTACTAAAATTCATTTTGGTATAATTAATGTTGAAATAATAATGGTTGGTATTTATTAATCGATACTATGTGCCAGGCAGCACTAAAACCTTACATATATTATCTCCTTTAATCCCTACAATAGCTTCATAATATAATGACTTTATTATCTTAATTTTATAGAACCAACTAGGACTTTCATGGGCTAAACTACTTCCACATGGTCAGAAAACCAGTATTTGTCAGAACCACAATTAAAACTCAGATCTAACAGCAAAGCCCATGCTCTTGATTGACATGTGGTATATTCATATAGAAATACAGGCAATTAAACAATTCTTTACTGACTACTAGAAGAAATTACTATCACTTGCAGGCTAGGCTAAATGCCCATGTAAAGAGGCAAGTTATTCTGCTGCTACATAAAACATTCTGAAATCAAAGTTTCTATTAATAAAAGGGTATTGGCCGGGCGCGGTGGCTCAAGCCTGTAATCCCAGCACTTTGGGAGGCCGAGACGGGCGGATCACGAGGTCAGGAGATCGAGACCATCCTGGCTAACGCGGTGAAACCCCGTCTCTACTAAAAATACAAAAAACTAGCCGGGCGAGGTGGCGGGCGCCTGTAGTCCCAGCTACTCAGGAGGCTGAGACAGGAGAATGGCGTAAACCCAGGAAGCGGAGCTTGCAGTGAGCTGAGATCCGGCCACTGCACTCCAGCCCGGGTGACACAGCGAGACTCCATCTCAAAAAAAAATAAAAATAAAATAAATAAATAAATAAATAAAAGGGTATCATTTTGATATGTTCATATTGATCTGCCAATAGTTACATACATTTATTTGACATAGACTTTTTTATTTTTTGAAAAATATAGAAATGTTAAAAATCATCTATATTTTTCATTTTAAATAACCTCTGCCCTCATACCCAGATAATCATTTATTTATGCCAACATTTCAACTTATCACAGGATAGTCTGTGTTTCATCCTTGACCAGCTAGATAACCAAGATAGAAATTTGGCTTTGGTCAATAAAACTATTTTTCAAAACATGGGCCAGTGGGTCTCATGCTAGGAGAAGAGGAAAAAGAAAGTAATTAATTAAAGAAGTAAAACTGATAGTGCTAAGAGGTATTTTTTTCTTGAGACATAGCAGCCATAGGTGACAACATACATTACTTCATAGAGTTAGTCTAGTCATTTCGCTAATATACATAGATCATCAACTTAAGGATCCACCCCCTTCCCCAACTCATTCTTTCATTCAACAAATACTGCTGAATGCTCACTATCTGCCATATCCTGTACTGAGTTTTGGAGGTAGAATGGGATGTGGTCCCTCTCCTTAAAGGGCTTAGGAGTCAAATGGACTTATAGACACTAAATTATAAGGACACAAATGGTAAAATGGTTGTAACTGATTGGATTATGAGGGGAAAGCAATTGTTTTTTAATATAAGGATATTATAGGGTGACCCAGCCTGTTTTTTACTTAGACGTGAAAAAGCATGCCTTTTTAGAGAAAATAAAATTAGTTCATTCAGTATGAATTGTACGGGAGAGTTGCAAGGAGAACACATGAAGCTGGTGTTGAGCCAAGAAAAACTGCAAAAGGCCCTTTAAGCCATATTAAGAAGTTTAGACTTTATCCTGAGGGAAAGGGGAACCACTGAAGGTTTATATGGGAAAAAGGATCCCTCCGCCAACAATGCACCTGTCCTAGGCAGTCATCCTGCCAATCCATGGATGCCAATAATCAAGCATGAAGTTACTACATCAATACTACTGGGAAAGTAACTGAAATCCAGCTATTTGTCAATCAGGTGAAGGAAAGCACAAAATAAGAACTCAAAAAGTGGCCGAGAGTGGCGGCTCACGCTTGTAATCCCAGCAATTTGGGAGGCCAAGGCAGGCAGATCATGAGGTCAAGAGATCAAGACCATCCTGGTCAACATGGTAAAACCCCATCTCTACTAAAAATATACAAAAATTAGCTGGGTGTGGTGGTGCTCCTGTGGCCCCAGCTACTAGGGAGGCTGAGGCAGGAGAATTGCTTGAACCCGGGAAGCGGAAGCTGCAGTGAGCCGAGATCGTGCCACTGTACTCAAGCCTGGTGACGACAGAGCGAGATTCCATCTCAAAAAACAAAAAGTTTGCCGGGCGCGGTGGCTCACGCCTGTAATCCCAGCACTTTGGGAGGCCGAGGCGGGCGGATCACAAGGTCAGGAGATCGAGACCACGGTGAAACCCCGTCTCTACTAAAAATACAAAAAATTAGCCGGGCGCGGTTGTGGGCGCCTGTAGTCCCAGCTACTCGGGAGGCTGAGGCAGGAGAATGGCGTGAACCCGGGAGGCGGAGCTTGCAGTGAGCCGAGATCGCGCCACTGCACTCCAGCCTGGGCGACAGAGCGAGACTCCGTCTCAAAAAAAAAAAAAAAAAAAAAAAAAGTTCAAAAAGTGTTTTGATTTTATTGCTTATGTCTGAGAATAACAAAAAAAGACACAATGGATTAAATCAAAGATACGCCTTTTTGGAGACTATGCATAAAACGCAAATTATGAAACTGTGTTTAAGAAAACCAAAAAGATCTATGAACTAAACTTATGATAATTAAAATATTTGCAATCACCAAAACACATTATAAACTTTAGAATATTTTGGCTTCCATGTGAATAAAGCTATGTGCCATGGATTTGGGGGGAAAACACGGATTACAGACTAAAACCATTTTATGAAGAAATAAATATTTAAGTGTGAAAATGAGACCATAAAAACTTCTAGAATAAATTACAAGTGAATATTTAATTACTTAGCAAGATACCAGAGGCAAACCCATAAACTAAAAATCAATAAACTTGACTATATATAATTAATAACTTCTTTATCTTAAACATGTAATGAAGGGAATTCTGCTTCTAGCCAAGATGGAGTAACAGGGGCTGGATTTATTACCTGCCACCAGGAACAATTAAAACACTGGACAAGGCCACGCACAGTGGCTCATGTCTGTAATCCTAGCACTTTGGAAAGCCAAAGTGGGCAGGTGGCTTGAGCCCAGGAGTTCGAGACCAGCTGGGGCAACAATTTGCATCTCTATAAAAGATACAAAACCTTAGCAGCTGGGTATGGTGGCGTACGCTTGTAGTCCCAGCTACTCAGGATGCTGAGGTGGAGGGACCACCGGAGCCCGGAGGTCAAGGTTGCAGTAAGTCAAAATCATGCCACTGCACTCCAGCGCAGGCAACAGAGTAAGATCCTATCTCAAAAAACAAACAAACAAAAACACTGGATAGAACATACAAATGATGGTATTTGAAGACAATGGATATCAGGCAAAGAAAGACAATGATCCCTGACAGAAGATAAGCAACTGATGTAAGCCATCAAATGTTTGAGCTTCAGGCCCTGGGAGAATTTCTAGGCCATGGTGCCCAGAGGGGAAATCCAGTTAGAGCCTGGTGAACTCCCTGAGTTGAGGAGACAAAGATGACAGTCCGGGTTGACCAAGGTGGGTAGAGTTGGCAGGGCAGAGTACCAGGTAGAAGAGAGCAGCACAGAAACGGGATATGGAGATTTGCATAGGGTTCCCCTCAAGTCTTCAGCTGAGCACTGACTGGTGCATGCATATGAGAAAACTACCTTAGACCAGGGGAAAAAACGATCTGAAAGGAATAGAGACTGCAGTACCTATAGCTCAAAAAGGGCTGTGAACAGCACTCATTCCCCCTAGCCAGGATAAAAAATCTCAATTCACAGAGCATTCTGGAGGCTACTCAGAAGAGTCTTGCCTTCATAGTAGGGACCCTAGACTAAATGCTGGTCTGTGATGCCTAACAAATTTTATTTTGTCTATTTTTTATTTGTGAGACAGGGTCTTGCTCTGTTGCCCAGGCTGGAGTGCAAGGGTACAATCACGGCTCATTGCAGCCTCAACCTCCTGGACTCAAGTGATTCTCCCGGCTCTGCCTCCCAAAGTGCTGGGATTACAGGCATGACCAACTGTGCCTGGCTCTAACAAATTTTAAAAGCAAGACCTAAAAGGATGAAATTATTTCCAAGTAACTTAACTGTGTTCCAGAACAAAGTCCAAGGATACTTAAAGGAATATAAAAATATCCAGTATTTAAAAAGGTAAAATTCACAATATCTAACACTCCACAAAAAATTACCAGGTATGCAGAAAAGCAGGCAAATATAATTCATAATGAGGAGAAAAATAATTGAAACCAAACCATAATTGATATAGATGATATATGTTAAAATTAGTGGTCAAGGACATTAAAACATTTAATATAGTTGAATTCCATACAGGGAAAACGTTGGGGAAAATATCAAACATGTAAAGCAGACACAGACAAAATATAAAGCAGAGACAGATTCAAAGTAAACCCTTATTTTATGCATATATATATATATATATTTTTTTTTTTTTTTTTTTTTTTTTTGAGGCGGAGTCTTCACTCTGTCGCCCAGGCTGGAGTGCAGTGGCACCATCTCGGCTCACTGCAAGCTCCGCCTCCCAGGTTCGCGCCATTCTCCTGCCTCAGCCTCCCGAGTAGCTGGGACTATAGGCGCCCGCTACCGCGCCCGGCTAATTTTTTGTATTTTAGTAGAGACGGGGTTTCACCGTGTTAGCCAGGATGGTCTCGATCTCCTGACCTCGTGATCCGCCCGCCTCAGCCTCCCATATATATTCATTTTGAGATGGAGTCTCGTTCTGTCGCCCAGGCTGGAGTGCAGTGGTGCAATCTCAGCTCACCGCAACCTCTGCCTCCCAGGTTCAAGCAGTTCTCCTGCCTCAGTGTCCCAAGTAGCTGGAATGACAGGCATGCGCCACCACATCCAGCTAATTTTTGTATTTTTAGTAGAGACAGGGTTTCAGCATGTTGACCAGGCTGGTCTCAAACTTCTGACCTCAAGTTATCCACCTGCCTCGGCCTCCCAAAGTCCTGGGATTACAGGTGTGAGCCACCACACCTGGCCCTCAAATTAGACCTTTAGAGGTGAAAGCTACGATGTCTGAGATTTAAAAATCCTCTGCACGGGAAGCATAGCAGAGGAGACTGCCGAAAAAGGGGCTACTGAACTTGAAGACACAACAACAGAAACTATCCAAAATAAAACAGAAAAAAGACTAACCAAAAAAAAAAAAAAAAAAAAAAAAAAACCCGTGACCCAGAGCATCAGTGAGCTGTGGAACATCTTCAAGTGGCCTACTGTATGTCTAAGTGGAGCCCCTGAAGGGGAGGAAAGATATCAGGACAGAAAAAAATTATTTGAGGAAGTAATAGTGGAGAAAATTATGAATTTGATGAAAAGTATAAACCCACAGATCCAAGAAGGTCTCTGAACCTCAAGCACAAGAAATATGAAGAAAATTATATGAAGGCAAATCATAATAAACTGCTCAAAACTTGTGATAAAGAGAAAATCATAAAAGTACCCAGAGAAAAAAGGCATGTTAAATACAGAATCAGGAAGGAGGCAAGGATGTTTACTTGCAACACTTACATTCAACATTGTGCTGGGGCTGGGTGTTATGTCTCATGTCTGTAATCCTAACGCTTTGGGAGGCCAAGGCGGGAGGATGACTTGAGACCAGGAGTTTGAGACCAGCCTGACCAATATAGCAAGATCCTCTCTCTTTACAACACCAAACCAAACCAAACAAAAACATTGTGCCAGATGCTGTACAGGTGCAGTAAACAAAAAAGAAACAAAAAAGCATAAAGACTGAAAAGGAAGAAGTAAGACTTTTTATTGTCAAACAACATAATCATCTGTCAAAAAATTCAATGGGATCTACAAAAGCTACTAGAACTTATTAGCTTATTAAAAAGTACAGAAGATCAATGCATAAAATGATTCCATTTCTTTTTTATTTTTTTGAGACAGAGTCTCACTCTGCCCTCTGTCACCTGGGCTGGAGTGCAGTGGCACGATCTTGGCTTACTGGAACCTCTGCCTCCTGGCTTCTAGCAATTCTCGTGCCTCAGTCACCCAAGTAGCTAGGATTACAGGCATGCACCACCATATCTGGCTAATTTTTATATTTTCAGTAGAGACAGGATTTTGCCACGTTGACCAGGCTGGTCTCAAATTCCTGGCTTCAAGCGATCCACACATGTTGGCCTCCCAAAGTGCTGGGATGACAGGTGTGAGCCACTGTGCCTGGCCTGAAATGATTATGTCTCTGTGTATGAATAACTGAAAATCAAGGCCGGGCATGGTGGCTTATGTCTGTCATCCCACCACTTTGGGAGGCCAAGGCAGGTGGATCAAGAAGTCAGGAGTTCATGACCAGCCTGGCCAAGATGGTGAAACTCCATCTCTATTAAAAGTACAAATAATTAGCCAGGCATGGTGGTGGGTGTCTGTAGTCCCAGCTACTTGGGAGCCTGAGGCAGAGAACTGCTTGAATCTGGGAGGTGGAGGTTGCAGAGAGCTGAGATCGTGCCACTGCACTCCAGCTGGGGCAACAGGGCGAGACTCCATCTCAAAAAAAAAGGAAAAAGAAAATCAAATTTAAATATCATAGTAGCATAAAAAATGTGAAATAGGGCCGGGTACAGTGGCTCACGCCTATAATCCCAGCACTTTGGGAGGCTGAGGTGGGTGGATCATTTGAGGTCAGGAGTTCGAGACCAGCCTGGCCAACATGGTGAAACCCTGTCTCCACTAAAAATACAAAAATTAGCCAGGTGTGGTGTCACACGCCTGTAATCCCAGTTACTTGGGAGGCTGAGGCAGCAGAATCACTTGAAACTGGTTTGTAGTGAGCTGAGATCGTGTCACTGCACTCCAGTCTGGGTGACAGAGCAAGACTCCATCTCAAAAAGAAAAAAAAAAGGGGAAATACTTAGGGATAAATCCAACAAAGGATATATAAAAACTGTACACTGAAAATGACAAAATAATAATGACATAAAGACACAATGAAGGGATATACAGTGTTTATAAATCAGAAGACTCAACATTTTTCTTTAGAAACAGAAGTTGAGAAGTTTAATCTAAAATTCGTATGAGAATTCAAAGGACCCAGAATAACCAAAGCAACTTTGAAAAAGGAGGACAAAGTCGGAGAGCTGGCATAAAATAATCTCAAACTTTATTATAAAGTTACAGTTATCAAGACCGTGCAATACTGGCACAGAGATAGACAAATTAATCAGTGCAATGGAATAGGAAGCCCAGAAGTAGACCCACATATTTATGGACAGCTGAGATTTGGTAGAAGTACAAAGGCAATCCAATGAAGAAATAATTGTCTTCAGTGAATGGTACTGGAACAATTGCATCCAAATATGCAAGAAAACAGATATATTTGGTCCATACTAACAACCTGTATAAAAACTGACTCCAAATAGGTTATAGAATTAAAGGTAAATCTACAATAATAAAACTTTTAGAAGAAGGTACAGGAGAAAATATTTGTGACCCCGGGTTAGATGAAAATTTCTTAGTTAATAACCCAAAGCACAATCCATCAAAGGAAAAATTCATAAATTAACAATGTCTGCTTTTTGAAAGATATTTGAGAAAATCAAAAGACAAGCAACATATTGGGAGAAAATCTTTGCAAATTATGTCTCATAATGGGACCCCTGGATCCAGAAAACATAAAGAATTGTCAAAACTTAATAATAAGAGAATAAGAAAACCCAATTTTTTTAATGGACAAAAGATTTGAACACAAGCACTTTACCAAGTGAGATGGATGGATAGCAAAAGAAAGATGCATACTATCACTACTCATTAGGGAGATGCAAATTAAAACCCATGAGAGGCGGGCAGATCACCTGAGGTCTGGAGTTCAAAACCAGTCTGGCCAACATGGTGAAACCTCATCCCTACCACAATACATAAATTAGCCGTGTGTGGTAGTGAGCGCCTGTAATCCCAGCTACTCGGGAGGCTGAGGTAGGAGAATCGCTTGAACCCGGGAGGTAGAGGTTGCAGTGAGCCAAGATTGCGCCATTGCACTCCAGCCTGGGCAACAAGAGCGAAACTCTGTCTCAAAACTCAGTCTTTTTAATGTTAGCCATTAACATATGGAGTGACTGTAACTTTCATACACTGCTGGTGGGAACGTAAAATGGTGAAACACTTTGGAAAACACTGGGCAGTTTCTTAAAAAGTTAAACATACACCTATCATATGATGTAGCCATTATACTCAAGTATTTACCCAAGAAAAATGAAAGCATATGTCAATACAAAGCCCTGTATGCAAATGTTCACAGTAGCTTTAATAGCCAAAATTGGAAACAACCCAAATGTACCTCAACAAATAAATGGATAATCTGTGATACATACAATGGACTGTAACTCAGCAATGAAATAAACTACAGATATACACTACAATATGAATGAATCTCAAAATAATTATGCCGTGTAAAAGAAGTCAGACAAAAAATAGTACATACTTTATGATTTCACTTATATGGAATTCTAGAAACTGCAAACTAATTTAAAGAGATAGAAATCACATCAAATGTTACCTGGGGGATGCGGGTGGCGATGGCAGGTAAAAAGGAGTAGGTAGGAGGGGTTAAAAAGGGGCATGATGAAGCTTTTTGGGAGTGATAGTGGATATGTTTATTTCCACTATGTTGGTGGTTTCACAGAATATACCTGTTAAAACAAATTATGCTCTTTAAATATGTTCACATTATTGTTGTAGAAAGATGTAATGTACCAAATTGAAATGAGTCTTGGTGTGGTAGATCATGCTTGTAATCCCAGCACTTGGGAGGCAGAAGCAGGCGGATCATTTGAGGTCAGGAGTTCCAGGCCAGCCTTGCCAACATTGTGAAACCCTGTCTCTACTAAAAACACAAAAATCAGCTGGGTGTGGTGGCACATGCCTGTAATCCCAGCTACTTGGGAGCCTAAAGTGGGAGAATTCCTTTAACCCGGGAGGCAGAGGTTGCAGTGAGCCATCATTGTGCCACTTCACTCTGGACTGGGAAACAGAGCGAGACTCCGTCTCAAAATTAAAAAAAAAAAAAAAGAAGTTAAAAGAAGTAGAGAAAATTTTTGCAAAATATTTGCCAGTTAAAAGCTATTCGGGGCCAGGCGCAGTGGCTCACATCTGTAATCCCAGCACTTTGGGAGGCTGAGGAGGACAGATCACGGGGTCAGGAGTTCGAGAACAACCTGGCCAACATAGTGAAACCTCGTCTCTATTAAAAATACAAAAATTAGCTGGGCGTGGTGGCGCTCGCCTGTAATCCTAGCCACTCAGGAGGTGAGGCAGGAGAATTGCTTGAACCCAGGAGGCGGAGGTTGTAGTGAGCTGAGATTGCGCCACCACTCCACTCCAGCCTGGGTGACAGAATGAAACACTGTCTCAGGAAGAAAAATAAAAAAGCTATTCTGAATATCAGAGAGGTAAACACACACACACATACACTTACCTACAAACTCAAAAGAGACAGGTAGGAAATTAAAAAAAAAAAAACCAACCAGGAGTGTCCATTTAAAATATGAAACACGTAACTTCACTAATGATCAAATAAGTAAAAACGGAAATAATATGACACCTCATTTCACCGACCAAATTGGCAAAATAAGAGGAAAAAAGATATTTTTGGTAAGGGTGTAAGGAAATAGTTTTTTATACATTGCTTGAAGAATAGGATGGGTATGCCCTTTGACCTAGTAATACACTTTTGGGAATTCCTACAAGGCAGTTTCTTGTTTGTTTGTTTTGTTTTAGCAAAAGAGGCGAGGCATAATTAGGGAAAGCACAGAAGGAATACGACAGTGCATATGGGAAATGTGACTTCTTTGACCTATAAGTTTGGGTTTCTTTGTAGCTTGTGTTTTATCTGAAATTAGGTGTTGAAATTTTGGGTAATTTTTTATTTCCTTCTTTTTGTTTCTATGTATTTTCTAAAAAATTTTTTTGCAAAGTCTATTACTTCTGTAATTAGAAGAAGTGATACAAAACCTTTTAGGTAATTTCAAATCTAACTATAAAGTACTGCAAAAAAAAATCATAATATATATATTTCCAGAAAATAATTTGACAATAGGAATCAAGAAAGTTTAAGTAAGCTCATTTTTTTAACCAAATAATTCTCCATATTGTAAACTATAACTGAGAAGAAAAAAAAATTTAGGAAATAAATAGAAGCTCAAAGATTATTATTTTTATTTATTTTTATTTATTTTTTTTGAGACAGAGTTTCGCTCTTGTTGCCCAGGCTGGAGTGCAATGCATGATCTCGGCTCACCGCAACCTCTACCTCCTGGGTTCAAGAGATTCTCCTGCCTCAGCCTCCCCAGTAGCTAGGACTACAGACATGCGCCACCATGCCCGGCTAATTTTTTTTTTTTGCATTTTTAGTAGAGACAGGCCTTCTTCATTTTGATCAGGCTGGTCTCGAACTCCTGACCTCAGGTGATCCACCCGCCTTGGCCTCCCGAAGTGCTGGGATTACAGGCGTGAGCCACCACGCCTGGCCAAAGATTTTTACAAAAGAATATTTTATCCCAATTTTATTAATTTTTTACTTTCCCTTTTATTTTTCTTTCAAAGATAAAAATTCATCCAAAAACCCAGAAAATGTTATTTTTTTCCATTTCTTAGGAGAAAGCTAAGTTGTATAGACAATACCTTTTTGTGTGTGGCAAATATTCTATCTTGCTCAGATTCATTTTAGCAGCAATCTTCTTTTTTCTCTTTTATAACTTCAGTCCTTTGTATTTATGATGCAACCTGCGGAAAAAGAAGAACAAAATACATAATTACCAGCAAAATTAAAGAATCAATAATTGCTCATGTGGTAGTTTTACATATTTACAAATGTAATATTACAAAGTTAAAATTTTATCTTCATCTGTTTGTGGATGGCAAATTTAAAAGGTAAGATGCTCTACAAGACGCAAACTACTCTTCCACAGGCAGTATCTGGGAAACAAATGTGTTGTTAGATTTAAGAATCTATATTGAGGCTTCCACTGGTTTGTTTGTGTCCAGGGTAACCTAATAGAGGCTACCCGTAGACAGCACTAATCTGATAGCATGCGGTAATGCTACCGATTCTCTGTCAGTTAGGCTTCTATTTTGAATTGCTTTTCCAATAGACATGATGATTTGCATTGATTACTCTACCTTTCCTTTCCTAGGCTCTCCTATAACCAATCTTCCACATTTTCCAGGTGATGATGATGATGATTTTTTTTTTTTTTGAGATGGAGACTCGCTCTGTTGCCCAGGCTGGAGTGCAGTGGTGTGATCTCAGCTCACTGCAACCTCCACCTCCCAGGTTCAAGCAATTCTCCTGCCTCAGTCTCCCGAGTAGCTGGGATTATAGGCGTCTGCCACTATGCCTGGCTAATGTTTGTATTTTTAGTAGAGACGGGGTTTCACCATGTTGGCCAGGCTGGTCTTGAACTCCTGATCTCAAGTGATCCACCCACCTTGGCCTCCCAAAGTGCTGGGATTACAGGCATGAGCATGATTATTTTTAAACTATCTATTAAAGAAGTACATGCCCAATGTAAAAACCTGGGAAATACACACTATTAAGAAAAAAATCTGGCACCTGTAATCCCAGCTACCCACAAGGCTGAGGCAGGAGAATCGCTTGAACCCGGGAGGCAGAGGTTGCAGTGAGCCAAGATCGCACCACCGCACTCCAGCCTTGGTGACAGAGTGAGACTCCATCTCACACACACACACACACACACACACACAAAGGGAAGAAAAAAAATCCATAATCCTATCCAAGCAAAACTCCATTAACAATCTGGCATACTTTTCTCCATGCACGTATTTATTTCTGCCTGCATTTTTAAAATGCAGCTGAGATCACATTATATGTATAATTTCATAGTTCACCTCTTTTATCTAACCCTATGACTATTTTGCCATGTCACCAAATACTGTTCACAAAGGTCATTTTAATGACTGCTTAATGTCTGTCGTATGGAAGAGCTGTAATTCATTCACAACATTTCTCCACAATCAGAAACCAAGGCTATTTTCAACCTTGTGTTGAACTATTGAAAATTATCGTGTCTGGAAGATCTTGGTGCCTATTACTTATCTACATTTTGGGGGCTTTCTTGAGAATGGCTTTCTAGAAGTAGAATTATTGGGTCAAAGAATATAACAATTTAAAACCTACATCTATTGGAATAATTTTTAGAAGCTTGACTAGCATTGTAGATGAAGGCCTTACAGGAAAAAACTAGAAAAAAACTATGGACTTCCGTTTTCACATTTTTCTTGCTGAGAATATCCCACTCTTGTCTCATGCCTATACTTATAAACTGAACGTTTTCATTATTTTTGTTACTCCTTCTGATTCTGTGGCTGTGGAATGCTTTAGATTAATTGGTAGCTAAAACTTGCTTGAATTCAGCATCACATTTTACCTAACCACTAACCAATCAATCACTGCAATGTTTGCATGTCTACTTTGCTAATGTAGTCTGACTATAGCACCAATAAACTAAAATATTCCTTATGACATCATATGAACACCAGTTGCTAAATTTCTAAGAAAGTAGTTTCAGCCGGGTGCGGTGGCTCACGTCTGTAATCCTAGCACTTTGGGAGGCCAAGGTGGGTGGATCACCTGAGGTCAGGAGTTCGAGACCAGCCTGACCAACGTGGAGAAACCCCGTCTCTACTAAAAATACAAAATTAGCCGGGTGTGGTGGTGCATGCCTGTAATCCCAGCTACTCGGGCAGCTGAGGCAGGAGAATCACTTGAACCTGGGAGGTGGAGGTTGCAGTGAGCTGAGATCACACCATTGCACTCCAGCCTGGCAACAAGAGCAAAACTCCATCTCAGAAAAAAGAAGGTAGTTTCAAATAAGGTATCTTACAAATCAGGAAACATTCATTCCTATAAAATAGTTTTTTTCTTTCTTTCCCTCCCTTCCTCCCTCCCTCCCTTCTTTCTTTCTCTCTCTCCCTCTCCCCTTTCTTTTTTTATTTTTTGAGACAGAGTCTGGCTCTGTCGCCCAGGCTGGAGCGCGGTGGCAAGATTTCAGCTCACTGCAACCTTCCCAGGTTCAAACGATTCTCATGCCTCAGCCTCCTGAGTAGCTGGAACGACAGGCTCGTGCCACCATGCCGGGCTAATTATCCTCTCTCTAGTTACTAACTCTTCTTACATAATTAATTTTCTTTCTCTGTCATTTTTTTTTTTTTTTTTTTTGAGACTCAGGCTGGAGTGCAGTGATACAATCTCGGCTCACTGCAACCTCTGCCTTCCGGGTTCAAGCGATTCTCCTGCCTCAGCCTTCCAAGTAGCTGGGATTACAGGCGTGCACCACCACGCCTAATTTTGCATTTTTAGTAGAGATGGGGTTTTGTTATATTGGCCAGGCTGGTCTCGAACTTCTTACTTGAGATGATCCACCTGCCTTGGTCTTCCAAAGTGCTGGGATTACAGGCGTGAGCCAGTGCGCCCGGCCCACTTTTACATAATTTTCTTAAAATGCATGCATACTCTCTTCATCTTTGGTTGCCAAGCTCTATATATGTTCTAAAATTATCTAAGACTTCTAGGAATTAAGCCTTCTCAGTTTTATCTTTTCTTTGTTTGCTTTTCTGCTACAATATTGCATTGCTATTGAGGCTGAAGACAGTATTCCTGAAGTTCATCCATTAAACCTAAAGGATATTTTCAATTTTCTTCCATTTTACTACCCCCACTTCCTTCTTCATAAATGTCTCTTGGATCCCATGAAACTGTCTTCTGTTTTTCCAAATTATTCTGGTTACACTTCCTCTTCTCTCTGATGTCTAAATGAATGTGTTCCTCTAAGGATTTCCCAAGTCCCCTGTGTGACTGCAAGCTGCTATCTTAATTTCTGCCCATTTAATGGTTTTAAGTAATACTGTGTCACTAGCCAGTACTGACAATTATTCCAAGCCCCAGTCCCGTATTTTCAAATATCTATTTGGCTTCTCCCCTAAATGGCTCACATATACCTCCCATTAACACTGTTCTCTTTCCCTGTCCCTTACATTCAATTAATCCCCAATTTCTGCTTCAAATATTTCTTTTGGCCTGTTTTTCCATTTCTCTGGCATCATATGCTGTCTCCTTTTCTTCTCCTCTTACAGCCTCTATCTGTTCTGGAATTCGAAAAACACTATTACCATAATCATCTTTCTAAAGCATGGTTCAGATAATATCATAGCTCTGCTCAAAATCCTTCAAAATTCTCACTGCTTCCTATGGGATAAAGAATAATAATAATAATAACTTTACCTAATGAACATTGAAAGCTGGCTTCAAACCACTAGTCTAACCTAAATTTTTAAACTTCATAAAATCAGGAAAAAATAAATTCCATTCAGTTACATTTTTATATATACTTTGTATTTCATTTCTCACTTGGTCTTTGTCCAAGTTGTTTCCTCTGCTTATAAGGCCCAAATCCCAACTATTCTCACAGTCCAGCTCAATGTCACCTCTATAAAACCTACTATTTTCTCCCTTTGCTTCAGTTTTCAACACACATAGTACTCTAAAACTGGATGGCAAGTGCTTCTTCAGAGGATAATTGTCTAAGTCCACATTTGGATTAATCATTGTAACCCCTGACATTTTTAAAAATAAAAACAGCATTATTGAAATATAATTCACCTACATATACTCCACCCATTTAAAGTGTACAATTCAATGGTTTTTAGCATATTCACAGATATGTACAACCATTACCAACCAGTTATTTTTAGAACATTTTCATCACCATACATACACACACAAAACCATACCCTTTAGCTATTACCCCACCCTCGCCCCACCCCATTTCCTCCATTCCTAAGCAATTTACTAACATACTTTCCATCTTTATAGATTTCCTTGTTCTGGGAATTTCATATAAACAGAATCAAACAATATGTGGTCTTTCATGACTGGCTTTTTCCACTCAGCATGTTTTCAAATCCAATGCATAGCATGAATCAGTATTTCTTTTTATTGCCAGATAATATTCCATTGTATGGATATATCACATTTTATCCATTTATCAGGTGATGGACATTTGGACTGCTTTACCTTTTGGCCATTATGAATAGTGCTACTAGAATTGTTCATGTATAAGTTTTTATGCGGATATATGTTTTCATTTTTCTTGAGCATATACCTATGAGTGGACATGCTGGGCCCTACGGCTTCTTTAAGTAGCGGATATTCCATAAAAATCTGATGAAATCACCTTTCCTTTTCCATTTCAATCTTAGAATTAAAATGATCATTCAAATTAATCCTTTCCCCAAAAGATAAACAAGAATATTTTTTCTTCTAAGAGGATAAGATGAAATAACAGGCATAAAATAAGTTTTTCCCTCTTCCTTGACCTCCTGCAACCTCAAGTATTACATTTATAGTGAGAATGTAGAACTGCGCCAAGAATGTAGTATTTCAGGTTTTAGACCCTTGGGCCAAATAAACAATCCAACTAGCTTGGAGGATGTGCAATTGAAATAATTATCTTCACAAACACTTCTTTATTCTAAGAAATGGAAACCTTTTTTTTTTTTTTTTTTTGAGACGGAGTCTCGCTCTGTCACCCAGGCTGGAGTGCAGTGGCCGGATCTCAGCTCACTGCAAGCTCCGCCTCCCGGGTTCACGCCATTCTCCGGCCTCAGCCTCCCGAGTAGCTGGGACTACAGGCGCCCGCCACCTCGCCTGGCTAGTTTTTTTTTGTATTTAATAGAGACGGGGTTTCACCGTGTTTGCCAGGATGGTCTCGATCTCCTGACCTCGTGATCCGCCTGTCTCGGCCTCCCAAAGTGCTGGGATTACAGGCTTGAGCCACCGCGCCCGGCCGAAATGGAAACCTTCTAACAATGGTAATCAAGTAAATTATTTCTCACAGACATTCTAACTTAGTATAAGAAAGAATGGTGGCGCATGCCTGTAGTCCCAGCTACTTGGGAGGCTGAGGCATGAGAATCACTTGAGCCCAGGAGGCAGAGGTTGCAGTGAGCCGAGTCACTCACGCCACTGCACTCCAGCCTGGGCAACAGGGCAAGACTCTATCAAAAAAAAAAATGAGAAAGAAAAAGAGAGGGAAAGAAAGAGAAAGAGAAAGAGAAAGAGAAAGAGAGAGAGAGAGAGAGAGAGAGAGAGAGAGAGAGAGAGAGAGAAAGAAAAGAAAAGAAAAGAAAGAAAGAAAGAAAGAAAGAAAGAAAGAAAGAAAGAAAGAAAGAAAGAAAGAAAGAAAGAAAGAAAAGAAAGAAAGAAAATGAGTTAATGGGTGTAGCACACCAACATGGCACATGTATACGTATGTAACAAACCTGCACGTTGTGCACATGTACCCTAGAACTTAAAGTATAATAATAATAAAAAAAAAAAAAGAGAGAAAGAAAGAAAGGAAGAAAGGAAGAAAGAAAGGAAGAAACACTTGATAGAGTGGAAATATAAATATTTTAAATAATTTTTCCGTTCCCAGAAACTTCAAGAAAGATGACTCATGGAAGATCTTAGTTGTGTTTCAATGTTTTTCTCAACAATAATGTTCTTCTCAACAATGTTTTTCTCTAGCAGCACTATCCTGGAGCCAGTGAATTTGAAAACTCCACAATATTTCAGTATTAATAAAGTAAATAAGAATTAGAATGTTTCATACTGGAAAGAATTTTAAAGATACACCATTTCAACTCCTTTCTTTTTATATTCAATCTCAGAAAAGTGAAGCATCACATCACACCTATGTGGCAGCGTTATCCCCAAATTAAAATCCCGGACTTCTGGCTAGGTGCAGTGGATCACGCCTGTAATCCTGGTACTTTGGGAGGCCGAGATGGGAGTGTTGCTTGAGTCCAGGAGTTCGAGAACAGCCTGGGCAACACAGTGAGACCCCCGTCTCTATGAAATAAAATACAAAATAATTAGCTGGGCGTGGTAGCACGTGCCTGTAGTCCCAGCTACTTGGGTGTTGAGGTGGGAGGACTGCTTGAGTCCAGGAAGCTGAGGCTACAGTGAGCTGAGATTGTGCCACTGCACTCCAACCTGGGTGACAAAGTAAAACCCTGTCTGAAAAAAAAAAAAAAAATCCAGGACTTCTGATTTTCCATTACAGGAAACATTCTCTTGAATCATGCTGCCCTAAGTCATACTTTATTATTTTGGAGGGCAATCAAGAAAATTTTAAATTTAATGTAAGATTGAACTTCTGTTACTATTCCTCCCAAGGAACTCAGAACACTTAAATATATGGTGCTAGATTCGGTTCTTATGGGACTGCAGAGTAAACAAATTTGAGGGCCTGTTTAAGAAAAAAACAGGGCCAGCACAGTGGCTCATGCCTGTAATCCCAGCACTTTGGGAGTCTGAGGCGGGTGGATCACTTGAGGTCAGGAGATCCAGACCATCCTGGCTAACATGGTGAAACCCCATCTCTACTAAAAATACAAAAAATTAGCCGTCATGGTGGCACATGCCTGCAGTCCCAGCTACTTGGGAGGCTGAGGCAGGAGAATCGCCTGAACCCCAGAGGCAGAGGTTGCAGTGAGCCAAGATCGGCACCACTGCACTCCAGCCTGGGCGACAGAGTGAGACTCCGTCTCAAAAAAAAAAAAAAAAAAAAAAAAAAAAAAAAATTGGTCAGGCATGGTGGCTCATGCCTGTAATCTCAGCATTTTGGGAGGCCGAGGCAGGTAGATCACTTGATGTTAGCAGTTCAAGACCAGCCTGGCCAACATGGTAAAACCTGTCTCTACTAAAAATACAAAAAATTAGCTGGGCATGGTGGCGCATGCTTGGAATTCCAGCTACTCAGGAGGCTGAGACATGAGAACAGCTTGAACCCAGGAGGTGGAGTTTACAGTGAGCCAAGATAGTGACATTGCATTCCAGCCTGGGTGACAGAGCAAGACTTTGTCTCCAAATAAATAAATAAATAAATAAATTTCTCACTTAAAATTAAGTATAGAGCCTTAGATGAAGCTGGTACAAAGCTCTGAAACATGCTCCACAGTCGAAGTCACATAGTTAGGACTAGTTGATTATTTGGTTTCTTCCCCTGCTTCCTTCCACATGACTTCCCATAAGACTTGAAGAGAATTGTCCAAAAAAAAAAAAAAAAAAAAACTAGCAAATTTTGTTTTAGTTGTTGTTCCTGTTTGCCACTAATATTTAACTATTATCCTGAGGTAAGAAAACTGCTTTTAAGGTACTTTCACGTTGAAAATGAAACTAGATGATAGTTGCTTTTTATGCCACTATGATTCTATAGCACAACTGTGAACATACATCCTCACATTTAAGAGCTGAAAAAGGACCATAGTGATCATCTAATTTCTACTTGGCAAATAATGCAGAAGTAGCTGGGGTTTTGAGGATCATAATAATGATAACCTTCAGGCTACTCCTGGGTCAACTGACATTATATGAAGATTCTTCTAGTCACTCTTTAAGACTTTATGTATTGCTTTTGAGCAATTATTTTGATTTCTCATGGAGTATTATTTTCTTCTTCCCTTAAAAAAAAAGAGGTTTAGGATAAGAGACAGACGGGAAAGTAGAGGCCCCATTGGATCTCTTAAATTTAACACTGAATATCTTTTTTATTTTTTTTTAAGACAGTCTCGTTCTGTTGCCTAGGCTGGAATACAGTGACACCATGTCAGCTCTCTACAACCTCTGCCTCTCAGGTTCCAGAGAGTCTAGTGCCTCAACGTCCCAAGTATCTGGGACTACAGGCACATGCCACCACACCCCGTACATTTTTTTTTTTTTAGTAGAGACGGGGTTTTACCATGTTGGCCAGGCTGGTCTCAAACTCCTCGCCTCCCAAAGTGCTGGAATTACAGGCGTGAGCCACCACGTCCAGCAACACTGAATATCTTTGTTCTGTCTGATACTTTGATATGAGGCCAGCAATTTGAAATCAATTATGCATCTACTTCAGAAAAAATGGCACCTCACATGAATCTGAAAATTAAGACCAGTATAAAAATGGTGGTGATGTGTCTATATAAATCCCAAATTATTCTAAAATATTTGGCTAGGTTTTTAAAATCTTCATTTTGCACTATAACTTTTTTTTTTCATTTTAAAAAATGTTTTATGTTTTAGAGAGACAGGGTATTACTCTATCACCCAAGCTGGAGTGCAGTGGTGTGATCACAGTTCACTGTAGCCTCAACCTCTGGGGTTCAAGCAGCCCTCTTGTCTCAGCCTCCCAATTAGCTGGGACTACAGGCATGTGCCACCATGCCCAGCTAACTTATTTTTTGTAGAGATAGGGTCTTGCTACGTTGCCCAGGCTGGGTCAAGCAATCCTCCTGCCTCAGCCTTCCAAAGTGCTGGGATTACAGGCATGAGCTATTGTGCTCGGCTGCCCCATTATTCAGTCTTTTTTTTTTTTGAGACGGAGTCTTGCTCTGTCACCCAGGCTGGAGTGCAGTGGCACCATCTCAGCTCACTGCAAGCTCTGACTCCCGGGTTCACACCATTCTTCTGCCTCAGCCTCCCAAGTTGCTGGGACTATAGGCACCTGCCACCACGCCCAGCTAATTTGTTGTATTTTTAGTAGAGGTGGGGTTTCACCATGTTAGCCAGGATGGTCTCAATCTCCTGACTTTGTGATTCACCCACCTCAGCCTCCCAAAGTGCTGGGATTACAGGCGTGAGCCACCGCACCCGGCCCATTATTCAATCTTATGCCCCAATATTCTGTTATGTATTGAATACATAATGTGAAAACTTTGTGTAACTGTAATACACAGTAATTTGCTCTCACGAATTCTCAAACATGATTAATAATCATTCATATCTCTTATTTTAAAAATCCTCACAGATCCCTAACATTTTCTTAAGTCACTTTAAGTCATTTACTTTACTCATTTATTCATGTATCATTCATTTGGCAAATATTTATTAAGTACCTAATATTCGTCCAGCACTGAACAAGGCTGTGGGTTCTTTCCTGTTCTCATACAGCTTATATTCTAGTAGAGAGAGATATAAATATTTATACAGGAAGTATTAATAAATATAAAGAGAAATATAAAATGAAACAGGGCCAGCAGGCAGGATAGAGCTCTCTGATAAGGTAATACTTGAGCAGAGACCTGAAGGATGAAGGAAGTGAAGGAGTATGCCCTGAAGGTCCTGGCAAGGAAGAGTGGTACAGGCAGAGGGAATAGCAAGATTGTTTTGTGTACTCCAGAAAACGCCAGAAGGCCAGCATGGGTAAGGGAAAGTGAACAATGGGGATGTACTAGGAGAAAAGATAGGGCCTTTCATAACAGGATGAAGATTTTGGATTTTATTATAAGTGAGAGGGGAAGCATTTCATGAGAGATGCCACTTCTGTGTTTAAAAGGATCACTCTGACTATTCTGTGGGAAACAGACTGTACAGAAGCAAGGTTAAAAACACTGAGACCGGAAAGAAGCCATTGCAAAACTCTCAGAAAGAAATGATGGCAGCCAGCACCAAGGTGCTGGTGGTAGAGGTAATAAGAATTGGTTGAATTCCAGAATAACTGAGAAGGAACAACCAAATGGGCTTTGCTGCTTTGATTGGAATATGAAAGAAAGAGAGGAGTCAAAGATGACTCCAAGCCTTAGGGCCCGAGCTACCGAAAGATGAAACTGCCCATTTATAACACTGTAATAGGCTGGGCGCAGTGGCTCACGCCTGTAATCCCAGCACTTTGGGAGGCCAAGGCGGGTGGATCACCTGAGGTCAGGAGTTCAAGACCAGCCTGGCTAAAATGGTAAAACCCCGTCTCTACTAAAAATACAAAAATTAGCTGGGCATGGTGGGCTCACGCCTATAGTCCCAGCTACTCAGGAGACTGAGGCAGGAGAATCACTTGAACCCAGGAGATGGAGGTTGTAGTGAGCTGAGATCATGCCACTGTACTCCAGCCTGGGCAACAGAGTGAGAGACTCGGTCTCAAACAAACAAAACTGTAATAAACCTCTTATGGCTTTTATACAACTTATATGAAACAAATTCACAACCTCTCTCCAAATCAAACTCAACAATTGCTTTGATAGTACAGATGTTATTATTTTGTTGATACAATAACTTCCAAAACAAATATGGCCCATTCTACTGTGTTTCTTATGTTTCAGTATGGCATGCTCACTCACCATTAGACCACTTTTCTGTACCTGTACTCCTAGGAATACTTCATTTGTATAACCTGGCTTGGTATCATCTGGCCTTCACAAGGTGCAAGTTTAACAGTTACACATTAATTCCACTTCCGTTTCTATTCTTTTCTCATTTGTCTAAGACAATTCAAGTGGTACCACTTGGCATTATGGTAAACACAAACACAGCAAACCACAGGACTCTTTAGTGATAATGTGGTTATCCAGATGATCCTCCATGTATTTATTTATTTTTTTAGACGGCATCTTGCTCTGTTGCCCAGGCTGGAGTGCAGTGGCGCGATCTCGGCTCACTGCAACCTCTGCCTCCTTGGTTCAAGCGATTCTTCTGCCTCAGCCTCCCGAGTAGCTGGGAGTACAGGTGTGCACCACCATGCCCAGCTAATTTTTGAATTTTTAAGTAGAGACGAGGTGTCACCATATTGGCCAGGCTGGTCTCAAACTCCAGACTTCATGATCAAAGTGCTGGGATTACAGGCGTGAGCCACCATGCCTGGGCCCATCATGTATTTTTTAAAAGATCATCATCAAAATGAAAACATAACATTAAAAACTTGTGGAGAACTTTTAGACCTATTTTCACACCTTTAAGTTCCCAGGGGTCTATAGATTTACTTGAAAACACTAGGGAATAGAATCTTATCTTACCCAAGGTGGCTGGGTACAACGGTCAACACCCAAGGCCAAAACTGCATTCAACTCTAATTACCCTTGAAAATTCCAGTGTTTGTAGTTTTGTTTACAAAACTCTTTAAAGTAATTTTCACACACAGTCAAGTTTGGGAACCACTGAGCAAGTCAAACCTGCCCCCACCCCAAAAGCCTATTTATAAAAGGGATTTTTTTTTCACCCAGCAATTAAAAAAGTAGAATTTGAATTTATTTTCTAATATTTATTTTAGGGCTGGGAGTGGTGGCTTGTGCCTGTAATCCCAACACTTTGGGAGGCCGAGGTGGGCGGATCACGAGGTCAGGAGATCGAGACCATCCTGGCTAACATGATGAAATCTCATCTCTACTAAGAAATACAAAAAAATTAGCTGGGCCTGGTGGCGGGCACCTGTAGTCCCAGCTACTCGGGAGGCTGAGACAGGAGAATGGTGTGAACCCGGGAGGCGGAGCTTGCAGTGAGCTGAGATGATGCCACTGCACTCCAGCCTGGGTGACAGAGCCAGACTCCATCTCAAAACAAAAAACAAAAAACAAAAAACAACAAAAAAACCCATTTATTTTAAGTTCAGAGGTACATGTGCAGGTTTGTTATATAGGCACATTGCATGGGGGTTTGGTGTACAGATTATTTCACCACCCAGGTAATAAGCATAGTACCCAATATGGCAGTTTTTTGATCTTCACCCTCCTCCTTCTTTCCAACCTCAAGTAGGCCCTGGTGTCTGTGATTCCCTTCTTTGTATCCATGTGTACTCAGTATTTAGCTCTCACTTATAAGTGAGAACATGCAGTATTTCGTTTTCTGTTCCTGTGTTAGTTCATTTACTAAATGGCTTCCAGCTCCATCCATGTTGCTGTAAAGGACATGATCTCATTCTTTTTATGGCTGCATAGTATTCCATGGTGTATACGTACCACATTTTCTTTATGTAGTCCACTGCTGATGGGCATTTAGGTTGATTCCATGTCTTTGTTATTCTGAAAAGTGCTGCAATGAGCATACGGGTACATGAGTCTTTATAGTAGAATGATTTATATTCCTTTAGGTAAATAACCAATAATGGGATTGCTGAGTCAAATGGTAATTCTGCTTTGAGTTGAGAAGTCGCCAAACTGCTTTTCACAATGACTGAACTAATTTACATTCCCAGCAGCAGTGTATACATGTTCCCTTTTTTCTGCAACCTTGCCAGCATCTGCCATTTTTTATTTTTATTTTTATTTTTTGAGATGGAGTCTTGCTTTGTCGCCCAGGCTGGAGTGCAGTGGCACAGTCTTAGCTCACCACAACCTCCACCTCCTGGGTTCAAGAGATTCTCCTGCCTCAGCCTCTTGAGTAGCTGGGATTACAGGTGTGCGCCACCACACTCAGCAAATTTTTATATTTTTAGTAGAGACAGGGTTTCACCATGTTGGCCAGGTTGGTTTCGAACTCCTGTCCTCTCGATCACCTCAGGCGATCTGCCTGCCTTGGTCTCCCAGAGTGCTAGGATTACAGGTGTGAGCCACCAACAGTCATTCTGATTGGTGTGAGATGGCATCTCATTGTGGTTTTGATTTGTATTTCTCTAATGATTAGTGATGTTGAGCATTTTTTCCTATGCTTGTTGGTTGTGTGCATGTCTTCTTTTGAAAAGTGTCTGTTCATGTCCTTTGCCCACTTTTTAATGGGATTGCTTTTTGCTTGTTGATTTGAGTTCCTTATAGATTCTGGATATTGTTAATAGATCTTTATTGGATGCATAGCTTGCAAACATTTTCTCTCATACTGTAGGATGTTTATTCGGTTGATAGTTTCTTTTGCTGTACAGAAGCTCTGTAGTTTAATTAAGTCTAAATTGGTCAATTTTTATTTTTGTTGCAATTGCTTTAGGTATCTTCATCACGTAATCTTTGCCAGGTCCTATATCCAGAATGGTATTTCCCAGGTTACCTTCCGGTGTTTTTATAGTTTTAGGTTTTATATGTAAGTCTTTAATCTATCTTGAGTTGATTTTTTTGAGAGGGAGTCTCACTCTGTCACCCAAGCTGGAGTGCAGTGGTGCAATCTTGGCTCACTGCAACCTCTGCCTCTGGGGTTCAAGTGATTCTCCTGTCTCAGCCTCCTAAGTAGCTGGGGTTACAAGCATGCAACACCATGCCCGGCTAACTTTTGTTTTTATTTTTGCTTTTGAGACAGAGTCTTGCACTGTCACCCAGGCTGGAGTACAGTGGCTTGATCTCCGCTCACTGCAATCTCCGCCTCCTGGGGTTCAAGCAATTTTCCTGCCTCAGCCTCCTGAGTAGCTGGGATTACAGGCACCCACCACCATGTCCGGCTAATTTTTTTGTATTTTTAGTAGAGATGGGGTTTCACTATGTTGGCCAAGCTGGTCTTGAACCCCTGACCTCGTGATCCACCTGCCTTGGCCTCCCAAAGTGCTGGGATTATAGGCATGAGCCTGGCATTTTTTTTTTTTTTTTTTTTTTGAGATATAGTCTCGCTCTGTCGCCAGGCTGGAGTGCAGTGGCGCCATCTCGGCTCACTGCAACCTCCATCTCCCGGGTTCAAGTGATTCTCCTGCCTCAGCTTCCCAAGTAGCTGGGACTACAGGCGTGCACCACTACGTCCAGCGAATTTTTGTATTTTAAGTAGAGACAGGGTTTCGCCACATTGGCCATGCTGGTCTAGAACTCCTGATCTCAAGTGACCCACCTGCCTCGGCCTTCCAAAGTGCTGGGATTACAGGTGTGAACCACTGTGCCTGGTGTGATTTTTGTATATGGTGTAAGGAAGGGGTCCAGTTTCAGTCTTCTGCATATGGCTAGCCAGTTATCCCAGTATTATTTATTGAATAGGAAATCCATCCCCTATTGCTTGTTTCTGTCGACTTGGTCAAAGATCAGATGGTTGCAGGTGTGCGGCATTATTTCTGGGCACTCTGTTCTGTTCCACTGGTCTATGTGTCTGTTTTTGTACGGGTACCATGTTCTTTTGGTTACTATATCCTTGCAGTATAGTTTGAAGTCTGGTAACAGGTAACGTGATGCTTCTAGTTTTGTTCTTTTTGCTTAGAATTACTTTGGCTTTTCAAGGTCTCGTTTGGTTGCATATTAATTTTAAAATAGCAGTTTCTAATTCTGTGGAAAATGTCATTGGTAGTTTGACAGGAATAGCACTGAATCTGTAAATTGCTTTGGGCAGTATGGCCATTTTAACAATATTAAGTCTTCCTATCCATGAGCATGAAATGTTTTTCCATTTGTTTTTGTCATCTCTGATTTCTTTAAGCAGTGTTTACTAGTTCTCATTGCAGAGATCTTTCACCTCCCCGGTTAGCTGTATTCCTAGGTATTTTATTCTTTTTGTGGCTATTTTGAATGGGATTGCATTCTTCATTTGGCTCTCGGCTTGGATGCTCTTGATATATAGGAATGTTACTGATTTTTCTACATTGATTTTGTATCCCGAAACTGCTGAAGTTATTTATTAGATCAAAGAGCATTTGGGCAGAGACTATGCGGTTTTCTAGGTATAGAATCATGTTGCCTGCAAACAGGGATAGTTTGACTTTCTCTCTTCCTATTTGGATACCTTCTATTTCTTTCTTTTGCCTGACTTCTCTGGTCAGGACTTCCAGTGCTATGTTGAATAGGAGTGCTGATAGGGTCTCGTTCTGGTTTTCAAGGGGAATGCTTTGGCTTTTACCTGCTCAGTATGATGCTGGTTGTGGGTTTGTTATAGTTGGCCCTATAAAAGGGATTTGTCACCTTTGATGTCACATTGACCTCTCTGGCAGTTCAAGGATGCCTACTGACACCTTCTCAGAATAACGTTTTACATGAAAAAATTAACCACTTAGAATTATGAAGGCAACTAGTTATAATGAAATAAAGTTATAAAAATATTAAAAAGCATCCAGGCGCAGTGGTTCATGCCTGTAATCCGAGTACTTTGGGAGGCTGAGGCAGGCGAATCACCTGAGGTCAGGAGTTCGAGACCAGCTTGGCCAACATGGCGAAACCCTGTCTCTACTAAAAGTACAAAAATAGCCAGGCGTGGTGGCGGGTACGTGTAAATCCCAGATACTCAGGAGGCTGAGGCTGCAGCGAGCCAAGATTGCACCACTGTACTCTGGCCTGGGCAACAAGAGCGAGACTCTGTCTCAAAAAAACGAAATAAATAAATAAATAAAATTAAAATTAAAAAGCAAATTTGTCACATAGTAATATATGTGCTGCTTTATTAATGCATTTAGTAATAAGAGATAGGAGTCTAATAACTACAATAATTTCAATGAATGATGAGCATAAGAAATATTTTTATGTACATGTAACAACTAATGTGATATAAAATATTTGTGATTTGTATTGGTGACAAAGTTACAGGTATTGCTAATACTCTTGTGGTTTGTTGCCAACATTTATAATTATAGAAAATGCTAAATTTCAGTTAGAGTTTAGTAAAAACAAAAATGGAATGTTTTCTAACAGCTTTCTTGATCTACAGAAACCTGGGCATACAAACCACTCACTCTTTCAGATAACCAGTATAAATGGGTATTGGTGAGGAATTCTAAAAGCTCTTCTTATGTGTAGAGTATATTCCATTCTGTTTTCTGCCAAACCTCTATAACCTCTTTTGGTAGAAATCCATCAAATGTTGTGAGGATTAAATGAGATAATATACTCCAAGTATGTAGTAGGTACAGAACAAAACCTCTGCTAGATGTGAATCTAATCTTACTTGATCACATTGATATAATACACATTGTTATTTAAAAAGTTATAGAGAATTACCTTGGCATTTCCCGCTGTGATTCCAGTGAACTGCTATCACTCCTATGCCTTTTGGCATTGGTAGTTCCCTTACTATAGAATTTCATCTTATGTTGTGGAAGTTCATTGAAATGTACTGATGAGGCTGTTCCACTGTAAGTACTAATGAAAATCATCACTGTTACTGTTTTTATTTGCAAATAATAGAAATCAACCCTGGCTAACTTAGGCAGAAAATAAATGTATTCTTAAGATATCTCATAGAATGAATCGGGAAGCTCAAAAAATGGGCAGGCCCCTAGGGAGGAAAGGCACAATCAAGGTCACGTCATTTGCTTAGGATGCTGTTGATGCCATCATCACTCGATTCTGCTCTATTGGACTCTTATCATCTTCACAACTGCCACAATAATCTCTGCTGTGCCCTGAGCTTGCAAGATTCAAAGTTCTGGGTGGGAGTATCTGATTGACCAAAGTCACATGCCCGCATGCAAGTTGCCAAGTAACTGAAGATGGAATATTGACCTGTACTCCTTTCGCTGTTTCCACAGCAGAAGGAAGAACACTGGCTTGCACCTATCCCAAACAGGATAGTGTTCAAGCAATAGGCAACCACACTATATATAACTTATTAATGATCAAGAGTCACAGCACAGCTCAAAGGATAAGTGACAAAGTTGGATTTACAGTGTTCCAGTGTCTAATTCTGTCTCATTTCCCTGCAGCCTGAGTAAGTTTTATAACCTGTTTAAGCTTCTTCTATATCTACAAAATATTATCCTTCTCATGAGTTTTATAAGAGGTACAGTAGCTAAAGCAGTGCTCACATATTCATTCATTCTTTCAACATTTATTGAATATCTGCTATGCTTAAGATATTGTGTTAGGTGCTGAAAGATATAGAACACATAAAATGCATACATAAAATACGGATATGTATTCACCAGAAACTCATTACCTAGAACCAGTGAGTGTTGCAAGTACTATGAAAGTTCAAAATAGGGAGCATTTCTCTCTCTCTAAGAAGCAGGGGATGGAGATGGGTAGGTGATGAAAGCTTTATTTATTTATTTATTTGAGATGGAGTTTTGCTCTTGTTGCACAGGCTGGAGTGCAATGGCGTGATCCCAGCTCACCGCAACCTCCACCTCCCGGGTGCAAGCAATTCTCCTGCCTCAGCCACCCAAGTAGCTGGGATTACAAGCATGCGCCACCACGCCTGGCTAATTTTGCATTTTTAGTAGAGACAGGGTTCCTCCATGTTGACCAGGCTGGTCTCAAATTCCCAACCTCAGGTGATCTGCCCGCTCTGGCCTCCCAAAGTGCTGGGATTACAAGCGTGAGCCACCGCGCCCGGCCGATTAATGCTTTAATGGAAGAGACAGTATTTTGATTGTTCTGTAAAGAACAAGCAGAATTGGCCAAGCGCAGTGGCTCACACCTGTAATTCCAGCACTTTGGGAGGCCGAGGCGGGCAGATCACGAGGTTAAGAGATCGAGACCATCCTGGCCAACATGGTGAAAACCCGTCTCTCCTAAAAATACAAAAATTAATTGGGTGTAGTGGTGCACACCTGTAGTCCCAGCTACTTGGGAGGCTGAGACAGGAGAATCGCTTGAACTTGGGAGGCACAGGTTGCAGTCAGTCGAGACTGCGCCACTGCACTCCAGCCTGGTGACAGAGCGAGACTTGGTCTCAAAAAAAAAAAAAAAAAAAGAACAGGCAGAATTTTTTTTTTTTTGAGACGGAGTCTCGCTCTGTCCCCCAGGCTGGAGTGCAGTGGCCAGATCTCAGCTCACTGCAAGCTCCACCTCCCGGGTTCACGCCATTCTCCTGCCTCAGCCTCCCGAGTAGCTGGGACTACAGGCGCCCGCCACCGCTCCCGGCTAATTTTTGTATTTTTTTAGTAGAGACGGGGTTTCACGTGTTAGCCAGGATGGTCTCGATCTCCTGACCTCGTGATCCACCCACCTCGGCCTCCCAAAGTGCTGGGATTACAGGCTTGAGCCACTGCACCCGGCCAGAACAGGCAGAATTTTTTATAGGAAACGGTGTGCACAAAGAATTGGAGGTTGCAGCATATTAGGAAATGGCATATTACTTAAATGTCTATTCTGCAGATTTGGGAAACAAAGGTGCAACAGTCTATCAGGTCTAGACTGTCAAGGAACTTTAATACCACAGAAAGGTTTTTAAGCTTTTTTTCTACTGATGAAAACATTTTCAATTAGATTTCATCTTTAAGAATAATACTGTAGTTGCCTGGAGTAATATACAGGCTGGACTAAGAACATTTTGTTTAAAAATATTGTGCACACATCACAGAAAAGGAATTGAAAGAATATAAACCAAAAATATTAACAGTGATTATCTTTGGGTATAAAGATATTTTGTTTATCTTTGTTTTTGATATTTTCTACATTGAACATGCATCACTTTTGTAATGAAAAAATAAATTAAAAATATTTTTTAAAGACTGAATTGGAATTGAAGGAGACTAGAGCAGGGAGGTCAGGTTAGGGCTACCAAATAAGAAAGAATGATAATCTTATTCTAGAATGTTGGCAATAAAATTGAAAGCAGAAGGCAGTTACCATACCATGATTCCATGAGTGTAGATGTCAAGAGAAACACGGTAGTAACACAGTGAAGAGTCAGCAGTTGATTGACTACAGAGCCTAGAAAACACATGGGAGTATTAGCTCTGAGGCCCTAAGAACAAGAGACAGGGAAGATGTTTGTTCTCTGAATAAAAACGGGGAATTTAGTAGAAGAAACAAGTTTAATGGGAGAAAGATAGTGACTGTTTTCTAGTAAAACTGTATTGAAGGTGATAGATGGACATCCAGGTAGAGATGTACAGAAAATAGAAAGAAACGGAGATTGGTGTGCAGGAGAAATGTTGGCGCAAGGTCAGATCTGGGAGTCATTTGTATCAGGTAGACAGGAGGCTCAAGAAGCAGCTATGGTAACTCAGGCAAAGACTGCAGACAAAAGAGAAAGCTAAGAACAAAACTAAGAATTCAACTTTGAGGGTAAGTTGAATTCTTAGCGAATGTCAGATGAATGCTAAGTATATTATAATTCTATAATTAGGCATTCACATTCACCTATTAAATATATAGTCAAAAGGTTAAAATGACTTCCTTAATAGCAACAAATTGAGATGAGTAGTCAAAAGATTACTACCAGAAATAAAATTTAGATTATTATATTTTTTAAAGATTACTCTGCTTTATTCATTGTAACAAAAGAAAAAAAAAAGAAAGAAAGCCCCTTGTCTTTCTGTCTATGGAAATATATATTTTTAAAGGGGAAATCTCTACAGTACAGTAATAAAATGAACAAACTAACCATATATATATGTGTATATATACACATATATATAACCATATATATATACACATATATATATGTGTGTGTGTGTATATATATATATCTTCATATATAGATTTGCGTGCCTCAGCCTCCTGAGTAGCTGGGATTACAGGTGCACACCACCATACCCGGCTAATTTTTATATTTTTGTAGAGACAGGGTTTATTCATATTGTCCAGGCTGGTCACGAACTCCTGACCTCAAGTGATCTGCCCGTCTTGGCCTCCCAAAGTGCTGGGATTACAGGTGTGAGCCACTGTGCCAGGCCTAATTTATTTATTTTATTTTTTGAGACCAAGTCTCATTCTTTTCCCCCAGGCTGGAGTGCAATGGCGCAATCTTGGCTCACTGCAACCTCCACCTCCCGGGTTCAAGTGATTCTCCTGCCTCAGCCTCCCAAGTAGCTGGGATTACAGGCACCTGCCACCACACCTGGCTAATTTTTGTATTTTTAGTAGGGTTTTCACCATGTTGGCCAGGCTTGTCTCAAACTCCTGACCTCAGGTGATCCACCTGCCTTGGCCTCCCAAAGTGCTGGGATTACAGGCGTGAGCCACTGTGCTCGGCCATAATCTATATATGTTATATAACTTTAAAATATTCTCTTGTGAACCCCGAAAATCTGAGACAGGTTTCAGTCAATTTAGAAAGTTTATTTTTCCAAGGTTGAGGATGTGTGCCTATGACACTGCCTCAGGAGGTCCTGACAACACGTGCCCAAGGCGGTCAGAGCACAGTTTGGTTTTGTACATTCTAGGGAGACATGAGACATCAATCAACATATGCAAGATGAACATTGGTTTGGCCTGGAAAGGTGGGACAACTCTAAGCAAAAAGCAGAAAGACTCCAAGCGGGAAGGTGGCTTCCAGGTCATAGGTAGATAAGAGACTAATTGTTGCATTCTTTTCAGTTTCTGATTAGTCTGTCCAAAAAAGGCAATCAGATATGCATTTACCTCAGTGAGCAGAGGGGTGACCCTGAATAGAATAGAAGGCAGATTGGCCCTAAGGAGTTCCCAGCTTGACTTTTCCCTTTAGCTTAGTGATTTGGGGACCCCAAGATACATTTTCCTTTCATGCTTTTTATAATCCGAATTTTAGATTTCGAATGAATCTAAGAGAGGCTCAAGGAGGTTAAGTTGCTTCAAAGTAGTTTAACAGTAATGACTTAGTACTTGTGCCATTAGAACTTAGGTCGAATTCCTACCCACAGAGTGGGAGAAAATCTTCACAATCTATACATCTGACAAAGGACTAATATCCAGAATCTACAACAAACTCAAACAAATTAACAAGAAAAAAACAAACAATCCCATCAAAAAGTGGGCTAAGGACATGAATGGACAATTCTCAAAAGATGTACAAATAGCCAATAAACATATGAAAAAATGCTCAACATCATAATGATACTGCAAATCAAAACCACGATGCAGTATCACCCTACTCCTGCAAGAATGGCCATAATAAAAAAAATAGATGTTGGCATGGATCCAGTGAACAGCGAACACTTCTACACCACTGGCGGGAATGTAAACTAGTACAACCACTGTGGAAAACAGTGTGAAGACTCCTTAAAGAACAAAAAGTAGAACTACCATTTGATCCAGCAATCCCAGTACTGGTTATCTACCCAGAAGAAAAGAAGTCATTATACAAAAAGGTATTTGCCCATGCATGTTTATAGCAGCAGAATTCGCAATTGCAAAAACGTGGAACCAACCCAAATGCCCATCAATCAATGAGTGGATAAAGAAACTGTGGTATATATACATAATGGGATACTACTCAGCCATAAAAAGGAATGAATCAATAGTATTCGCAGTGACCTGGATGAGACTGGAGACAATTATTCTAAGTGAAGTAACTCAGGAATGGAAAACTGAATATAGTATGTTCTCACTCATAAGTGGGAGCTAAGCTAAGAGGATACAAAAGCATGAGAATGACACAATGGACTTTGGGGACTCAGGAGGAAAGGATGGGAAGGGGGTGAGGGATAAAAGACTACAAATTGTGTGCAGTGTGTATACTGCTCAGGGGATGGGTGCACCAAAATCTCACAAATTACCACTAAAGAACTTACTCATGTAACCAAACACGACCTGCTCCCAATAACCTATGAAAATTAAAACAAAAACAAAAAAACCTAGGTTGAATTCCTTTTTTTTTTTTTTTTTTTGAAACGGAGCTGCTCAGGCTGGAATGCAGTGGTGCAATCTCTGCTCCAATCTCTGCTCACTGCAGCCTCCACCTCCCAGGTTCAAGCAATTCTCCTGCCTCAGCCTCCCAAGTAGCTGGGATTACAGATGCACACAACTATGCCCGGATAATTTTTGTATTTTTAGTAGAGATACGGTTTCACCATGTTGGCCAGGCGGGTCACGAACTGAATTCCTGATCAAAAAACACTTGCCATTGGTTAGCATCATGACATAGTGGAAACAACCCTAAACTGGAAAACAGAAGTCTTGGGTCCTAGTCTCACAGCAGCTCTGAGTGGCATTGAGTGGTATTGATCAAGTTGTTTAACTTCTCTAAGCCTCAGTTTTCCTGTTCTTGGAGTTGGTCAAGACAATTTCTAAGTTTCATTTCAAATCTAAAAGTCTATGATTTTGCCATGTTACTCAGTTTAAAAATCTTTTATTCAGATACACACAGACACATAACACACCCTGAGTTCAGTATATAACCAAAATTCTCAGCATTCTTCAGTTTAATCGTTCCAAAGCCAAATAAAAGAAAAATCCAAGATGTAAACACCCTTAGCCTCTACAAATTTTACCTGCCACTGATCACCAAATACACAACGGCACTGTAAGAGCTCTGTATTGATAACTTTTGACTCCCTCCTACAGGATTACAATGCCAGGCACTGGAGATAATAGAACATGCAGAAATAAAAGCTTTGAAAATAAACCTTCTTACAGCCAATGAAGGATTATCTAGTGTGCAATTTTTCTAAAACGTCACAGCTATTAGCAAGTTATTTTTTTGTTTGGGACTGTTTCTCCCGTTTCTACTTTGTTGCCTTGAAAAGTTTCCCTTAAGTATTATCAGATTTGGAGAATCAAAAACTTCAGAATTATAATGTATATACTTAAATTTATACATTTATATTTACTTCTTTGGGAAAAGTTTTGCTCAGCTTCTGCTATGGACTGACTTATATCTCCCTCCCTCACCCAATTCATATGTAGAAACTCGAACCCTCCAATATGACTGTATTTGGAGATACAATATGACATAACTAAGGTTAAATGAGGTCATATGGGTGGGGCCCTAATCTGGCAGAATTGGTGGCCTTGTAAGTAGAGGAATAGAGAGTGGTAAGAAAAGCCCATATGGGCTCACGGTGGGAAGGTGAAGATCTGCAAGCCAGGAAGAGAGCCCACACCAGAAGCTGAACTGGCTGGCACCTTGATCTTAGACTCCCCAACCTCCAAAACTGTGAGAAAGTAAATTTTATTTCACCACAGAACTGTAAGACATTCGATCTGTGGTATTTTGTTAGAGTAGCCCAAGCAGACTAAGATAGAATGCTTAAGCCAGGCACGGTGGCTCATGCCTGTCATCCCAGCGCTTTGGGAGGCCGAGGTGGGTGGATTGCCTGAGCTCAGGTGTTCAAGACCAGCCTGGGCAATACGGTGAAACCCTGTCTCTACTAAAATATGAAAAATTATCTGGGTATGGCAGCGTGCACCTGTAATCCCAGCTACCTGGGAGGCTCATACAGGAGAACTGCATGAATCTGCGAAGTGGAAGTTGCAGTGAACCAAGATTACACCATTGCACTCTAGCCTGGGCAACAGAGCAAGACTCTGTCTCAAAAAAAAAAAAAAAGAAAGAAAGAAAAAGAAAAATAGCATGCTTAGGAACTATTTGGACAATTTTCATATGGCTACTAATTTAGAAGTCAAAATTCGGCTGGGCATGGTGGCTCACACCTGTAATCCCAGCACTTTGGAAGGCCAACGTGGGTGGATCACTTGAGGTCAGGAGCTCAAGAAACAGTTTGGCCAACATAGTGAAACCCTGTCAATACTAAAAATATAAAAATTAGCTGGGTGCGGTGACATGCGCCTGTAATCCCAGCTACTCAGGAGGCTGAGGCAGGAAAATCTTGAACACAGGAGGTTGAGGCTGCAGTGATCTGCGATTGCACCACTGCACTTAAGCCTGGGTGACACAGCAAGACTGTCTCAAAAAAAAAAAAAAAAAAGAATGTTATTCTTATTCATGTATTTGGAGTAACTGATCTTTTGATGATCCTCTTCCTTTCAAAAATACATTCTGATAATTCCAAGAATTGGGTAAAAATTATTCTTTGAAATAGAGGGAAAAGTTTACAATTATATTTGTCTATACTCAATAACTTAAAAAAAAGAGTATACATCCTTCTTTTTTTTTTTTTTTTTTTTGAGACGGAGTCTCGCTCTGTAGCCCAGGCTGGAGTGCAGTGGCCGGATCTCAGCTCACTGCAAGCTCCGCCTCCCGGGTTCACGCCATTCTCTGGCCTCAGCCTCCCGAGTAGCTGGGACTACAGGCGCTGCCACCTCGCTCGGCTATTTTTTGTATTTCTTAGTAGAGACGGGGTTTCACCGTGTTAGCCAGGATGGTCTTGATCTCCTGACCTCGTGATCCGCCCATCTCGGCCTCCCAAAGTGCTGGGATTACAGGCTTGAGCCACCGCGCCCGGCCTACATCCTTCTTAAGTATAAAATCTTGACCTAAAATATGTTTCCAAAGACTCTTTAAATTTATTTGATCTTTCAACAATACTTCCTCTAAACACAAACACAGATGTTTACATTCCTCAAGATATAAGTAATTACAAGTACTTTCCTGTTTAGATATTTAAGGCAGTTTCTTTATCCTTCAAAGATTTATTTAAAATTTAGAAATAGAATGAACCTGGCTGGGCACGGTGGCTCACACCTGGAATCCTAGCGTTTTGGGAGGCTAAGGCAGGCAGATCACCTGAGGTCTGGAGTTCGAGACCTGCCTGGCAACCATAGCGAAACTCCGTCTCTACTAAAAGTACAAAATTAGCTGGTGCCTGGAATCCCAGCTCCTTGGGAGGCTGAGGCAGGAGAATTACTGAAACCTGGGAGTGTAGGTTGCAGTGAGCCAAGATTGCACCATTGCACTCCAGCCTGGGAAAAAAACAGTGACTGTTCATCACAAAAAAAAAAAAAAAAAAAAAAAAAAAAGAAACAGATTAATCCTATCAGTCCTTATATACCATCTGATTTTAAATACTCTTTAAAGCTGTTAATGGAACCCATCCTCTATACTACTGCCAGTGTTATCAACCTGAAAGTAAAATCTGACCATGCCACTCGCTAACTTAAAATCCTTTAATCCTCATCATGTACAGGATGTAAGATCCAAACTCCCTGTAGAGGGCATATGAAATCCTCTGCGATCTGTTCCTTGTCTACTCTTGGATCTTGTCCTTAGTAACTCCAGGGCCTCACACCGGATGCTTCAGCTATCTCCAACTACTTCCCTGAGACATCAAGTAACACCAGTTGGCAAGAAAGGAAGAAAAGTTATCTGCCTTCCTAGCTAACCAGAATCTGTTCAAGAATCTGCTTTCCTTCAGGGAAATCTTCCTGACTGTTTCCTAAGCCAGGGCAGGTTTTTTTCCTTTATACTCCTGTAGAAGTGTACTGTAAACATTTATTTCAGACACAGGAATTCACCACACAAGATTTAGGTTATTTTAGGTTAAGTTATCTCTCCATTAGGACCATAAGCTGCTTAAAGTCAGGAATCTTATTTATTTATTTATTTATTTATTTATTTATTTATTTCTGCCACCCAGGCTACAGTACAGTGGCCAGATCTCAGCTCACTACAACCTCTGCCTCTCGGGTTCAAGCGATTTTTCTCGCCTCAGCCTCCCAAGTAGCTGGGACTACAGAGGCGTGCTACCACGCCTGGCTAATTTTTGTACTTTTAGTAGAGATGGGGTTTTGCCATGTTGGCCAGGCTGGAGGAATTCTATTTATATTGCCACTACTTAACACAGTGGCTGATACATTGCCTGTGGTTAAGAAATGCTTGTTGAACTATACCGTCATATGTCAAATGTATTAGGGTGTTTACTTTTTTTTTTTCCTGAGACGGAGTCTGTCGCCCAGACTGGAGTGCAGTGGCGTGATCTTGGCTCACTGCAACCTCCACCTCTCGAGTAGCGGGGATTACAGGCGCCTGCCACCATGCCTGGCTAATTTTTGTATTTTTAGTAGAGATGGGGTTTTGCCATCTTGGCCAGGCTGGTCTTGAACTCCTGACTTCAGGTAATCCGCCTGCCTCGGCATCCCAAAGTGCTGGGATTACAGGAGTGAGCCACTGTGCCCGGCCAGGTTTTAACTTTTTTTTGAGATGGAGTTTTGCTCTTGTCTCCCAGGCTGGGGTGCAATGGCACGATCTCAGCTCACTGTATCCTCTTCCTCCTGGGTTCAAGCAATTCTCCTGCCTCAGCCTCCCTAGTACCTGGGATGACAGGCATCCGCCACCATGCCCAGCTAATTTCTTTTGTAGTTTTAGCAGAGACAGAGTTTCACCACGTTGGCCAGGCTGGTCTTGAACTCCTGACCTTAGGTGATTTGCTTGCCTCGACCTCCCAAAGTGCTGGGATTACAGATGTGAGCCACCGTGCCCAGTGGGGTTTTTACTTTTTTAAAGGAATTATAGTAAATGTTTTTGTAAACCAAGTAACCATTACTACTTCATGTGGTTTTTTGAATTACTATTTCCATACATTGTTTTACTTAAAAGTAACTTGACCTTTATTCCAGAAGTTCATTATTTTATTAAACTACATGGTATCCAAATGCCAATAATTTTGGAATTATCAGCACTCTCAACTAATTTGTTCAATAATCTATTTTAATGGACATCTTAAGGACCTGGCATTTGAGATCATTGGATTTAAACATTTATAAATCCCCTTGCAGTCAGAGTCTAGTCTATGTTATTTTTTAAAAGTGAAATAAAATGTATACTACATATGAAATGAACTTTTTTTTGAGAGTCTTGCTCTGTTGCCCAGGCTGGAGTGCAGTGGCATGATCTCAGTTCACTGCAAATTCCGCCTCCCAGGTTCAAGCAATTCTCTTGTCTCAGCCAGGTCCTGAGTAGCTGGGACTACAGGCGCCCACCACCACGCCTGGCTAATTTTTTGTATTTTTAGTAGAGACGGTGTTTCACTGTGTTAGCCAGAATGGTCTCGATCTCCTGACCTTGTGATCTGCCCGCCTCGGCCTCCCAAAGTACAGGGATTACAGGCATGAGCTACTGCGCCCGGCCCGATTTTTTGTATTTTTAGTGAAGACGGGGTTTCACCGTGTTAGTCAGGATGGTCTTGATCTCCTGACCTTGTGATTTGCCCTCCTCGGTCTCTCAAAGTGCTGGGATTACAGGCGTGAGCCACTGAGCCCAGCCCCATGAAACAAAAATTTAATCCTGCTATACAACATTTTTTCCCGTGGACAGTCATAATACATGCTGGCCTTGCACTAAATAGTTTAGAACCCATTACTTGGGCCTGCCTTCTGTCGACAAGTCTAAAATGTCACTTATATTGATTTATATGGCTTCATTCAGTCTTTTCTCAGGATTTTTTTGAACATTCACTTATTGTTGCCTTTGGTAAGTGAACTAATCTTGGAATAGAAAAGGGAAAATTCATAAGCATTTATCTTAGACTATTATAGGCACTGAAGATAGAAAGAACTAAGAGTTACTTTTCTCAGTTGAGCCTAGTTTAATGTAATCAACATCATCATCACCATACTAACATTTACTGAATGTTCACTCTGAGCCAGGCAGTGTACATTATCTCATTTTACCCTTAACATTATGAAAGAATTACTATTCCTGATCTCTTATTACAGATAAAAATCTGATGCCCAACTTCACAGAGCGTGTACAGTAGAGCTGGATGCAAATCTAAGCTGTCTAATCTCAAGCCCAGTCTTTTTAACAACTATGGTATAGATTTCAGCTAAATCATGACATGAAGGATTTCAGAAAAGTGGCTTGATAAATTATAAAGAACTCCATCTAGCCTCCAAGATTGCTGAATATTAAGCCCCTCCATCTAAAACTTTCTTTTCATTTTGTGCTTTAATAAAAGGCAATGTCGTCATTGGGAATGTTCGATGAAGAGTGGTGTACCAATTCAAGACAAGGGAAGCCTAAGTATTTATTCCAAAATCTTTTCAAGTAATCCTGTAATGGGACTTTCGGGGATGCCTTTATACCCTAGAAAGCGTTTAAAACTTGAAACTCTTGCCTAATTTCTAATGTCGAAAGGACAATTCAGCATTCTTACTCACTTTTAATTTTGCTTTGCCACTAGCAGATATGGCAGGCATCCATACATGCTGACATAATGCATGTTAGAGCAGTTTACTCCTGTTGAAAGTTGCTTCACACTGCTTCAGCAATTCTCTCACAGGAACTGGAGAAACTGCCTTTTTTTTTTTAGGAGACTGTATCTATCCCAGCTAATATACAAATCAACATGGAAAATCAATATTTAATTGCTTTTAAAAAGTAAACAGTCCTATAACAACTGACTTGGGATGCCTCTAAGTTCTTAAAATGACTTTCAGGGGTTAAAGTGTAAAAAGTAGGGAGCTTAATTAATATGCAGACGAATGTTAGCAATCCACACAGTCAAGTTTTATGCTTAAGGTGTTTATTGCATAGAAGGAGAGATGAGCCACTTGGCCGGGTGCAGTGACTCATGCCTGTAATCCCAGCACTTTGGGAGGATGAGGCAGGTGGATCACAAGGTGAGGAGTTTGAGACCAGCCTGACCAACAAGGTGAAACCCCGTTTCTAATAAAAATACAAAAGTAGCTGTAATCCCAGCTACTCAGGAGGCTGAGGCAGGAGAATCGCTTGAACCCGGGAGACAGAGGTTGCAGTGAGCCGAGATCACGCCATTGCACTCCAGCCTGGGTGACAGAGTGAGACTCCGTCTCAAAAAAAAAAGGAAACGAGCCACATAAGCAAATAATGATACCTATAGTAAATTCAATCACTTCCTAATCGTTTGGCTTCCAACCTCTCCCCCACATGACTCAAAATGTCAACTTCTTAACACATAGCACTCTAATAATATCAATTTACTATTTAAAAATATTTGTCGGAGTCATCTAAACTCAATAGCCAGGTATTCTAGGCTGCTAAGATGTAGTTTATATTCAAGTTTACCAACTTTTTTTAGTTAATTCCTTGAATGTGTTGGATACTTTCATAGCCTCTGGGCTCTCTGCTTGGGTCTTATACTTACCTTAAAATATTTTATCCCTTTGTTAGAAGACAAAATCCTAATGTTCCTTTAAGATGTTACATTCCACCTCGTTTCCCTACCTCTGATAGTCAGAATTCAGTTACTATGGCACTTTATTTGTATTCTTATCATAACATGGCTCATCCTTACCTGATACTATATATATATAAATAGATATATAAAATATATATAGATATATAAAAATTAAAAAAAATATATATATATTTTCATGAGCCACCGTGCCCAGCTCCTGAACTATATTAATAGTTTACTATGGAGATATTTGTTCCCTCAACTGAAAAATATCTTTCCTTTATACAAAAGTGATTCTTCTGATGGGTGTGGTGGCTCATGCCTGTAATCCCAGCACTTTGGGAGGCTGAGATGGGCAAATCACCTGAGGTCGGGAGTTCGAGACCAGCCTGACCAACATGGAGAAACCCTGTCTCTACAAAAAATACAAACAATTAGCAGGGTGTGGTGGCGCATGCCTGTAATCCCAGCTACTCGGGAGGCTGAGGCAGGAGAATCGCTTGAGCCTGGGAGGCGGAGGTTGCAGTGAGCCGAGATTGTGCCACTGCATTCTAGCCTGGGAGACAGAGCAAGACTGTGTCTCAAAAAGAAGAAGAAGAAAAAAAAGAATGTCACTAGTGTGGAGTCAAGTTATAATTTTAAACAGGGCAGTTAGGATAGAGCTCACGAAAAAAGGGTGAAATTTGACCCTCCTCAAATTTGGAAGGAGGTGAGGGAGGTACTAATATCTAGGGGACGAGTTTTCTGGGAAGACGAAACAGCTAGTGCAAAGGCTCCAAGATGAACATGTGATCCCAGCTACTCGGGAGGCTGAGGTAGGAGAATCGCTTGAACCCGGGAGGCGGAGGTTGTGGTGAGCCGAGATCCTGCCATTGCACTCCAGCCTGGGCAACAAGAGTGAAACTCCATCTCAAAAAATAAAAATAAAAAAAGAAGGCTGTTATAGTAACTGAGGTAGTGTCACGAACCAAGTAGACAGCAGTGGAGGTGGACAGAATCTATTTTATGTATGTATATTTATATATGTGTATCAATTTTATTGAGGTATAATTTACATAATAAACTATATCCATATAAACTGTACAACCTGATGAGTTTTGTCAGATGTATGTACTCATGAAACCATCAACACAATCAAAGGAAGATTTTCATCCCCCGCAAACTTCCCTTTTGCTCCTCTGCAGTCAGTAAACGTTTCTCTCTCTAAATCGATTTCCTAGGCAAACACTGATCCACTCTTTTTCACTACAGATTAGCTTACGTTTTCCAGAATTTCTTTTCTTTTTTTTTTTCTTTTTTTGAGACAGAGTCTTGCTCTGTGGCCCTGACTAGAGTGCAGTGGTACAATCTCGGCTCACTCCAACCTCTGCCTCCTGGGTTCAGGCGATCCTCCAGTCTCAGTCTCCCTGGTAGCTCAGACTACAGGCGTGCGCCATCATGCCCAGCTAATTTTTGTATTTTTAGTAGAGATGGGGTTTCACCATGTTGACCAGGCTGGTCTTAAACTCCTGCCCTCAGGTGATTCACCTACCTCGTCCTCCCAAAGTGTTGGGATTATAGGCGTGAGCCACTGCACCCGGCCTAGAATTTCATATGAATACAATTACACAGCATACACTATATATACTTCTTTGTATCTGGCTTTTGGTCATTCAGTATTAATATTCTGAGATTCATGCACATTGTTGTAGGATAGATACTGAATTTGTGGACAGACTAGATTTAGAGTTTGAAAAAACGTAACTGAGGATGATTCCTTAAGGCTTTCGGTCAGTGACTGGAAAAATGGAGCTAACATCAAGTGAGATAGAGAATGATCCAGGTGAAGAGGCTGGGGAAAGAAGATTAGGAATTAAGCTTTTGATATATTGATGATCCAGGTGGACATATTGAGTTGTATGCTAGATATAAATCTGGAGTTCAGAAGTGAGGTATAGACTGGAAATATGAATTTGGGAATGGTCAGCATTTTTTTTTTTTTTTTTTTTGAGATGGAGTTTCACTCTTGTTGCCCAGGCTAGAGTGCAGTGGCGTGATCTCAGCTCATTGCAACCTCCACCTGCTGGGTTCAAGTGATTCTCCTGCCTCAGCCTCCCGAGTAGCTGGGATTACAGGCATGTGCCAACATGCCCGGCTAATTTTGTATTTTTAGTAGAGATGGGGTTTCTCCATGTTGGTCAGGCTAGTCTCGAACTCCCAACCTCAGATGATCCGCCCCCCTTGGCCTCCCAAAGTGCTAGAATTACAGGTGTGAGCCACCGCTCCAGGCCAAGCATATTGTTAACGCTGTTAAAACCACAGTACTGAATGAGATCACCAAGGACACGTAGTCAAAAGAGAAGACCAAGGTCCAATCTCTGAAACATTCCAACTTTAAGAGATTGGGGATAAGAGGAAGAACCAAAGGAGGCCAAGAAGAAACCTCCAGTAAGATAAAAGGAAAATGAAGACATTGCGGTATCCTGAAAGTCAAGTGTAAAGTCTCAAGGGAGAGGAGCCGTAACTGTGTCAAATGCTGCTGATAGGTTAAATTAGAGATAAAAATTGACCTTGATAAAAGTAAATTTGGTGAAGTGGCAGGGACACATGCTTTCTTGGCTACGTTAAGGAGCCACTGGCAGAAAAGAAATTGGAGGCAGCAAGTATAGTTTGGCGAGTTAACCTGTAAAGGGGAGCAAAGAAAGGGAGATGTAGCTGGGAGGAAACGAAGAGTTAAGAAAAGGTTTTAGCTTGTTTTTAAGATGGGAAAAATAAGAACATGTTTGTAGGCTGATAGGAGTGAACCAGGAGGAAGAAAAATTGGTGTAGGAGAAAAGGCAGACTTGCTGAAGCAATGTCCTTGAGCAGACCAGAGAGGGTGGGAGCCAGTGTACCAATAAAGGATTAGCTTTTGAAGGAGGCATAGAAAGTTATCTACTTGCTTTTTTTTTTTTTTTTTTTTTTTTATGAGAGGGAGTCTTGCTATCTCGCCAGGCTGGAGTGCAGTGGCACAATCTCGGCTCACTGCAACCTCTGCTTCCTGGGTTCAAGCGATTCTCCTGCCTCAGCCTCCTGAGTAGCTGGGGTTACAGGCGCGCACCACCACGCCCAGCTAATTTTTGTATTTTTAGTACAGATGGGGTCTCACCATGTTGGCCAGGCTGGTCTCAATCTCTTGACCTTGTGATCTGTCTGCCTCGGCCTCCCAAAGTGCTGGGATTACAGGCGTAAGCCACTGCGCCCAGCCTCTACTAGCTTTTTATTACTTAGTCCCTTTAAGCCTTGGTTTCCTTGTTTGACAATGAAGATTGAAAATGTGTTTCAGAGAGGATGAAGCTAGAAAACATGTGTCTAACCTTGGTCAATATACTCATTACAGGTTAGCTGCCCTCTCTTTCCTCTCTTCATTTATAACTCTTAAAATGAAAGTAACCACATTTCATCTCGTGTAATATTTAAAAATGTACATGTTTTCTTTCTCAATTATAAACTTCTTGAAGGCAGTAATGGTCTTTTGGCCTTATGCTCCTTAGCACAAAGTTCTTGACTGAAACAGTTTCTCAATAAATACTCTATTAATTCGTTTCAATAATATCAGAAGAAACCTCTACAAATTGTCAAAAATGTGAATAATTCTGTCCAGTCTCTACGTTTTAGTCCTGTTTGTCAATCTTTTAAAAAATCTGTGCCCATTTCTGATAAACATAAAAATCTTCTCTTTATAAATGATTTAAAATTTCAAAATATCTCACCCACATCCATTCTGAGTACAACACTGCATTTACTAGGCGTTAGGAATCATTGTTCTAGTATAAAAAATAGGAAGAACGGGCAAGATATGGTTAGAGCAGGCAGTAGCTAATACATAATATTCATGTGCCAATTGATTCAAATCCCCTAGAAAGTCCTAGGATGATACATTGACAAATGACTAGATCACCTGTGTGTATGTGTATGCATATGTGTGTATCTGAGTGAGTTAGATTCAGGGAGTGGGGAAGAAATAAACCGTTAAATGTGGCAAACACTTAAAATTTGGTCAACATAGGTAAAACATATGTGGGATTTTTCTGATTTTTTTTCTTTTCTTTGTGCGATGGTGCGATCACAGCTCGCTGCAACCTCCATCTCCGGGATTCAAGTGATTCTCCTGACTCAGTCTCCTGAGTAGCTGGGATTACAGGCATGCACCACCACGCTCAGCTACCTTTTTTGTATTTTTCGTAGAGACAGGGTTTCACCATATTGGCCAGGCTGGTCTCAAACTCCTGAGCTCAGGTGATCCACCCACCTTGGCCTCCCAAAATGCTGAGATTACAGGCATGAGCCACCAGGCCTGGCCTGAGTTTTTTTTTTAATGGACAGAACAATATGAACACAACTTTTCTGAATTATTCTTATAACTTCTATAAGTTTTGGGAAAAAAGAATGGGACGGGGAGACTGGCAGTCACCTCTCTTTAATTAAAGAGTATAATTTTGACTGACAATGTAACATCTAGGCCGTCCATGTAACCTCTGTACCTCATTTTATTTTCCTGTAGCATGGGTGATATTTTTGTTGTCTTAACAGTTAAGCTACATGACATTTAATTGATATATGTGCATTCTCAAACTTTTACAAAAGCCAAAGTATTTTCACCTAAAATGTTTAAAAAGAATCAATATTTCAAATCACATTTAGCTTGTTACATCTAGCTATTGAGCAGCTGCAATAAACTTCACATAACATAGGTAGGTGGAACTGGGTCATTGTATAGGTATATGGATTTTAAACAACCATAATATAAAAGGCAAAACTTACCAACAAATAGAGCCACTGGCTACTATAGAGTTTTAGAAAATAGACAACTACCTGATTTGACTGCCTTTAGGCGGGACATGAACTCTTTCCTTTGCTTCAGTTTCTACTATGTGTATGGCTTCCTACCCTGAAGCTTTATATCTTTATCTCTCCAGTCCTGAGTTTGCTACTCCTGGAAAGATTTCTTCTTTCTCATGATTAATAAGAATTTTTTTAAAGGATGGATATAGGCCTCAGTCATATCAGAAGAGATCAAGGTAAAAGTTGCTCTGAGAATTAGAATGCAAGATGAAGGGCTTAAGGACTTAAGCAAAGAGGTTTTGAAACCCCAGATACCAGTCAGTAGCCAAATACAGAGATATACTATGACAACTATTAGTCAAATGTTACAGTGTTAAATTTTATGTAATCTGGCCCTTCCTTACTTAATTTCACCACTGCTTTCTATGTCATTCTCTGCTACTCTTTGTCATACTTCAGCTACACTGGCTTTCTTTTCATTCCTCAGAGCTTCACAGGGCTGGTTCCTTCTTTACTTGCAGATCTGTGTTTGAACGTCACCACCTCAGAGAGGCCTTCTGGGACTACCTTTATCTAGAGTGCATTTTCTCCCTTGTAGTGACCAGCACCAGATGTTTTCATCATAGCACCTGAAATTATCTAAAATTATTTTATTCATATGTTCCTTATATGTTTATTGTTTCTCTCCTGTCTGTCCTATTCACTGCTATATCCCCTCATACATCATAGGAAATCACAAATATTTTTTAAAAGAATAAAAGGAGATATCCAAATTACGTTTCTGTACTAAAATCAATTACATGGTAAAAAATCTGCAAAGTCTTCCTAAGAATCCAAAAGAACTGGTATCTATTCAGATAATAATATTTACACTGAATATTAGTAGTACTCCCAGCTGCTCAGGAGGCTGAAGCAATCCTCCTGATATGTTATGGGGGGAAAACAGTAACAATAATGAAGACTATAAGCGTGCACTACCACACCCAGCTAATTTTTAAATTTTTTGTAGAGATAGGCTCTCACTATGTTGCCCAGGCTGGTCTCAAACTCTTGACTTCATGTGATCCTTCTGTCTTGGCCTCCCAAACTACTAGGATTACAGGCATGAGCCATCATGCCTAGCTACAATTTCTTTTGAACAATAAGTTACCAATTGGAGAAGACATATTAGTCTGAAATGACCTAGTTGATTCTACTTTTAGATGCTTATAGAGGTCACTAAAAACAAAGGGGAGATTTAACAATTAATCTTGACAGTATCAACTCCAAATTGTAAGTAACAAATCAGAAGTTCTCAGACTTTAAGGTATATGCATCACCTGGGTATCTTGTTAAAATGTAGATTCTTAGTTTCAATAGGTCTGAGACCAGAGATCCTGCATTCCTAACAAGTTTCCAGGTAATGCCATTGCTGCTGGTCCATGGACTATATTGAATTGCAAGGCTCAAGATGAAGCTGGAAATAACCTTTAGAAAATCACCGAGAGCAAAACAGTAAGTTATATTGTCAAGATCACAAATAAAGACTCATATAGACAAAAAACTAACAAATAAAAACACACACCTGTCCTAATGTTATAAGAATGGATTTTTTTTTTTTTTTTTTTTTTGAGACGGAGTCTCGCTCTGTCGCCCAGGCTGGAGTGCAGTGGCGGGATCTCAGCTCGCTGCAAGCTCCGCCTCCCGTGTTCACGCCATTCTCCTGCCTCAGCCTCCCGAGTAGCTGAGACTACAGGCGCCCGCCACCTCGCCCGGCTAGCTTTTTGTATTTTTTAGTAGAGACGGGGTTTCACCGTGTTAGCCAGGATGGTCTCGATCTCCTGACCTCGTGATCCGCCCGTCTCGGCCTCCCAAAGTGCTGGGATTACAGGCTTGAGCCACCGCGCCCGGCCAAGAATGGATTCTTGTGTTTTGAGATAAAAATTTCTGTGACAGCATTATATACAGGTTCAAAAAGAGCTGGATAGAAGTGATGATATGTTATGGGGGAAAAAAGTAACAATAATGAAGACAAAGATACCAATATTGAAGATACCTATGAAGAAAATAAAATGAGAATGAAACATGCAATGTTTCTAAATTGTTACTATAAACTTGGATATAAACCAACACATTAAATATTCCATATAGATATTTGACTTTTTCATTTACATGTCCAGAAGCTGGTATATTCAAGGTGGCTAATAAACTTTAAAAAATAATCTTGTTATGAAAAGTTGAGGTTATCCTTGTACTTGTCATCACCTTATATTCAGGCAGATGGGCTTCGTTGTTCTAACCTAAATCTGTGCCAGAGCCCATAATCTATATCCCAGAAGCTACCACTTCCCTAGCGTTCATATTTGTTACAAAGAAAGCCATTTGTATTTCATACTTCTCTTTGATATCTAAGCTGGCAAGTTTCTTCCATGGTTCTTGGGTTCCTCTTGTACTTGCACGATCTATGCAATGACAAATACATAAGTTACACTGGTCCTAAACTGTTTAAGACCAGTTAATTAAAAATACAAGATTAAATTGAAAAGATTATACAAAAAAAGTTAAACAAAATTTAGGATTCCTCAAATACACAAAATATTAAAATCTTCCAAACTTTTGAATAACATTCACTTGTTTCAACACTGTTTTTCTTCCCTATATAAACTTCTCTCAATTTTGCAAAAAACATTCAACAAACTCATATAACCTTTTGCCATTTATAGCTATCTTGAGTTCAAATATAGTACTTTCAAAAAAATCAGTAAATTATACCCTTTGAAGACACAAAGTGTGTTTTGAGATGTTTTTTATGGGTCTATGGTACTTAAGGTTTCTGATAATTTTGTCAATTATTAACAGAGTTCTATTTGTGGTCTGTTTAAATTACTAAAATTTATTTATTTATTTTTTGAGACGGAGTCTTGCTCTGTCACCCAGGATGGAGTGTAGTGGCTTGATCTTGGCTCACTGCAACCTCTGCCTCCCAGGTTCAAGCAATCCTCCTGTCTCGGCCTCCCCAGTAGCTGGGACTACAGGTGCACATCACCACACCCAGCTAATTTTTGTATTTCTAGTAGAGACGGGGTTTCACCATATTGGTCAGGCTGGTCTCAAACTCCTGATCTCAGGTGATCCACCCGTCTCAGTCTCCCATAGTGTTGACTCACAGGCGTGAGTCAACATGTCCAGCCACTAAAGGTTATTTTTTTTTAAAAAAACTTCCTGAGTGTTTATCTTTCTGGCTGACATCTAGGAAAACAACCTCAGTTACAATATAATTGTATTCCTGCAAGTTGGGGGAGTCAAGCTTCTTCTTCCACTTGGGGGCAGTGGGTATTTTTGGCTTTCTTCTCCATCCACCCCCTTACCCCTGTAATTAAAGCTGAATATGTACAAATAAAGGAGGACTACTGGACAAGAGCCATTTTCAAAAGGGTATGAATTGCTTCTGTGCTAGGTCTCCAATATCAGCAGGGAAACATCATCAAAGGAAATCAAGGCGATTCCTTTGCTGATACGGAAATTGTAAAGAATCTCTTTAGAACTAGAGACAGCAAGCTCAGTAATGCAAATGTACTCGCGTGTTCATCTGAAAAACAACAATATCCCCATTTACTATTTAGCAAAAATTGAAAGACTAGGACCAAAAGCTCAAAAGATGGAAGGTGTAAAAGAAAGTCTCTTTTCTGCTCAGCACTTTGGCAGGCATCGCACTGAATTTGCATCTGTCTGAGTGGTAACTTCCAAAAGTCTGAGAAAGTAAATGTGAGCTGAATATCAAGCGATAAAACAGATAATTCTGACAGACTCTGTTTGTGTGGGAGGGTTGGGTGTTGAGTACCAAAGAGGCGAGGATTAGCATAGTCAAGAAAGCTCACAAATCTAAAACCAACCCTAAGTGAAAGAAAATGAACTCAGGGCAAGTTTTCTAAATAATCTCACTATATCACACACACACACACACACACACACACACACACACACACACACACACACACACACACACTCACTCTTTAGTATACTGAAGGATATTTTGCAAAGTACTCTTTTCTTCCTGAATTCTATTGTTCTTTCTGTTCTTCAACAGTTGTACGTGTCTATCGCCTAATTATTTCCTTATTCTTTGCTCATCTCTCTCCTTTCTTAGGACCTTCCTTTCCCTTCCTTTTTTATTTTTCTAATTGTAATTTTAATTTTAGTTATTTATTTATTTGTTTATTTATCTATTTAGAGACGGAGTCTCCTCTGTCGCCTAGGCTAGAGTGCAGTGGCACAATCTCGGCTCACTGCAAGCTCTGCCTCCCGGGTTCACGCCATTCTCCTGCCTCAGCTCCCTGAGTAGCTGGGACTACAGGCACCCGCCACCATGCCCGGCTAATTTTTTGTATTTTTTTAGTAGAGACGGGGTTTCACCGTGTTAGCCAGGATGGTCTTGATCTCCTGACCTCGTGATCTGTCCACCTCGGCCTCCCAAAGTGCTGGGATTACAGGCGTGAGTCACCGCGCCCGGCCTTTATGTATTTTTATTTTTTTGAGACAGAGTCTTGCTCTATTGCCCAGGCTGGAGTGCAGTGGTGCAATTTCGGCTCACTACCACCTCTGCTGGGTTCAAATGATTCTCCTGCTTCAGCCTCTCAAGTAACTGGGACTATAGGCATGTGCCACCACGCCTGGCTAATTTTTGTATTTTTAGTAGAAACGGGTTTCACCATGTTGGCCAGGCTGATCTCGAACTCCTGACCTCAAATGATCTGCCTGCCTCAGCCTCCCAAAGTGCTGGGATTACAGGCATGAGCCACTGCGTCCCGCCTATTTTTAAAATTTTTACCTCCCTAATACAGCCAGAAATATCAAATTTGGTTTGCTTTCAAATAGTGATAGTTTAGTTCTACAATTTTTGCCCTCTCCACACACACCTGCCTGGGTTTCCTTGGTGCTTAATAAATGTTAGACAGTGTAATGCCATAAGCAGCTGCAAATGTCACTGTCAAGCAAGGCTCCTTTAAAGCTGCAAAGAGGTGGAAACATCAAGCAAAATAGTTAAGGGAGGCTAAAAACAAAACCAAAAACTCTAGCACTTAGCACCGTTCTTGGTACACAGGGAACTTGATAATAAAAGTTTGCTTAAGTGTTTGTTGAAATTTTAAGGACCTTTCTCAAGGAACCCTGTATTTTGTAGCTACCCTCTTCCTCAAAACTAGAAGAATTCATGAATGAAGATCCAACAAAGATACTTTCTTTTTTTCCATTTACATTTGCAGTCATTAAAGCCTGAAATAATGGTCAAAATATTCAAACCTTGGCCAGGCATGGTGGCTCACTCCTGTAATCCCAGCCCTTTGGGAGGCCAAGGCGGGCGGATCATGAGGTCAGGAGTTCAAGACCAGCCTAACCAACACGGAGAAACCCCGTCTCTACTAAATACAAAAATTAACGCTTGCACGTAGTCCCAGCTACTCAGGAGGCTGAGGCAGGAGGATCACTTGAACCTGGGATGTGGAGGTTGCAGTGAGCTGAGGTCGTGCCACTGTACTCTAGCCTGGGTGACACAGCAAGACTCTGTCTCAAAAAAAAAAAAAAAATTCAAACTTCAAAGCACGATAAGGGTTAAGTGCATCAAAAGTAAGAAAGGCTGGGGGTTATCAAATTACGATAATATTTTTTCTCCTCAGACTATTCCCCTTTAACTTTTGCAGAATTACATTAATTGTGAAGAAAACTTAATTCCAAATGCCTCTTTTAGAATATTTGTATGCTTCAGATACTTGTCCAGTATGGTGGGGTTTTTGGTCTGTTTTGTTTTTTTTGTCTTTCTCTGTCCCTATCCACCCATCTTTAAGTGGGGAAAATACAGCATGCATTTCTGCACAGATCAAGGAAGGAAATCAGGGTGACCTGTACTATCCATACTGTACTGACCACATCCATACTCTGTTGGCAGTGACAGGAGGCAGAGCAAAAATGTTGGCAAGAGGGAAAACTAGGTCAAGAGCCCCAGGTGCTCAGAATGAACGATAGTAGAGCCTGAAGGGTTTTGGCACTGCCTCATCTCTCTTGCCAACTGCTGAAGGCAGTCTAGTGTGCTAGGTAAGAACATTACTCAGATGCAAGATTATCTGTATTTGAATTTTGCTTCTGCCTCTGACTTGTGGTATTGGTCAAGTAACTTAACCTCTCTAAGCCTCAGTTTTCTTACGGCTATAATAGGAAAAATAAAATAAAGTGAGAATAGCAGGGTCAGGTACAAGTTTTTATAAAGAAGAGATCTTTGCTGGAGAGAGGTAAGAGGTCAAAGGTAAGAAAGAGACAGAACAGCTAATAGGCACTGTTTTTAACTGTGGCAAAGCAAAAAATATTTAGGTATGTTTAAAAAATCTTCTGCACATATCAGTGCAGAATATTAGTCACTCAAGGCATGTTGGATAAACGAATTAAAAAATGGAAGAACAACTATTCAATGCTAATAACTGATAAACTTGGTATTAAAAAGAGATATGAGAACAGATCAATTTTCCTTAACTATGATGACCTCTCAAAATATTTGGAAAACAGAGCATTTTTTTTCTACAAGTGAAAATTCCAATATCACAACTACCATTCTGTAAACTTCATAAATGCACACAGATCTCGGGGAAAGATGAGTGGAACTGTGCACTATTCTGTCTTTAGTACCGCCACTCCATTTTGACCCTACCCAAAAACCAAATGTACTACTCAACACCCACCCAAACAATCAAAATCTCCAGACCAGGAAATGGATAAACAAAGTACCTGACACCACTCTCTTCCTTTACTGAATTCCTTTCACTTATTCTGTCACTAGAGAAATAAGTGGCCCTATTTCAACTTCAGCTTCTATAGATTACTATGATTTTAATAAAAGATGTATTATAAAACCCTACTTACGCTTCTTAAAATTGAAACCAGTCCCCATTCCTTATCTTCCTTCTCTGTTTTTCTGCTTCACAGCATTTGCCACCTTCTAATAAAACAGGTATTTCACTTAATTTGCATACTTTCTCTCTCTCCCTTCTAGCATGTAAACTCTATGAGGACAGGATTTTCAGTCCGTTTTGTTCACTGTTGCATCTTCAATGCCTGAAACAATGTTTGGCAGATTGTACGTGTGCAAAGAGCACTAGCCAAAAGCCTGAATAAATTAATCAACTCCATTACAATAGAACAATGCTATGAGACATTTCTTTTGAACTGACTCTTATCTGTGCACTGTTTTCCCCATGTTAATGTCCATTTACAAACTTCATATTATGTCCCAAGAATTGGTTTCTCTCTAGGCCATAACTTTCTTGAAGGGGAACACTCCATATTATTTTTTAATTTTTCCCTTACTGCTCTCCTGTTTTATATTTTAGAGATGGAGTTTTGTTCTTCTTGCCCAGGCTGGAGTGCAATGGCATGATCTCGGCTCACTGCAACCTCTACCTCCCGGGTTCAAGCTATTCTCCTGCCTCAGCCTCCTGAGTAGCTGGGATTACAGGCGCCTGCCACCACACCCAGCTAATTTTTGTATTTTTAGTAGAGATGGGGTTTCACCATGTTGGCCAGGCTGGTCTTTAACTCCTGACCTCAGGTGATCCACCTGCCTTGGCCTCCCAAAGTGTTGGGATTACAGGTGTGAGCCACCATGCCTGGTCCCATATTTTAAATACTAATAAATAAAGTTCAGTTAACTTCTCTCTTTACACTCCTGGTCTTGCCCTTCCTTTTGCCTCCCTCATGCCAACAACACTTTGCTGAAGAGAGTCTGGCACTGTTTCAGTGAAGTCATTTTCTATACTACTTGGTTATGAAGTGAATGAATAGACTATGGTTTTAAGTTGTTGAAAAGGCAAGCAGTGTTTTTCAGAAGAAATTCTTTTATGAGTTCCAATGCAATAAAATAGCTCAGTGATTCAACTGGCTGAATTACATTTCATTCACTCAGAGGTAAATTCCACTAAAGAAAACTAAAGAGCACATACTTCCCCCTTTAATTTTGGCTCTCTAGAAATTTCTCATTTAGTGATTTCTCATACCGAGCACTAGAACCCTCAAAGGTTTCAGGGAAGAGACACAGGCTGTTTGAACTAGGTCAACTACAAAATATATAATAGTAACCAAAAAGAAGCCTTCACCAATTGGTGCTGAATTATTAATTACCTCTTCCTAGACTTCTTCTTATGATATTTGATTATTTCTTCATACCCCAGTTTAGAAACATTACCATAAGTTATGCTTACACTAAGGAAATCCCCAAATATTCTTCAACAAGTTTGCATGGTTACAATGTTCTCTTAAAAGAAAAAAAAACTGTAATCTGAAATAAGTCACTGATAAATATTTTTTTTTTTTCTTTTTTTTTTTTTTTGAGACGGAGTCTTGCTCTGTCGCCCAGGCTGGAGTGCAGTGGCCGGATCTCAGCTCACTGCAAGCCCCGCCTCCCGGGTTCACGCCATTCTCCTGCCTCAGCCTCCCGAGTAGCTGGGACTACAGGCGCCCGCCACCTCGCCCGGCTAGTTTTTTGTATTTTTTAGTAGAGACGGGGTTTCACCGTGTTAGCCAGGATGGTCTCGATCTTCTGACCTCGTGATCCACCCGTCTCGGCCTCCCAAAGTGCCGGGATTACAGGCTTGAGCCACCGCGCCCGGCCGATAAATATTATCTATACTGCTTTAAGGCTTTTGATTTTTGAATGTTATATGTATACAACTTGTATTTGAGTTTGTCTTCATTTGTGGCATTTTTAGCAATTTGTTCAGATAATGTTCCTAAATCTTGATATGAACTAAACTTAGGAAAATTGACTATGCTTATAGGGATGTCAATAATTTCATTAGATATTATAAAATTGCAGTTATTCCCTCATTTTCCATTGCTATGAAAGGCAAATGGCAAAAAGAAAGAATATGACACCTGGAGTGAAAAAGGTGTATGTTTAAATCCTCTGCTTAATAGTATAGTCTTTAGCCTGCTACCTGGAAAAGCAACCATAGTTAAGAACATGGGTTATGATTAAAGTAGAACTGAGTTCAAATCCCAGATCTAATCCTAACTAACCATAAGGCAAGTTTCAAATCTAAGGTTCAGTTTCCTCATCTGTACAAAGGACATAATATGATAAATGTGGCCGGGCGTGGCGGCTCACGCCTGTAATCTCAGCACTTTGGGAGCCCAAGGTGGGCGGATCACGAGGTGAGGAGATGGAGACCACAGTGAAACCCCCTCTCTACTAAAAACACAAAAGTTAGCCTGGTGCAGTGCGGGGCGTCTGTAGTCCCAGCTACTCGCGAGGCTGAGGCAGGAGAATGGCGTGAACCCGGGAGGCGGAGCTTGCAGTGAGCCTAGACGCGGCACTGCACTCCAGCCTGAGCGACAGAGCGAGACTCCGTCTCAAAAAACAAACAAACAAAAAATACATATATACATATATATATATATGTGTCGAACACAGGATTGTTTATTGTTAGGATTTAATAAGATAGTATATGTAATTGTGTTAAACAAGGTGGCATGCATAGAATAAGCATTCAATAAACTTAATCCGCCAGGCTTAGTGGTTTATGCCTATAATCCCAACACTTTCGGAGGCTGAGGCGGGTGGATCGTTTGAGGTCAGGAGTTCGAGACTAGCCTGATGAACGTGGTGAAATCCTGTCTCTACTAAAAATACAAAAATTAGCTGGGCGCAGTGGCATGCATCTGTAATTCTAGCTATTAGGGAGGCTGAAATAGGAGAATCCCTTTAACCCGAGAGGCGGAGGTTGCAGTAAGCCGAGATTGTGCCACTGCACTCCAGCCTGGGCGACAAAGCAAGACTCTGTCTCAAAAAACAAAAAAAATAATAAAAATAAACTTAATCCACAACTACTAACAAATGACATAATTAAATGTGATATTCTATAGAGAATATATATATCAATTGTCAAGTATTTAACTGTTAATTTTTTACTATTTTATGTATGTCAAAAAAGTTGGTAGCCGGGCGTGGTGGCTCATGCCTGTAATCTCAGCACTTTGGCAGGCAGAGGTGGGCAGATCACTTGAGGTCAGGAGTTCAAGAGTAGCCTGGCCAATATGGTGAAACCCCATCTCTACTAAAAATACAAAAATTAGCAAGGGGTGGTGGCGGATGCCTATAATCCCAGCTACTTGGGAGGCTGAGGAAGGAGCATTGCTTGAACCCGGGAGGCAGAGGCTGCATGAGCTGAGATCACGCCACTGTGTTCCAGCCTGGGCAACAGAATGAGAGTCCGTCTCAAAAAAAAAAAAAAAAAAAAAAAGTTGGCTCAACTGCCATTGGATTTTCTCTTCTGCTGCTTTGGAGAGGTTAGTCTTCTTCCATCATAGGATAGAAGTCACTTTTCAGATATTTACAAGAGGACACCATGTTTCATAAAATAATAAAGAATGTAGAAAGTATTCTGTGCCATTTTTTCTGGATACTCAGAGTAATTTATTTTCTCTCAAAGCTCGATCACTGCTGGTTTTTGTTTTTTAACTTTTATTTTAAGTTCGGGGTACACATACAAGTTTATTATATAGGTAAACTGGTGTCATGGTGTTTTGGTGTATAGATTATTTTGTCACCCAGGTACTAAGTATAGTACCTGATAGTTATTTTTTCTGATCCTCTCCCTCCATTTGGAGTTTTCTTATTCTATTCCTATTTACTGATACCTTTATTTTTTATGTTTTTATTTAATTTTTTTAGAATTTAGACAGGGTCTCACTATGTTGCCCAGGCTGGTGTCGAACTCCTGGGCTCAAGTGATCCTCCTGTCTTGGCCTCCCAAAGTACTGGGATTATAGGGGTGAGCCACCTCACCCAGCTGATAACTTTAATTATATCAACACCTGGTCTAAATTTTTCTTTTTTACTTATATTCTTCATGACTGTAAGTGGATGTGAAATTTTTCATAATTTTTATAAAAATCCATACACGGCCGGGCACGGTGGCTCACGCCTGTAATCCCAGCCCTTTGGGAGGCCGAGGCGGGCAAATCACGAGGTCAGAAGACCGAGACCATCCTGACTAACATGGTAAAACCCCGTCTCTACTAAAAATATTAAAAAATTATCCGGGCGTAGTGGCAGGCGCCTGTAGTCCCAGCTACTCGGGAGGCTGAGGCAGGAGAATGGCATGAACCCGGGAGGCAGAGCTTGTAGTGAGCTGAGATCGCGTCACTGCACTCCAGCCTGGGCAACAGAGCGAGACTCTGTCTCAAAGAAAAAATAAAATAAAATAAAAATAAATAAATAAATAAATATAAAAATCCATACATGTTTCCCTCAAGTTCTTGAGTCTAAAATTAACGTAGATCTATCCTTACTTTTATTTAGTGGCCCTTAATGTTCACTGAAGAAATATTACTGATACTTAGAGTAACTAATCCACAATGGTAGGTTCCACAGTTAAAAAATAATTTTACAAATTTTACTTTGGACTTAATCATTCCATTGTAAAGTAGTAACATTAAACTTCTGCTCTCAGAGTTTGTTCTACTTCATCAGCGCACTCAAATAGAATGCTCCATAATGAAGAAAATTGTCTATCACTTCATTTGCACTATCCAATAATGGTAGCCATTAACAACATGTGGCTATTAAGCACTTGAAATGTGGCTAGTGCAACAGAAGAACTGAATGTATAAGTGTTTGATTTTAATTAATTTTCATTTAAATAGCTATTCGGCTAGCAACTACCATGTTGGACAACACGGTTCTAGATAGTTCAAAAAACATCAGTAATTATGTGGAAATAGAATAATAATGGTTTGCATAACTAAACTATACAGGTTATATCATTGCCTCAGGAATTGCTGACACATCTCTTGACTAATTGTGCAAGAAGCAATGAGGTTTTGAACACTGTTTTTTACCACTTTATGAATCAACTTTCCCACCTCCTCTTCCCCCCATCTCTGGAGTCCTCATAGTTTTCTCTTTAAAATCATTTGTAAAACAGAAAGCAAAGATCTCAGATCTAACCAGTAGTCTAACTCTGACCTTAGGCTCCCATGGGAATTCAATTATTTTTGTTGGCCTAACCTCTAAGGGATGATGGATTTGCTATCTCTGTGTCCTCCTCCTGCCGACTCCCCCTCCCGCCCTCACATCTTCTCCTCTGACTAGTCACATTTAGTTAGTTTCTTGACCTGCTGCCTTTGTTTTAAACAGGAATGAAAGAGAACCACAACTGGAAACAGAAACTGTTGCATAAAGTTATCAGGTCGCAATGGGAAAAATGAGACTGTGTATGTGTTAAGTGTTTTCTCAGGGTTTAGGACAGCAGCTGCAGCTACCCCTTCTTTCCTCCCACTGTCAGACAAATTTCCAAGCACTGGATAGTAGAGTTACACCACTAGCTAGCTAGCAAAGGTCATGGTATCCTCTATGAACTGTTAATGAAGTTCCGGAAGTTCTTTCCTTAAAAAACAAAAGTTCTGAATGCTGACTCTCTAACCACGGAAATGGTATCTTATTACTAAAACACTAAAAATGTTAAGCTGCATACTGCTCCAGTGAGTAGTCTATAGACTTGTTACCATTTGTACTGGCCATAGTGAAAAAGGGTTTGACACTACATGATAGTTACTGGTACTTGTTCCCAATAGCTGCTTAAAAGAAGCTGTTGGCAAGTTTGACCGCTTTTTTTCTTTTTTTTACATTTAAAAAATAACAACATTAAACACTTACATTTGTAAATGTAAGAAGGTTAAGGCATTCTAAGTCACAGGATGAGATAGGAGGTAGGCACAAGATACAGGACATAAAGACTTTGCTGATAAAACAGGTTGCAGTAAAGAAGCCAAAACCAAAACCCACCAAAACCAAGATGGCAATGAGAGTGACCTCTGGTCGTCCTCACTGCTACACTCCCACCAAAGCCATGACAGTTTACAGATGCCATGGCAACATCAGGAATTTACTCTATATGGTCTAAAAAAGGGAAGCATGAATAATAGACCATTTGTTTAGCATATTATCAAGAAATAACCATAAAAATGGGTAACCAGCAGCCCCCCGGGACTGCTCTGTCTGTGGAGTAGCCATTGGTTTATTCCTTTACTTTCTTAATAAACTTGCTTTCACTTAAAAAAAAAAAAAATTAAACATTTACATTTGTATAAAGTACTTTCACAAACTTAATCAAATTCAATTATTTTAACAACCCAGTAAGGCAGGAAAATCAGTTATTATTATTCTGATTTTTTATGAGTGCCATCTGACTCCTAGGATAGCAGCATGTTTCCCAGTATGCCAGTACTTCTATCTGGCAAGGGTGCCACCCAAAAATGGTCTCGGGAGAAAGTAGACAGTATAGAAAAGTCTGTAATTTGGCCAGGCACAGTGGTTCACACCTGTAATGGCAGCATTTTAGGAGGCCGAGGCAGGTGGATTACCTGAGGTCAGGAGTTCGAGACCAGCCTGACTAACATGGTGAAACCCCGTCTCTACTGAAAATACAAAAATTAGCCAGGTGTGGTGGCACGCGCCTGTAATCCCAGCTACTTTGGAGGCTGAGGCAAGAGCATCATTTGAACCTGGGAGGTGGAGGTTGCAGTGACCGAGATCACGCCACTGCACTCCAGCCTGGGGAACAAGAGTGAAACTCCGTCTCCAAAAAAAAAAAAAAAAAGTCTGTAATTTACTGCTTTATAATATTTGTTTGGTTGTAATTAATTGAGCTCTCAAACTTAGTTCCTAAAACTTTTTCTTCCCCCTCTTTGAATTATATTATTTTAAATGTTACCGGGCACGGTGGCTCAATCCTGTAATCCCAGCACTTTGGGAGGCCAAGGTGGGCGGATGACCTGAGGTCAGGAGTTTGAGACCAGCCTGGCCAACATGGCAAAACCCCATCTCTTCTAAAAAGACAAAAATAAGCTGGGCATGGTGGTGCGTGACTGTAATCCCAGCTACTCAGGAGGCTGAGGCAGGGAGAATTGCTTGAACCCAGAGGTAGAGGTTGCAATGAGCTGAGATCGGGCCACTGCATTCCAGCCTGGGCGACAGAGTGAGACTCTATATCAAAAAAAAGAAACAAAAAAACAAAACAAAACAAAAAGCCAACCTTCTAGGGTAGATTCTGTAAAAACTAAAATATGGACATCCTAAGCTCTCAGATGTATAAACAAGTTATAGTTCTAAGTTGCATCTCTTCAATTTTATTTCTTGAAACAACTGCCCTCCTCCCTGCCAATCTACCCTCCCTTCTTGGCTCAAATTGTGTTTGTTTATTTTTTGAATGAAGTCTTGCTCTTGTCCCCCAGGCTGGAGTGTAATGGTGCAATCTTGGCTCACTGCAACCTCCACCTCACAGGTTCAAGTGATTCTCCTGCCTCAGCTTCCCGAGTAGCTGGGATTACAGGCGCCTGCTACCACGCCTGGCTAATTTTTGGACTTTTAGTAGAGACGGGGTTTCACCATGTTGTCCAGGCTGGTCTCAAACTCCTGACCTCAGGTGATCCGCCTGCCTCAGCCTCCCAAAGTGCTGGGATTACAGGCGTGAGTCACCACGCCTGGCCACATGGTAGTTTTCCTTATCTTCCTCCTGGCTATGTGCTGGGTAGCCGATTATCCGCAATTATTATTGTAGCTCAAAACCTGAGTTTTCCTGTTTCTCTTCTTTTACCATTTTCTTATTCTTTCCCCCCATGGGCAACTCCCTCCCTTCTCATAATTAGCTTAAGACCTTAATGTTGGCTGGGCGTGGTGCTCACACCTGTAATCACAGCATTTTGGGAGGCTGAGGTGGGAGGATCACTTGAGCCCAGGAATTTGAGGCCACAAGATCAGCCTGAGTAACACGGCAAAACCCAATTTCTACAATAAAATATAAAAATTAGCTGGGCATAGTGGCGTGCACATGTGGTCCCTGCTACTTGGAAGGCTGAGGTGGGAGGATTCCTTGAGTCAGGAAGGTGGAGGTTGCAGTGAGCCCTGATTGTGCCACTGCACTCTAACCTCTGTAACTGAGTGAGATTGTGTCTCATAAATAAATAAGCAGAACTTAATGTTTTCTAACAAAGTGGTTTTGATATTTGGTGAGCTATGTATAGATTCTTCTGAAATGTGAAATATGTACATCTTCAAATGTATAAATAAGGTAAGTTCTTCACACACTATGAAGCTTCACAAAAGGTTCCATTTAAATTTGTACCTTGACAAAATTATTGAACTTGGGGAGTATCTCTAAAGTTCAATAGGGAGTATCCCTAATGAGTTAAATCAGCAATATTACATCTGTTTCAAACTGGTATCTCATTTTTCTTGGAGTTCACAGAAAGCAACAAAAAAAGGCAACATAAAAATTATCCACAGTTTTGCTTGGATAGATTTCTATTATCTGCCCATTTAATATATAATATCTATTTGATATAATTTATTAAATGTTTATAATCATCCTTCTATTATATAAATAGGTTTACCACATCTGCTTGGTGATGTTGGTAGCTTTTTTCTTCTAAGGGAGAATATGGAGGAAGGATTTAAAGTACAGGAGGTTGAATGGAGTCAAGAATGTGTAAACTGTATAGTATAGATAGCCTTAATATATTCTGGACTTAGAGTTTTAGGGCAGTGGGAAAACTAATCACATTCATAAGACATTTTGCAACTACATTATTCCCCCACAAATAATAGTTATTTTAATCTATATCTACAAATAATAGTTACGGGCTATATCTACAAAGTTTGTGTAGATATCTACAGATTCTATGGCCCAACTTTTTCTTACAAGTGTTTCATAGGTATTCATGTAGTACTTTTAAAGTACAATTAATGAACTGTGTCCAGCAAAGGCTTGTACTGGCCTTTCCTTCAAAATTAATGCAATAAAACTGTACATTGTTGTCTCAGTAAAAATAAAGGCATCAAGAACTCACAAATAGGGGCCGGGCACGATGGCTCATGCCTGTAATCCCAGCGCCCGAGGCAGGTGGATCACCTGAGGTCAGGAGTTCTAGACCAGCCTAACAAACACGGTGAAAATACAAAAATTAGCTGGATGTGGTAGTGGGTGCCTATAATCTCAGCTACTCGGGAGGCTGAGGCAGGAGAATCACTTTAACTTGGGAGGCAGAGGTTGCAGTAAGCCGAGGTTGTGCCATTGTACTCCAGCCTGGGTGACAGAGAGAGACTCTGTCTCAGAAAAAAAGAAAAAAAAGAAAGAATTCATAAATAAGTTTGTTATAAGGATTTCCACCATGAGATAGGGAAAACTCTTATTAGCCTGAAACATGGCCTGCAGCCCTTCCTCATAGGAATCCCAAGAGACAAAGAATAAATCTCATTTCGAGTTGAATAATAATAATTTTTTTTAAAAAAACAGCATTACAGCTATGTAAAGACAGTATTTAAAAACCAAGCAAAACTAAGAAATGGGAAAAAGAAATGGCAGGTGAAGAACTCTTTTCAGAGAATAAAAGTTGTCATATAGCAATGGATGCTGTGTCAGAACATACTGCCAATAAACTTTAAGAAAAAAGGAACTCAATGAAGTTACTGTTATACAAAACAGGAGCTCATAGCAGGGATGTAAGAGTTAATGGAAGATACCGTGAGCCAAAACAGGGAATAAAACATGATTTGGCAGAAGTCAAGAGAGATGTGGGGAGAAAAATAAAACCACTAATGAAACGAAGCTGGCAAGAAGCAGCACAAAGAACTGGCAGTGGTGAAGAAGACGTGGTAAAGGACATGGGTGGAGAATTGAGAAAAGCAGCACAACAATAGCACCTTGAATAAAGTTTTTAAAAACTAGAGTAAATTATAGATTTGAAAGATGAATATATTCAAAATCAGTATCCTTGAAAAACAGAAATATAATTTTTAATCTATAATTTTAAAAAACTTTCTAGAAATGAAAATAAACTTGAAGCTACAGACTGAAAAGGCACACAGAACCCAGGGGAAATAGGCACAGAATACTTAAACACTGAGACATAGCCTAATTAAGTTACTAAATTCCAAAGATTAAAATAAGGGCTCAACATTAAAAAAATTCTAGTCCTTTAATTTAAGACTACTTTAAAGCCTATAGAAAAAATATGGCTAAATTATATAAGCAAGTATAATTTTTAAAATAAACAATGCTAAGATTTTAGATAACAGTTACCCATAAAGTTCCTATAACCTACAACTAACCATACATTGGACAATTAAAATAAATTAAGATTTTTCTTGGTCTGGGGAAGTAGACGGTAGCGAGGGATATTTCTTGAAATTATTTATTAAAGGCTTATTACTAATATTTAATTCAATAAGCATCACAACCTACAAATGTTTTATAATAGAATTATTCACAAAATCCACAAGACAGCTTATGTTAGCCTGATTTTACACATGAAGAAATGAAAGCAAAGCTAAAGGAAATTAATTGTCCACAGTTGCATGTTGAATCATCAGAAACAGGAGAGTATCACTTCTAGTACAATTTTTTGTTTGTCTTTAACAGCTTTTGTCACAACCTTGCACTCTGACATTATTTTTGGCTACTGGATAACACCGATCTTAACTAGAGGCCTGTAGTATCATGATCTAACACAACAAAACAATAATGAGTGTTGAAAGACTGTGGAGAAAAAAATACATTTGGGGAAACACAACAGATGTGAATTCCATCAATCAAAAATGCTAATCTGCTGCTGAGGCTCTATTTTGCTGAGCCCTGTATTAAAGTCTGGAGTGAAAATAAAACTGAACCAAAAATCCCTAACACTAAAGAGGGAAAAATGCAGAAAACAGGCTAAATAGCTATTTTAAAAGTTAAAAGCAAACAAAATGAAATCTTTAAAAACTGAAAATTTAAAAATCGTACATAAAGAGATAGCCATCCAACTAGGGATAATGCTAGATCCTAGGACAGTCAGGCAAGACATTACAGAAGACAGACATTTTCAGCTCTATTACAAAGAAAGAGAATGGTTGTTTATTTTCTTTTCTCTTCTTTTTTATTTTTTATTTTATTTTATTTTATTTTTTGAGATGGAGTTTTTGCTCTGGCTGGAGTGCAATGGCATGATCTTGGCTCACTGCAACCTCTGCCTCCTGGGTTCAAGTGATTCTCCTGCCTCAGCCTCCCAAGTAGCTGGGATTACAGGCACCTGACACCATGCTTGGCTAATTTTTGTATTTTTAGTAGAAATGAGGTTTCACCATGTTGGCCAGGCGGGTCTCAAACTCCTGATCTCAGGTGATCCACCCGCCTCAGCCTCCCAAAGTGCTAAGATTACAGGAGTGAGCTACTGCACAGGCTGAGAAAGGCTGTTTCTTATAACTTCACCTAAGACTGAGACCCTCTAATATTCAAAAGGGTTTTATTTTGTCAAAAGTAACCTCATGGTAAGGTTGTATCAGACACTTGAACAGTAAACTTTCACATTACAGAAATGACCAAACTGTCCATAATTTAAGGCTAAAATTTAGGGAAAAGAAAATCAAATCTATATTAAAGAATAACCAGAAGAACTTCTTACGTAAAAGTCAAAGTGGAATAAGTAATTATGGATTTATCTTATTTGGCGACTGAGTCAAAGAAGTTAATTTATCCTTATCGCCACTGAAGTCGTCTTTGCTCTTTTGCACAGTATAGTATTTCTCAAATTGTTCTCCTTGCCATGCCTCTAATCCTGCCTGCCTTTCTCTGGAAGTAATAAAATGCAAGAGCCCATTAGTGAAGAGAACAAAAAGCCTAACAAGGAAGTTCTAGGTCCTTCCAAGGCCACAAAATGCAAATCTTTTAACAGTGACATTTTAATTTCCATCACAGTACACACTACCTATGTATCTTCTAGAGCAGTAACTGCATATTTGCTAGGATTTCCTGAAATTAACATTACAGGAAGCCTCCAACTTGCAAAAAGTTGGGTTCCGAAAGTTCACTTCTCAGCTAAGTATTTGTAACTCCGAATATGCTTTTATCCAAAATCAATGTTTCATATGGAATTTAGGTTTTCAGGTTAGTCCACAAAGGGTTTGTCCCTAAAGCAAATTCATTATCTTATTTTGCATTTTAAAATATCTTTTAAAAATGCTATTGAGATACAACTAATTATGCAAATCAAAAAATATTGAGTAATAACTCTAAAACACTATCGTGAATTAAGATGGAGTGCATAAAAATGACATGGTAAATGGAGACTTGAGGATATCCTGAACTTAACTTCTGGATTATTTGAGGATTTTGGGAACTAGTGACATTAGTTCTTTATTAGATCTAATTTCATTTTAAAATATATGACTCTTATTTCTCTTGAAATACAATAAATCATTAGCACTAAAACCACAGAACATCCAAGGTTGGAAAAGACTTCAGAGATCATATTCAATCTGACCTTAACTTGGAGTTGGAGAAATTGAGACTCATATGGATGAACTAACCTGACGTAAGTTATCCAACTAATTAGTTCTGGAGCTGAAATCCCATCCTGTGTCTTTTCTACCATAAAGATGCTTTTCAGTTATTATCAAGACCAGGTTTTTGCTCAGAATTAGGTGAAAAAAATTACTACAACCGTGTTATCAGCATAATTTAGCAATATCTAGTGAAGTTGAAGATGTGCATGACTATTGCATGGGCACATGAAGGAGTTTTTTCTTCTTTCTTTCTTTTTTTTTTTTTTTTAAGATGTAGTCTCTCTCTGGCCCTGGCTGGAGTGCAGTGGCACGACCTAAGCTCGCTGCAACCTCTGCCTCCCGGATTCAAGCAATTCTTCTGCCTCACCCTCCCCAGTAGCTGGGATTACATGCATGTGCCACCACCCTGGCTAACTTTTATACTTTTAGCAGAGATGGGGTTTCACCATGTTGGTCAGGCTGGTATTGAACTCCTGACCTCAAGTGATCCACCTGCCTTGGCCTCCCAAAGTGCTGGGATTACAGCGTGAGCCACCACACTCAGCAGGAGTTTTTTCATAATGGTAAAAAATGAGCAATGTATTAAACATCCATCACTGGGGGAAAGGATAACATATAATCATCTGAGGTAATGCCATGTTGTAATTTAAATCAATGAGCTAAATCTAAATTTATCTGTATAGACATATCTCAAAAACACAATAAAGGAAAAACCAAGTTGAAGAATCATATGCAGGCTATATTCAAATTTATGCAAATTTTAACACACCCACAAAAATGTATTGTTTGTAGCGCACATAAATAAGAGTACAAATGGTAAAAAGAACAACATGCATCACCTTCAGGAGAGTAGATGGATTTGGGGTGGATGGAAAAGAATGGGATTGGAAAGAAGTACAAAGGAGACTCCAAATGTACGTTTTTATTTCTTTAAAAAATTAATTCTGAGAGATAGGATCATGGATATTGCTTATATTCTGCAAGTTCAAAATATTTTGTTAATATTTTAAAAAATAAAATAATCCTCCTCCCCCCAAAAAGGAAAATCTAAAAATAAAAGCGATAGGATTGAACAATTATTTGAAGTAATTATGACAGTGTTGGGAAAGAGGGAATACATAACACGCACATGAGAGAAAAAAATTGATTGGGGTAAAAGGAGCCAAATGCAAGTATAAACGACAAAGGAAAATTGAAACAGATAGTAAATAAAGGAGATTGTGAATTTTGGATCAGATAGTTCTCCAGGCTCACCATGAGGTAAACGGTATTGACTCAAGACAGCTTGGTTGCTGCTGGGATATTTTTACAATGCGAAAAGGAGTAGGGAGGTTATCAGGAGGTACTGATACCAAGAGGCATACTGGCAAAGATCCCAAGGGGAATTTATGTAATGGGACATCATGTACATGTGATTTAGAGACTGCCTCTAATTATTTGATTTCTTATATCTTCCTTCAATTTATTCCTAATAATGGGTGATTCTGCCTTCTTAAATATATTTATGCGCAGTGTCTGGTTTAAAAATGTTCAAGTAAAGTAATCTAAAAAATGGCCTAATGATCATGGATTTGTTAATGTAAATCTCACCTTTTAACTTCCCTTTAACCATAGCATACTCATAAGAGTCTGGTTAAATATACTAGTTTACATACTGTCCTACTGAAAGAGCTCCTGCTCTATTTGGCATAAATTATTTTTATTCATAAAAGGGAAGATGGTAAAAAATATTTTTGCCTCAATGACATCACTTTTTTTTTTACTCTCTCTTAGAGATGGGGACTTGCTCCGTCATCCAGGCTGGATTGCAGTTGTGCAATCTCGGACCACTGCAGCCTCCTACCCTCAGCCTCCTGAGTAGCTAGGACCACAGTCGTGTGCCACCCTGCCTGGCTAGTTTTTTGGGGTTTTTTAGACTGTCGGTAAAGACAAGCTCTTACAATGTTGTCCAGGCTGGTCTCGAACTTCTGGCTCAAGCAATCCTCCTGGTTCCGCCTCCCAAAGTGCTGGTATTACAGGCATGAGCCATCGTGGCTGGCCAATGACATGATCTTATATCTAGAAAACCCTAAACAACTCACACATACAAACTGTTAGAGCTATTAAATAAATTTAGCAAAGTTGCAGGGTATAAAAATAACAACATCAGTTGTATTTCTATATACTGGCAATGAACAATCTGAAAAGGAAATTAAGAAAACAATCTATAATAAGAGCAAAAAGAATAATTATTCCTCCTTGGAATAAATTTAACCAAGGAAGCGTAAAAACGTGCACAATGAAAACTACAAAACATTGCTGGGGCGGGGTGGGGTGGCTCACACCTGTAATCTCAGCATTTGGGAGGCCGACGTGGGTGATCGCTAGACCTCAGGAGTTCGAGACCAGCCTGGCCAACATGGCGAAGCCCCGTCTCTACTAAAAATACAAAAATTAGCTGGGTGTGGTGGTGCACGCCTGTAATTCCAGCTACTTGGGAGGCTGAGGCAGGAGAATTGCTTGAAACTGGGAAGCAGAGGTTGCAGTGAGCCGAGATTGTGTCACTGCAAGCCGGCCTGGGCAACAAAGTGAAAGTTTGTCTCAAAAAAAAAAAAAAAAAAAAAACAAAACTGCTGGGAGATTTTTTTTTTTTTTTTAAGACGGAGTATCGCTCTGTCACCCAGGCTGGAGTGCAGTGGCCAGATCTCTGCTCACTGCAAGCTCTGCCTCCCGGGTTCACGCCATTCTCCTGCCTCAGCCTCTTGAGTAGCTGGGACTACAGGCGCCTGGCACCACACCCGGCTAATTTTTTGTATTTTTAGTAGAGACGGGGTTTCACCATGTTAGCCAGGATGGTCTCGATCTCCTGACCTCGTGATCTACCCACCTCAGCCTCCCAAAGTGCTGGGATTACAGGCATGAGCCACTGTGCCCAGCCAGAAATTTTTTAAAGACCTAAATAAATAGAAAGACATTATGTGTTCAAGAACTAGAAAACTTAATATTGTCAAGGTGACAATACGACCCCAAACAATATACAGATCCAACACAATTTGTATCAAAATCCCAATGGTGTTTTGTACAGAAATGGAAAAACCTGTCCTAAAATTCATATGAAATTTCAAAGGCCCCAGAATAGCAAAAATAATCTAAAAAACAAATAAAAATAAAAACCAGTTGGAGGACTCACATTTCCTGCAGCTTACTACTGGACTAAGGATAGACATATACAGACCAATGGAATAGAACTGACAGCCCAGAAATAAACACTCAAATCTACAGCAAATTGATTTTCAACAGGGGTGCCAGGACAACAGGGAAAGGTCAGTCTTTTCACCAAATGGTACTGGGATAACTGGATATCCATAGGCAAAAAAATGAAGTTGGGCCCTTACTTTATACTATATACAAAAATTAACTCAAAATAGATCAAAGACCTAAATAAGAGATAAAGCTATAAAACTCTTTTTTTTCTCTCTCTTTTAGATGGAGTCTCGCTATGTCACCAGGCTGGAGTGCAGTGACGCGATCTCGGCTCATTGCAACCTCCATCTACTGGGTTCAAGCGGTTCTCCTGCCTCAGCCCCCCAAGTAGCTGGAACTACAGGCATCTGCCACCACGCCTAGCTAATTTTCGTATTTTTAGTAGAAACGGGGTTTCACCAGGTTGGCCAGGATGATCTCCATCTCTTGACCTCGTGATCTGCCTGACTCGGCCTCCTGAAGTGTTGGGATTACAGGCGTGAGTCATTGCGCCCGGCCAAAACTCTTAAATATAAGGACAAATCTGCAAGACCATGGATTTGGCAATGATTTCTTAATTAAAACCACAAGGAGATACCACCTCACACCTGTAAGAATAGTTTTTATCAAAAAGACAAAAGATAATCGTTGGTGAGCATGTAGAGAAAAGGGAACCCTTGTACACTGTTAGTGGGAATGTAAATTAGCACAGCCATTATGGGAAGCAGTATGGAAGTTTCTCAAAAAATTAAAATTAGAACTACCATATGACCTGGTAATCCCACTAATGATACATATCCAAAGGAAATGAAATGAATATGTGAAAAAAGTATCTACTTTTCCATGTTAATTGCAACATTATTCACAACAGCTAAGATAAGGAATCAATCCAAGTGTCCATCAGTGGATGAATGGAAAATGTGGCGTATGTACACAATGGAACTATTCAGCCTTAAAAAAGAAGGAGATACTGTCATTTGCAACAACATGGATGAACATAGAGAACATTACACTAAATAAAATAAGGCAGACACAGAGAGACAGAAATTGTATGATCTCATTTACATGTGGTATCTAAAAAAAACAGAACTCAGAAGCTGAGAATACAATGGTGCTTTCCAGGGCCTGGAGAGGTGAGGAATTGGAGAAATATTGGTCAGAAGATACAAATTATCAGCTGAAATCTGGTGACGGATATGTTAACTAGCTTGATGTATTCATTCTACAATATATGCATGTATCAAAACATCACATTGTGTACCACAAATACAATTTTTCATTTGTCAATTATAAAATAAATATTTTAAAAGCAAAAACGCCTCTACAATAAAATGACACCAAAAGCTTTTACAGGAAAGAAACAAAAGGAAAATAAATTGGACTTCACTAAAATTAAGAACTTATGTGTATCAAAGGACACTATCAAGAGTGAGAGAGAAAATATTTGCAAATCATAAACCTGATAAGAATTTAGATAATAATCTAAAATTATTATATTAGAAACCTGACAAGAATCTAGAACATATAAAGAACGTCTGTAACTTAACAACAAAAAGACAAACGATCCAATTTTGAAATGAGAACTAGAAAACTTAATATTGTCAAGGACTTGAATAGACATTTACTCAACGAAGATGTACAAATGGCCAATAAACACATGAAAAAATGCTTATCATTAATTATTAGGGAAATGCAAAACCACGATATCATTTTATACTCATTAAGATGACTATAATTTTAAAAAAACCAGAAAATAGTAAGTGTTGGTGAGGATGTGAAGACACTGGAACCCTTTCGCACACTACTAGTGGGAATATAAAAGGATGCAGCCTCTATGGAAAACAGTTGAGCAGCTCCTCGAAAAGTTATACATAGAATCACCATGACTCAGCAACTCTACTCCCATTTATATACCCCAAAGAATTGAAAACAGGGACTCAAACAGATACTTGTATGCCAGTGTTCATACCAGCACTATTCACAATAGCCAAAAGGTGGAAACAAAGTTAAGTGTCCATCAGCAGACAGATACACAGATGAACAAAATGGGGGCAATAGATACAGCAAAATATTACTTAGTCATAAAAAGGAATAAAGTACTGATAGATGTCACAACATGCATGAACGATTGTGGCTAAGTGAAAAAAGCCAGACCAAAAAAGGACAAATATTATATGATTCCACTTGTATGAAATATTTAGAATAGGCAAAATTCATACATGAAATATTTAGAATAGGCAAAATTTGTACAGATAGAAAATAGATAAGAGGTTATCAGGGGCTAGGCAGAGAGGAGGAAATGGGGAGTAAGTGCTTAATAGGTACACAATTTCTGCTTGCGATGATGAAAAAGTTCTGGAAATAGATAGTGGTGACATTCTCATAATTATTTCCTTATGACAAGTTCCTACAAGTAGCTGGGTATGGCAGCTCTTGTCTGTAACCCTCGCACGTTGGGAGGATCGCTTGAGCCCCAGGTATTCGAGACAAGCCTGGGCAATGTAGCAAGACTTCATTTCTTAAAAAAAAAAAAGTATATAATAATTAAGATACTGAACAATACTCTAATATACTTGATTATCAATCCATCTCTGGGTAATTTGCTGAAAGCCCAAGGCAAATAAATGTATCAGTTTACAGTCACTACTATTTTACAAACAAAATAATTAGTAATAGTTATAATTGAATGGATACATACTGGCCAGTCACACTAGACTACAAGCTATTGAGACCAGGGTTATTTTATTATTAAAGAAACAAAAAACAAAAAGGACTTCTGGTTAGCCCGCTGCTTTATACAACTGCTTAAACAATGCTGTTTAAACTAAAAGAACCTTTACACTGCTAGAAGTTTGTGAAAAAAGAAGGTCCCCAAGCTGAATATTTTAGAGTCAGAGTAGAATAATTGAAAATGAATCATACTGCTATTTATAGTGATAATTACAGCATAGTTTGTAATAGAAAACAACTGGAAACAACCCAAATGTCCATCAAAAAGGAACTGGTACAATTACACACTTTTCTAATGTGTAGCTAATATAACAAGAAGCAGATCTATAGGAAGTCCTACTAAAGTACTATTAAGTAATATGTAATGTGCATATGTATATGCACAATGTGATTATGTTTTAAAATAATGTTACTAATATAAACAACATTAAAAAAGATCATGGAAAAATCTAGAAGAACATACCCAAACTGCTTATAGTGGCTATATGTTAGGGAAAAGGTTGGTATGGTTTGTAACTTTTATATTTGATTGGGGACATCTCCTTTCTATGTTGTATATTACTACATTGTTTAACACTGTTATTTTTTTAACATGTATACATGCAAATATACACACACACAAACACACACACACATATTTTTTTTTTTTGAGAGAGAGAGGGTCTCACTCTTTCACCCAGGCTGGAGTGCAGTGGCACAATCACGGCTCACTGCAACCTCGACCAGACAGGCTCAAGCTATCCTCCCAACTAAGCACTCTGAGTAGCTGGGGCTACAGGTGCACGCCACCATATCTGGCTAGTTTTCATATTTTTTGCAGAGATGGAGTTTTGCCATGTTGCCCAGGCTAGTCCTGAACTCCTGGGCTCAAGCAATCCTCCTACCTCGGTTTCCCAAAGTGCTGGGATTACAGCCACTGCGCCTGGCTGCAAGTATGTTTTTCATAAAAAAGTTCGAACAAGAAAACTAGTCATTTTGCCTTCAACTCATAATTAAAATGTATGCTTCAGCAATGAAGTTAGATTACAAGACATTTCAAAAAAAGAGAACCTAAAATTTCAGAAAAATAATTTTTCTACCATCATGTATATTTTTACCAAGTACATAATTTCCATTTTCTTTGTTGTTTCACTTATTTGAGATGGCAGTGTTGTTACAAAAGGACCTTATAATATGTCATCGCTATTTTTGTGAGTATATTTTATTTTTGTAATTTTTTTTTATTTTTTAGACGGAGTCTCACTGTCTCCCAGGCTGGAGTGCAGTGGTGCGATCTCGGCTCACTGCAAGGTCTGCCTCCCGGGTTCACGCCATTCTCCTGCCTCAGCCTCCTGAGTAGCTGGACTACAGGTGCCCCCCACTAAGCCCGGCTAATTTTTTGTATTTTGCAATACGAAATACAAATACAAATACAAAATATTTTGTAAGCCAGGTCTCGATCTCCTGACCTTGTGATCCGCCCGCCGCAGCCTTCCAAAGTGCTGGGATTACAGGTGTGAGCCACCATGCTCAGCCGTAAGTTTTAAAAAAGAAAAAAAAAAACACACACACAGACACACACGTATATGGTGGTGGAAAAGATACCATTAACAATTGCATTAACAACAACCAACCCAAAAAATCCAGGAATAAATTTAAAAGCAATGTGTAAGAACTGGGATGGAAGAAAATTATAAAATGTCACAAAAGATAGAAAATTTGGGCCGGTGTGGTGGCTCATGCCTATAATCCTAGCCCTTTGGGAGGCCGAGGCAGGCGGATCACTTGAGGCCAGATCAAGACCAGCCCAGCCAACATGGCGAAACCCCATCTCTACTAAAAATACAAAAATTAGCTGGGTGTGGTGGCTCATGCCTATAATCTCAGCTACTCCGGAGGCTGAGGCAGGACAATTACTTGAACCTGGGAGGCAGAGGTTGCAATGAGCTGAGATCGCGCCACTACCCTCCAGCCTGGGCAGCAGAGTGAAACTCTGTCTCAAAAAAAAAAAAAAAAAAAAAAATTTGAACAAAGACATTGCTTTCGTTCTTTGATGATTACTCAATATTGAATAATTATTTCTCCTTAAATTAATCTATATATTATATGAAATTCCAATAGATTTCCTTTTAAACTGCTTAAAATTTGATATAGAACTATGGTCAGAAAACTTTTCTATAAAGCTCCTGTAATCTTTTAGGCTTTGTGGGCCACACGATCTCTGATATAACTATTCAACTCTGTGTTGTAGTGTGAGAGCAGCCATAGGTAATAATAATAAATGAGCGTGTGTTCCAATAAAACATTACTTATGAACATTGAAATGTGAATTTCATATAATTTTCCCATGTCAAGAACTGTCATTCTTGTGATTTTTTTCCCCCAAACATTAAAAAATTTAAAATTCTTTTTTTGTTTTGAGACGGAGTCTCACTCTGTTGCCCAGGCTGGAGTGCAGTGGCGTGATCTTGGCTAACTGCAACCTCCGCCTCCCAGGTTCAAGCAACTCTCCTGCCTCAGCCTCCCGCGTAACTAGGATTACAGGTGTAAGCCATTTTAATATTTTTAGTAGAGATGGGGTTTCACCATGTTGGCCGGGCTGGTCTCGAACTACTGACCTCGGGTGATCCACCTGCCTCAGTCTCCCAAAGTACTGGGATTACAGGCATGAGTCACCCCGCCTGGCCTTAAAAACCATTTTAAGCATCCAGGTTATACTAAAACAGGCAGCACAACAGATTTAGTCTGTAGATTATAGTTTGCCAACTCCTGATCTGGAAGAATAATCATCCCATAAACAGCCAGGTAAATTCAGGTAAAAAGAAAAAATGTGTCATGAAGAAGGTCTTGTCCTATTGGGTAGTAAAACAAATTGTAAACCAACAACATATCAGATATTGAGATCTGGCAATGAAATAGAGAGAAAGATCAATGAAACAGAACAGGGTCTCAAAAACAGAACCAAATACATATAGATATTTAATATATATATTGCCTTTCAAATCAGGGTAAGGATAAATTAATTATTAAATAAAATGGCATAAGGACAGGTGAGTAGTCAAAGTAAAAAAATGTACACTCCTTCTCCACACCAAAATAATTTTGATTTTTACGTAGGAAAAAATAAAACCATTAAGCCACTAAAAATATGGGGGAATATTTTTAGAATTTCAGATTTTAAGTATAACACAAAATGCAGAAACTCAAAGAAATACTTATTAATTTTGCTATACAAAAATGTAAACCTCTAGGATGATGTTGGGGGGAAATAAGATGATAACTTCAGCAGAGGTGCAGAGAACAACAGTTTAGTACTCAAATAGAATAGGATAGGTATATATGTACTGACCTTATATAATATTAAGTGGAAAAAGCATGTTGCAGAACAGTATATGTCATAAAATCTCATTTTTATTTAGGAAATGATATGCATATAATCATATATGGGTTTATGTAGGTGATGTAGTATTTTACTGTGGTCTGGAGCAGGAGATCACAGGGATCTTATAGGGAGATCTTCATGAAAAAGATGAGATTAATAGACTACCTGATACATCTGAACAAATTAAGAGGAATAACTTATGGGAATGAATTAATACAAATAAATAAAAGAAATGAAGCAATTGTTTACCCTGGGGAAAACAAAATGCTACACAGAGAAAGTACAATAGTCCACTAAAAATCACAGCTGTGAATAATACAGTCATAATAATGTAAGCACTGTCTGTTGAACTAACAAAAAATTATGATATAACTATATCTGGAAGATGGAGGGGAAATGTGTATGTGTAAAAGTCAATTTCTCATCTTTCATCAAAAATGGAAATATTCAGATAGCAGTATAAATATGATGTTTAGAAACATGGAGAAAAAATCAGAAAAAACATCTATATAACTTTAAAGCGATTGCTTCTGAGAAACAGTAATTGGATACGGGAATGTAGATAAGAGGCAGAAGACAGTCGTTTTTCATCATAAGACTTGAAAATGTTGACTTTTTAAACTGTAGAAATATGTAATACATACACAGATCAAGCATCTATCATTTGTGTTAGGAACATTCCAATTCCACTCTTTTAATCATTTTAAAATACACAACAGGTTATTGTTGACTGGAATCACTCTGTTGTGCTATCAAATACTAGATCTTATTCATTCCATGTAACTATATTTTTGTATCTATTAACCAACCATGGGTAATACTTCTTCCTCCTTCACCTGCCTTCCCTGCTATCCTTCCCAACCTCTGGTAAACATCATTCTAGTTTCTATCTACATGAGTTCAATTGTTTTAATTTTTAGTTCCCACATGAGCAAGAACATGCAAAATTTGTCTTTCTGTGCCTGGCTTATTTCACTTAACATAATGTCCTCCACTGTCATCCATGTTGTTGTAAATGACAGAATTTCATTCTTTTTTATGGTTCAATAATAATCCACTGTGCTAATGTGCTGCATTTTCTTTACCCATTCATCTGCTGATAGACACTTAACATTGCTTCCAAATCCTGGCTATTGTGAATAGTGCTGCAATAGGCATAGGAGTGCAAGCATCTCTGATTACTGATTTCCTTTCTTTTGGACTATACCTAGGAGTGGGATTGCTGGATCGTATGGTAGTTCTGTTTTTAGTTGTTTGAGGAATCTTCATACTATTCTCCATAGTGGCTGTACTAATTTACATTTCCATCAACAGTGTACGAGGGTTCTCCTTTCTTTACATTCTTGCCAGCATTCATTATTGCCTGTCTTTTGGGTGAAAGTCATTTTAACTGGAGTGAAATGATATCTCATTGTAGTTTTGATCTACATTTCTCTGATGACTAATGATGCTGGGCATTTTTTCATATACCTGTTGGCCATTTTTATGACTTCTTTTGAGAAATGTCTATTCAGATCTTTTGCCCATTTTAGAATCAGATTTTTTTTTTCTCGAGTTTTTTGAGCTCCTTATATATTCTGGGCATTAATCCTTGTCAGATAGGTAGTTTGCCGATATTTTCTCCCACCTGTGGGTTGTTTATTTATTTATTTATTTAGAGATGGAGTCTCGCTCTCTCGCCCAGGCTGGAGTGCAGTGGCATGATCTCAGCTCACTGCAACCTCTGCCTTCCAGGTTCAAGCAATTCTCCTGCCTTAGCCTCCTGAGTAGCTGAGACTACAGATGCCCACCACCATGTCAGCTAATTTTTGTATTTTTAGTAGAGGCAAGGGTTTCACTATGTTGGCCAGGCTGCTCTCGAACTCCTGACTTCAAGTGATCTGCAGGCCTTGGCCTCCCAAAGTGCTGGGATTACAAGTGTAAGCCACCACGCCCAGCCTGTCTCTTCACTGTGTTGATTGTTTCTTTTGCTGTGCAGAAGCTGTTTAGCTTGATGTGATCCCATTTGTCCATTTTTGCTTTGGTTGCCTGTGCTTCTGCCAGACCAATGTCCTAGACTCAGAGTTTCCCCAATGTTTTCTTTTAGTAGTTTCATAGTTTCAGGTCTTAGATTTAAATGTTTAATCCATCGTGATTTTATTTTTTGTATATGGTTGAGAGATAAGGATCTAATTTCATTCTTTTGCATATGGATATCCAGTTTTCCCATTTATTGAAGAGACTGTCCTTTCCCCAATGTATGTTCTTGCCACCTTTGTTGAAAATAAGTTGACTGTGGATATGTGAATTTATTTCTGGGTTCTATTGGTCTATGTGTCTATTTTTATGGCAATACCCTGCTGTTTTGGTTACTATAGTTCTGTAGTATAATTTGAAGTCAGGTAATGTGATTCCTCCAGTTTTGCTCTTTTTGCTCAGGATGGTTTTTGCTATTCTGGATCTTTAGTGGCTCCATATAAATTGTTTGCATTTTTTATAGAAAAGAAATGAGTCTGAATTAAAAATTATCAAAGATACATTTTTAATGTATCTAGCATTGTCAGGCACTTAGGATTAATTATAATTTTAATAGCAACCCCTCTACATTACTTAATTTTTGTAATCATGGATATAATTCTACTTACTGGTAACGATAAAAAATAACTTCCTCTTGAATTTTACCAGCACATTAGGCAGTTTATTAGTTCCACTTACAGTTGTCACCATATCAGTTACTGGTAAAACATTCAGTGCTCTGCTTTTTTTACTATAAAGGTAATACATGTTCAACAACATTCCAGTGATACAAAGGGGTAGAGATAGAAAGTTTTCTTCTGCACTTAGCCTCCCCATTCTGACTCCTCAAAGGTAATTACTCCTAAGAAACTATTGTGTATTCTTCAGAAATTTTTCTATAACTATGTATAATGATCATTCCCTTTTTATTACCCAAATGGAGTCACACTTTAATACCAATCTGCAACTTGCTGACATACATCTGTACATATCAGTCTAAATAACTACATGATTATTGCAAAATATCTCAATGTTCTTATTTAAAAGACACATTTGAGCTAATTTGGTATCACAGTGATAAAAAATAAGCAAGGAAGCAAAATAACAAAGTTAATCCCTGCATCTGGTTTTAATAATAAAAGCCACTACTGACTCCACCCTATCACCACCATCTACAATATGCTTACTTTGTGCTGGAGGCTTTATGTATATTATGTTGAGTAGTTCTCACGAGAATCCCAAGATGTAGGCACTATTATCCTACTTTTACAGATGAAGAAGCTGAAGTTCTGAAAATGTTAAGAACTAGAACTTGTGAAAAGTTCAATTTCTTAACTTTGTAATCATAGCATGAAAGCTAAAGTTGAAACAAGTTTGAAACACTTATTTGTATAATGTAAGTATATTCACTTTGAAAGAAAAACACATATGTTAAGAAATAATAATAGTGAAGGAAAATGTTTAAACATTCTTATAAATGCTATGTGTAAGCTATTTTGATCTTCTGCCAGAAATACTTAAATCAATCTGTGTTAGACAGAGTTAAGTTCATTCAATATCAAGTCCTTGGAGACTGGTTCTTAAACTCAAGTTTCCTTTCTGGCAGAAGAGGAACTTCTATAAAAATCCTAAAATATAATGTTCATAAATAAGCCTTAGGATTATTGGCATGTAGAGTTTCCATTTTATGTCTTCCTGAAAAAGATCTACTCACAGACCACAAACACAATCCTTCTTAATTCCTACTGCTAAATAAAATTTGAAAGGTCCACTTGCTCTGTATCAATTAATTTTAGACCCATTTTGACTGAAAGAGTGACACTATTATATAAAACTGATTACAAAGTTATAATCTTCTGAATCCCAATAGGACCCTTTTTCTTATTTTCAGAAAGCATATTATGCTTAGATAGTAACTTCCACTTATTAAATCAGTCATAAATATATTGTACCACATAGCGTTCATATGCAGAACTAAGATCTCCACCGTGTTTCCCCTTTCACGAGTTTATTCAACAGATACTTGTTTTGTTTTGTTTGTTTGTTTTTTTGAGACAGAATCTCACTCTCTTCCCCAGGCTGGAGTGCAGTGGTGCAATCTTGGCTCACTGCAACCTCTGCCTCCTGGGTTCAAGCAATTCTTCTACCTCAGCCTCCCGAGTAGCTGGGATTACAGCCACCTGCCACCACGCCTGGCTAATTTTTGTATTTTTAGTAGAGTGTTGGGATTACAGGCATGAGCCACTCTGCCTAGCCTAACAAATACTTATTGAGTTCTTAAAATGACCAGAGTTTGTGCTAGGTAGTAGACAGAAATATGAGTAACACAAACACTACTTTCAGGGAGCTTGCAGTCTATAGAGCAAACGTATTAGAGAAACATACATTTAATAAATTTAATCCTCTACCCCAACTTACATGGTGATGGAGAACATAATCTTACTGCCCTCTCGAGCTCAAAACTCTACAACCAGAGTATAGCAAACTGTATTTTACTATTAAAAAAACAAAAACCACAGTTATTTCAGAAATTCACATTAATGGTAACATTTTATGCTAATTATTTCCTCTGGGATATGAGTTACAATTTTTCTTCAAGTGGAACTGGGATCTCTTACTGAAGAATTCATTTTGCCGGTCCCAAATTTAAAATCTAACCAAATAATTGAAACTTTCCACTTGTATAAAGTGCAATGTTAATCAAGATAACAAGTGGATATTTTGGCGTGAGGGATTTATAATGGTGTTTAAATCTGAAAGAAATATGAAAGTAAGTAACTCTTTTGCCTGTAATTCTATTCATTCATTTGGCAAATCTATTATGTGCCAGGCTTCATGACAGGTAGCAAAGATATTATCTTGAACATGTTAAGGCCTCTGTCCTCAAAGAGATTACATCTAGTGAGAAAGCAAGCCTGAAATACAGGCAATAACAAAATAATGTAGCACACTTAAAGGGTATTTAACCCAGTCTCTTAGGGAAAGGAAGTAAAGAAGTACTAGAGAAGCCAAAAGATCTTTGAGGAAGGGGGGGCAGTTAATGCAAAAGAATAGAAACATGCTTCATGACTAATACACACAACTGACAGACTGGATAAGAGAATATAGATGTTTGGATCCTTAAACTTCCTTTAAACTCTACATGATGTTTCCTGAAAGAAAAGGCATGATAGCCCATTCTACTAGGAAGGGCGACTTGGTTGCTAGAGTTTGGATTATTTTCTCCAGCATTAACATGAGAACACGTCAGGATTTGTGTCCTGAAGGATATGAATTGCAAAGCAATTCAAACTGATTCTCAAACTTTTAAAATCCAACAAAATGTCAAAAATATTATATCCATTTCAGAGTCTAATTAGGAAAGATAAAATGGAGAAAAGGAATAATTTATTAAAATTAATATTAAACATCTGTCAAAACCATCATGAGAAAAAGGACTATATTTTATATCATGAGTTATCTTCCATATGTCTCATACTTATGGGGGGGTTGGAAGAGCAAGATTTTTATATCAAAATATAAAACTTGTTATATTCTATGACTTTGGTTTTTTCTAGGAAGGTCATTCTCTCTGCCCTCTTCTTAAAGTGGAAAGAGGCCGGGCGCGGTGGCTCAAGCCTGTAATCCCAACACTTTGGGAGGCCGAGACGGGCGGATCACGAGGTCAAGAGATCGAGACCATCCTGGCTAACATGGTGAAACCCCGTCTCTACTAAAATATGCAAAAAAAAACTAGCCGGGCGAGGTGGTGGGCGCCTGTAGTCCCAGCTGCTCGGGAGGCTGAGGCAGGAGAATGGCATAAACCCGGGAGGCGGAGCTTGCAGTGAGCTGAGATCCGGCCACTGCACTCTAGCCTGGGCGACAGAGCGAGACTCCGTCTCAAAAAAAAAAAAAAAGTGGAAAGTAACATTGAATTAACTACTGCAAAGCTGAATAAAAACAAGGGACACGGAACACAAAATGCTCCCTTAATTCTGATTATTTCATATATAGATCCATGATAACTTCTGATGTAACAGTGATAAAAACTTAAGATTTGCATAAAGATTTGTATATAGCCACTTCTGCCATGACTTAGAAATGAAACTCTGGTATAACCAAAAACATAAGGTAGAACATTGGTTATTTGCCTTTTAAGTTTCATAAATAATGACAAGAGAATGATAATATACCATCAATCTTTCCATTCAGTCAGAACTATGTATCAACAACAACACACACAAAAAATGTGGATATCTTCAATATTCTGGAGGAAAAACGCATCAGGGGTTCAATGATGTAAGCTTTATAGAAAATAATGACAGAAGTCCTAAAATCTGACCTTTCATTTCCTGTCCTCTTTTTTCACAATTTATTTATATCTGGAGATGTGAGGATGAGAAACAAAATAGAACCCTCACTCTAAAAAGTCAAAGTGACAGATGAGAAAATAAAAGTTAAGATTCCATTCAAGTCTATAAATAAAATTGTTTCAAAGTTGTTTGCTTAAGTTATATTAGAACAGTGAGGTCTGATAGGTCTTTACCTCTTTTGTCTGTAAGAACAGTTATGTTTTTATATATGCCAATATAAATATATCTATTGGTGGTAGAAACAAAAGTCTCATTTCTAAACGAGTTTTAAAATATGCGAAAGCAGCTTTGTATATTTTTAGATAGTGTTCAGATTCCTGACCCAAACTACATTATCATAACTCAGGCCTCAGGCACTCTCCAGATGGTTAAGATATGGTGTAAGTGTATGTGTGTGTCTGGCTGCAGTTGATAGTTGGGTAAAGAGGAAACCATCACAAAGAGGAAGCATACTGCATGGCAGCTCCTTTAGGTTACAAAAGAAGATAGCTGCTAATAAAACTTTAAATGTGTTGACTGATTAAAAAAGAGAAGAAAAAGAAACCAAGAAAAAAATAATTCAAAAAAAGAGGTAAAGAGGAAAGGGAAAAGAAAAGGAAAGAAGAAAGAGGAGGGCAAAAAAAAAAAAAAAAAAAAAAAAAAAAAAAAAAAAAGAAAGAGTCAGAAAGGGGCAGAAAGTTACAGAGGCAATCTCAGTGAACGATGATCCTTTGGTTTGACAGTACCCATTTATCTTTATGAGGTTCATAAGTCTGAAACTGCCATAAACTGTGTGAAAATGTGAGACATCTGTTTCCTTTGGTATGAAGAACAAGAATATAGAATTTATTTCATCTATGCCCAACTGCCACCTACCAAAAACAATCAAAAGAAAAACAAGTAACACAAAACTCCAGATTATGGCACACACAGGTCTGTAGTCTCATTTTATATTAGAGGGCAGAAATTCTAGAACAACATATACTACATATGATTAGTATTTTTAAACAGTGACTAATTACTAGAGAAAATAAATGTAATTTGGAATTCAATTCCATTTCCTCTAGAACAAGGTCTATAATGCTTAACCTTTGATTACTGAATTGACTTAGAGAGGGAATGAATGTAAGAGGCAGACAGCATGGAGTCCCAGAAAATGCTAACACCATGCCGAATCAGGAAGTAAGGAGCTAGGTTCTGCCTCCAGCTGCACCACTTGTCAACCCTGTGACTTTGGGCCCACTGCTTACTCTACAATGAGAATAATGGCCAGGCATGGTGACTCACACCTGTAATCCCAGCACTTTGGGAGGCTGAGGTGGGTGGATCGCTTGAGGCCAGAAGTTTGAGACCAGCCTCGCCAACATGGTGAAACCCCATTTCTACTAAAAATACAAAAATTAGCTGGACGTGGTGGCACATGCCTGTAATCCCGGCTACTTGGGGGGGCTGAGGCAGAAGAATCATTTGAACTGGGGAGGTTGAGGTTGCAGTGATCCGAGAACACACCACTGCACTCCAGCCTGGGTGTGACAGAACGAGACTCTTGTCTCAAAAAAAAAAGAAAAAAAAAAAGAATAATATCTGACTTTACAATAGTCTTAAGGATGAAATTTAAAAAGGCATGTAAAAGTGCTTTTCAAATTGCTATAAAATACTATTAGTATTAATAAATAAAAGCATTTTGAAACCTATGAAGGTAAAGTATGATTATCACATTACAAATACATGAATTTTTTTTTTTTTTTGAGATGGAGTCTTGCTCTGTCACCCAGGCTGGAGTGCAATGGCACGATCTCAGCTCACTGCAACCTCCGTCTCATGGGTTCCAGCAATTCTACTGCCTCAGTCCCCTTAGAGGCTGAGATTACAGGCGTGCACCACCATGCCCTACTAATTTTTGTTTTTTTAGTAGAGGAGGGGTTTCACCATGTTGGCTAGGCTGGTCGCGACCGCCTGACCTCAGGTTATCCTCCTGCCTTGGCCTCCCACAGTGCTGGGATTACAGGTGTGAGCCACCACGCCCAGATATGAATTTGTTTTTAACGCCTATGATACCTCTGAATAGGACAGAAAATTAGGAAGTATTTCTAGAGTTTATACTAATAGTTTATTTCTTAAGAAAGACAGACAGTCTTTATGTATTTTCTTCTCCTTATCCACCTCCATCCTTCCCCCAAGCCCCACCCACATCCATTTTCCAGCCTTCAGTTTCCATTACATTATTTTTTTGTACTTAAATATAAAGCTATCTTTTCTCAGTACTCTTCTCTTGTTCCACTTTTGTTTTTCATTAATAAACCTATCCTGAAGCTTCTCTCTTTTCTCAGTCTTTTTTTTTTTTAAAGAATTCATCATTTTCTAAAAGTACCACTACAGAAATCTTTTTCTTCTTTTTGCAGGCTAACGGACATCTCCATAGCACCTATATCTTGTACTTCTTTTTTAGTATGAAGTACTAAAAAAGTTAGATAAGAATAAATAAAGAAGATAGAATAAGTTACATAAGAATAAATAAAGAAGATTAAATCTTTGTTTTGCTGCATTCTTTCCTTAGGATACACAGAAAGAAGCCATGTTACTGTCCTGACATTCATTAAGTCAATTAGCCATTCCCGACTGCGGGATGACATAATTTTCCATAAACAGACTCTTACACAATGGCGTGGGTTGGTGGTGTAGAAGTAGATCACGTAATCAACTTAAAGCAGTTCCTTTATTTAAATTAACCATCTGAAATCATGTGAGACCTTATCTCTTAAAAATATAGACACTTGAGTAGCCATATTAATATCAGATAAAGTAGACTTCAGAGAAAAAACTACTAGCAAGAAAAAGAGACATCACATAGTGATAAAAGAACCAATCTACCAAGATGACATAGTAAACTTACATGTACATGCACCAAACAACAGTTTCAACACACACACACACACACACACACACACACAGAGCGAGAGAGAAAGAGAGAGAGAGAGAGAGCGCGTGAGCGCGTGCACGCGCTAAAAGAGAAATTAGACAAATCTATAGTTATGCTTGGGGGCTTGAACACTCCACTCTCCGCAATTGATAGAATTACTAGACAGAAAATTAACAAAGACAAAAGAATTGAACAATGCTACCAATCAACAGGATCTAACTGATATTAAATAAACACTCCTTCCAACAATAGTAGAATATACATTCTCAAGTGCCATGGAATATTCACCAAAATAAAGCAGATCCTGGGTCAGAAAAGTAACTCCAACAAATCTAAAACAACTAAAAATCATACTGAATATGTCTTCTGATCATAATGAAATCAAACTAGAAATCAATAACAGAAAGACAACAGGAAAATCTTCAAACATTTGGAAATTAACATATTTCTAAACAATGCATGAGTTAAAAAAGAAGTTTCAAAGGAAATAAGAATGATGCATAGATCTGAATGGAGGTGAAAATCAGCATATCAAAATTTGTGCAATGCAAATAAAGCAATGCCAAGAGGGAAATGCATACTATTAAATGCTTACGTTAGGAGAGAGAAATGGCCTCAAATTAATAACCTAAGTTTCTACCACAAGAACCTAGAACAGGAAGAGCAACATAACCCAAAGTAAGTAGAAAGAAAGAAAAAATAAAGAGCAGAAATCTATTAAATTGAAAACATGAGAAAAATCAATGAAACCAAAACTAGTTATTTGAAAAAAAAATCAATAAAATTGGCAAACCTTCAGCAAGACAAAAATAAAGACAAAGGTAATTTTTTTTCCTCAAAAAATTAAATTTTTTGATAAATACCCAGAACTGCCATATGATTCAGCAGTCCAGTTCTGGGTATTTATCAAAAAAAAAAAAAAAAACCAAAAAAAAATTGAGGCTGGGCGCAATGGCTCACGTGAGCCTGTAATCCCAGCACTTTGAGAGCCCGAGGTGGGCGTATCATGAGGTCAGAAGTTCGAGACCGGCGTGGCCAACATGGTGAAACCCTCGTCTCTACTAAACATACAAAAAATTAGCTGGGCGTGGTGGTACGAGCCTGTAATCCCAGCTACTATGGAGCCTGAGGCGGGAGAATCACTTGAACCCAGCAGGCAGAGGTTGCGGTGAGCAGAGATTGCACCCCTGCACTCCAGCTTGGGTGACAGAACAAGACTCCATCTCCAAAGGAAAAAAAAAAAAAATCTGTTTCAAAGGCTGGGCTCGGTGGCTCACGCCTGTAATCCCAGCACTTTGGGAGGCTGAAGCAGCTGGATCACCTGAGGTCAGGATTTCAAGACCTGCCTGGCCAACATGGTGAAACCCTGTCTCTACTAAAAATACAAAAAAGTAGCCAGGCGTGGTGTGGTGGTATATGCCTGTAATCCCACCTACTCGGCAGGCTGAGGCAGGAGAATCACCTGAACCTGGGAGGTAGAGGTTTCAGTGAGCCAAGGTTGCGCCATCCCACTTCAGCCTGGGCAACAAGAGCAAAAACTATGTCTCAAAAAAAAAAAAAAAAAAAAAATCTGTTTCAGGAGTAAATCACATGTTAAATGTTCTTACCACAATAACATAAAAAAAGAAGAGATAAATCACTAATATCAGAAGTGAGACAGGAGGTATTACAGATCTTGTAGCTATTAAAAGGATAGTAAGGGAATACTATGAACAACTTTATGCTCACAAATTTGACAACTTAGAAGAAATCGACCAATTTCTCAATTTCCCTAAAACCACAAACTGATATCTTGAGTAGTTCTTTAACCATGAAAGATACTGACTTTGTAATGAAAAGCCTCCTGGAAAAGAATTCACCAAGCCCAGAGGCTTCCTTGAAAATTTTTACCAAATATTAAAGAAGAATTAACACAGCCAGGCATGGTGTCTCACGCCTGTATTCCCAGCACTTTGGGAGGCCGAGCTGGGTGGATCAACTTGAGGTCAGGCGTTCAAGACTAGCCTGGTCACATGGTGAAACCCCATGTCTACTAAAAATACAAAAAGTTGGCCGGGCGCGGTGGCTCAAGCCTGTAATCCTAGCACTTTGGGAGGCCGAGACAGGTGGATCACGAGGTCAGGAGATCGAGACCATCCTGGCTACCACGGTGAAACCCCATCTCTACTAAAAAATACAAAAAACTAGCCGGGCGACGTGGCGGGCGTCTGTAGTCCCAGCTACTCGGGAGGCTGAGGCCGGAGAATGGCGTAAACCCGGGAGGCGGAGCTTGCAGTGAGCTGAGATCTGGCCACTGCACTCCAGCCTGGGCTACAGAGCGAGACTCCGTCTCAAAAAAATAAAAAAATAAAAAAATAAAAAAATAAAATAAAAATAAAAAATAAATATACAAAAAATTATCCGGGCGTGGTGTTGGGCACCTGTAATCCCAGCTACTTGGAAGGCTGAGGCAGGAGAATTGCTTGGACCCAGGAGGCAGAGGCTGCAGTGAGCAGAGATGGTGCCATTCATTCCAGTCTGGGCGGCAGAGTGAGACTTTATCTCAAAAATACAACAAAAACTATCACTTATAATTACTTTAAGCAAAATAAAATACTTAGGTATAAACTTTAAAAACATGTCTATAAATATTCATGCTGATAATTCCAAAATGTTGATTAAAGAAATCTAAGTAAATGAAGAGACATACCATATTCATAGATTGAAAGACTCAACATAGAAAAGACATCAATTCTCCCCAAATTGTATATAGTTTTAATACAATTCCTATCAAAATCCCAGCACGGATTTTTGTAGACATAGGCAAGCTTAATCTAATGTTTACATGGAAAGGCAAAAGAGTTAGAATGACTAAACAATCTTGAAAAGGAAGAATATGAGGAATCAGCTTACTCAATTTTTTTTTTTTTTTTTTGAGACAGAGTCTCGCTCTCTTGCCCAGGTTGGAGTGCAGTGGTGCGATCTCGGCTCACTGTAAGCTCCGCCTCCTGGGTTCACGCCATTCTCCTGCCTCAGCCTCCCGGGTAGCCGGGACTACAGGCACCCGCCACCATGCCCGGCTAATATTTTGTATTTTTAGTAGAGACAGTGTTTCACCATGTTAGCCAGGATGGTCTCAATCTCCTGACCTCGTGATCCACCTGCCTCGGCCTCCCAAAGTGCTGGGATTACAGGAGTACTTTACTCAATATTAAGGCTTCCTATGTAGCTACAGTAATCAAGGCAGTTTGTGCTGATAGAAAGATAAAAATACAGGTCTACTGAACAGAATAAAGAAAGAACCCAGAAATAGACATATACAGATATGTCCATCTGATTTATTTACAAAGATTATTATTTACAAAGTGATTCAATGGAGAAAAAATTCCTTTTCAACAAATGGTGCTGGAGGAATGGGATAAACACGGGCAAAAAAATAAACCATGACCTAAACCTCTTATCTTATACAAAAATTAACTCAAAATGAATTACAGATTTAATTGTAAACACAAAACTATAAAATATTTAGGAAAAAAGTATTGGAGAAAAATTGGGGGATCTAGGAATAGGCAAAGAATTCTAAGACACCAAAAGCATGACTCAGGGAAAGAAAAAAAATCAATAAATTGTACCTAATCAAAATTTAAAGCCACTGCTTTACAAAAGACCCATTAAAAAGATGAAAATGCAAGCTATAGACAGAAAGCATTTGCAAACCACATTATCTGACAAAGGACTAGTATGTAAAAAATATCAAAAACTCAAAACCCAACAGTAAATAAAAGGAAAAAACTCCAATTACAAAAAGGGCAAAGAGGCCGGGGGCAGTGGCTCACACCTGTAATACCAGCACTTTGGGAAGCCGAGGCAGGAGGATCACTTGAGGCCAGGAGCTCGTGACCAGCCTGGCCAACATGGTGAAACCCCGTCTCTACTAAATATATAAAAATTAGCTGCCCGCCTATAATCGCAACTACTGGGGAGGTGGAGGCATGAGAATCACTTCAACCTGGGAGGCAGAGGTTGCAGTGAGCCAAGATCCCACCACTGCACTCCAGCCTGGACAACAGGAGACTGTCTCAAAAAATAAAGAAAAAAGAAAATGGGCAAAAGACATAAAACAGGAATTTCACTAAAGAGGATTTACAAATGGAAATGGCAAATAAACATATGAAAAGATGTTCAATTTTGCTAACTATTAGGGAAATGTAAATTAAACCCACAAGAAAATATTACTACCTACCTATCAGAATGATTAAAATAAAAAATAATGACAACACCAAATGCTGGTGAGGATATGGAGAAACTGGATGTTTCCAGTGCCCAACTACTCTCTTACATGTAAAATGGTACAGCCACTCTGGAAAATAGTGTGACAGTTTCTTATAAAACCAAACACATAATTACCATATAACGCAGCAGTTGCATTCCTGGGCATTTGTCCCAGGGAAATGGAGAATTTATGTTTACATAAAAACTTGTACGAGAATGTTCATAGCAGCTTTATTCCTAATCACCAAACGCTGGAAACAACCCAGATATTCTTTAATGGATAAAGGATTAAACAAACTATAATACATCCATACCATGGAAAATTACTCAACAACAAAAAGGTATTAACTATTGACACACACAACTTGGTCAAATCGTCAGAGAATTACACTGGGTGGAAAAAAAATCCACAAAGGTTACATACTGAATGATTTCATTTGTATAACATTCTTGAAATGACAAAATTATAGACAAGAAGAACAGATTAGTGGTTGCCAGGGATTTAGGATAGAGGGTGGTAGAAGGGGGATGGGAGGGAAGTAGGTGTGATAATGTAGCCTCGTGATAACACTTCTTTAATCTTAACCATTGTGGTGGATATATAAACCGACATGGGAAAATTTCATAGACCTAAATACACACACACACGTAAAACTGAGGAAATCTGAACAAAGATGGGGAATGGTATCAATATCAATATTCTGGCTGTGATACCATCTTATAGTTTTGTATGTTCTTCTTATTAAGGGAAATTAGGTAAAGGGTACACCGGACCTCTCTGTATTATTTCTTACAAGTGTGTGTGAATCTACAATTATTTCAAAATAAAAAGTTTTTAAAAAATCCATGTAGCTCATGTACAGTTATATATTCATCATTCACTTCTTTAAGCATTTATTGAGTTGCTCTTTTGTGTGAAGCATTAGCTTATGTGCTGGTGGGATGGGGGTGGGAAGATGGAAGGTGGGCAATATACAAAGAGATACTGAACAGAGACCCCACCTTCACAGATGTCACAATTGTGATTATATGGATGTTTTTGTCATTCTTTAACATATGCGTCCTCCACTAACAGAGGGAAGAGACAGTGACTGTTTTAATAACTCTATTCCAGTACCGAACAGTGTCTGGAACATAGTAACTTTTAGATTAATACCTCCAAATGAATGAATGATTGCATCAATCAATAGAAGGGATGGTTACAATACAGTACAAAAAGTGTTTATGAAAACAGAGAAGTGGGCTGGGCACGGTGGCTCACGCCTGTAATCCCAGCACTTTTGGAGGCCGAGGTGGGCAGATCACAAGGTCAGGAGTTCGAGACGAGCCTGGCCAATGTGGTGAAACCTACTAAAACCTCTACTAAAAATACAAAAATTAGCCGGGCGTGGTGGCCATGTGCCTGTAGTCCCAGCTACTCAGGAGGCTGAGGCAGGAGAATCGCTTGAACCTGGGAGGCAGAGGTTGCAGTGAGCCGAGATCGTGCCACTGCACTCCAGTCTGAGCGACAGAGTGAGACTCTGTCTCAAAACAAACAAACAAACAAACAAACAAAAAGAGAAAACAGAGCAAGTGAAGAACTAGCCCTGTCGGAGGGAACTGGTGAGGCTTCAAAGATGCGCTCTTTTAGTTGGGTCTCACAAGATAGGAGACGGGAAGTGGAGAAAAACCACTCCAAGCAAAGAGAATAGAACATTCAAACGCACAATGTGATAGGAAAAGCATTGCGTACCCTGGGCCCAGCAAAGAGTTTGGTGTGCTGCTTGAGTTTATAGGTCTTTACTGAGAGAGGCAAAGGATGAAGCTAGAAGTCTGACTGTGGATGCTACAGGAAGGAGATTTGGACTTTCACATGAACAACGTGGTGACACTAGACTTTTGAAGCCAGTGAATGATAATCAGATTTGTCAGTAAGTTAACTCTAAAGGCAGTGATAGGATTCACAGCAGGGAGAAGAGACAAGCTGAGAAACCAACACAAGAGTTGGAAGTGAATGAAAATCCTCAGTTCTTCATCATACTTGTTTTTGGTTTTTTTTGTTGTTGTTGTTTTTTGTTTTTTTTTGAGACGGAGTTTTGCTCTTGTTGCCCAGGCTGGAGTGCAGTGGCGCGATCTCAGCTCACCGCAACGTCCGCCCCGATTCTCCTGCCTTAGCCTCAATTTTCCAGAAAACTTAATTCCCAAATATACTGCGTTAATGGAAGTTAAGTCTTCAAAACTACTGTCCCGAACGGTTTATAACATTGTTATCTTTAAATCTGTGTAATGAATCATATCAGAGGGCTGTGAAAGAGAGATATTTATCGAGCATTTTAGTTGCTCTTTTTTTTTTTTTTTTTTTTTTTTTTTTTTTTTTGAGATGGGGTCTGGCTCTTTTGCCAGGCTGGAGTGCAGTGGTGCGTTCTCGGCTCACTGCAACTCCGCCTCCAGGGTTCAAGCGATTCTACCTGCCTCAGCCTCCCAAGTAGCTGGGACTACAGGCACGCGCCACCATGCCTAGCTAATTCTTGTATTTTTATTTTTATTTTTATTTTATTTTATTTTTTTGAGACGGAGTCTGGCTCTGTTGCCCAGGCTGGAGTGCAGTGGCCGGATCTCAGCTCACTGCAAGCTCCGCCTCCCGGGTTCACGCCATTCTCCGGCCTCAGCCTCCCGAGTAGCTGGGACTACAGGCGCCCGCCACCTCGCCCGGCTAATTTTTTTTGTATTTTAGTAGAGACGAGGTTTCACCGTGTTAGCCAGGATGGTCTCGATCTCCTGACCTCGTGATCCGCCCGTCTCGGCCTCCCAAAGTGCTGGGATTACAGGCTTGAGCCACTGCGCCCGGCCGATTCTTGTATTTTTAGTAGAGACGGGGTTTCACCATGTTGGCCAGGATAGTCCCGCCTCGGCTTCCCAAAGCGCTGGGATTACAGACGTGAGCCACCGCGCCCGGCTTTTGTTGCTCTTTTCTATAGATTCTTCCAGTATAAGCATGCTACTTTATAGATTTTAATTTGAAATTCCTCTTTTCCCAACTTTCAAAAGTTTGAAATAATAAACTACTATTCATACCTCATAAAATCTTGCATGTTGGTGTCAAATTATTAATATCTTAACCACCAAAAAACGATCACTTCCACATAACATTCCAGCTATTGAGGAATTACACTTATTTCTCTTAAAACACAAAATAACTATTTTAGCAAAAAGTTAGATAGAGCTTCAGTAACTAAGATATTGATCTCTGGAGAGAATAAACCATATGCCTGAAATACAGAGAGTAACTAAGTACTTTCCATATATTTCTCTGTATATATACATGTATTTGTTTGTGATAAGCTGTAGATACAGCTGGATGTTAACTATAACAATAACTTGCCTGTGGCCACCCCACCTTTCCTCCCAAGAGCAAAAAAAAAAAATTTAATCAGGTTGGAAAGGGAAGAAAAGTAAAGAGTTACAGAAAATTCACTGTAGGCACAGTAAAGTGACTCGTCCTCCACCTTGTTTTCTTTTGACATCATTCAACAATTTTAATAGCTCTTTTCTCACAGTAGAGAATAAGGAATATGGACTATGAAAAGAAAAATTTTTTATAAAAAGAAAATGGGGTGGAATGTATTGTAGGTAATGCTTTTGTGTCATTTTACAAGGAATAAAGACATCTAAATGGTTTTTATAAACCTCATAGATGGTTATTAAATATTTTTTGGACTTTCTAATTATGGAAAATGTTAAATAAAAAAGTAACAGAACAATATAATAAACTGCCTCATACTCAGCTTTAATAGTTATCAATTCATGGCCCACCTACTTCCCATAGCACTCCGTTATTTTGAAACAAATCCTAAATGAATCATTCCATCTATAAATATTCAGAATGTATGTCTAAAAGATAAGAACTATTAAAAAAAAAAAAACATTGGCTGCACATGGTGGCTTATGCCCGTAATCCCAGTGCTTTGGGAGGCCAAGGAAGGAGGACTGCTTGAGCACATGTAGTCAAGGCTGCAGTGAGCCACCATCACACCACCGCACTCCAGCCTCGGCAACAAGTGAGACTCTGTCTCGAAAGAACAAAAAGAAACAAAAACACCTTAATTATACCATTAGTATACCTACTTTTTTTTTTTTTTTTTTTGAAACAGAGTCTCACTCTGTTGCCCAGGCTGGAGTGCAGTGGCCCATCTCAGCTGACTGCAACCTCTGCTGCCCTGCCCCAGGTTCAAGTGATTCTTGTGTTGTGTCTCAGCCTCCCAAGTAGCTGGGAATACAGGCACCCGCCACCATGCCTGGCTAATTTTTGTATTTTTAGTAGAGACAGGGTTTCACAATGTTGGCTAGACTGGTTTCAAACTTCTGACTTCAAGTGATCCGCCTGCCTCGGCTTCCCAAAGTGCTGGGATTACAGGAGCGAGCCACAGCACAAGCCTAAATTTTTTTTTTTAACCTAAAAGTTTAACAATAATTTTTTAATGCCATAAAATACAAGGTCAAATTTTCAAATTTCCTAAATCGTGCCATAAATTTCTTTTATTCTATTTTTTTCCATATGGGTCCAAATTAGGTCCATACATTGTGATCAGATGTTCTGTCCAAAATTTTATTTTAATGGAAATAATGCAACATATTTTAAAAATTAAACTTAGAAGTTTTAATAAATTTAAATAATTAAATCTAATATAAAAAGGGTGAATAACCAGATGAAGTTGCCCTAGCAGAGCAATGTTGATCCTGTGTACTACAAATGTATGGACATGATCAAGTTAAGCACTTAGGAGAAAAGGAGGGGAGGGTTGACTTCATTTTTGCCTTTTATCAAAACACTTCCTTCATTCACAAGTTTTAGGATGATTTTTATCAAGGAAGTCCACTAAAGCATGCTAACAAAACCCTTCTGTGTTGGTTAGGTGTGGTGGCTAATGCCTGTAATAATCCCAGCACCTTGGGAGCCCAGGCAGGTGGACTGCCTGAGCCCTGGAGTTGGAGAGCAGCCTGGGCAATATAGCGAGGTCTAATATCTACAAAAAATTAAAAAATTAACCGGGTGTGGTGGCATACCTTGTAGTCCCAGCTACCTGGGAGGCTGAGGCAGGAGGATTGCTTGAACCCAGGGGTCAAGGTTGCAGTGAGTTATGATTGTACCGCTGCACTACTGCCTGGACAACAGAGTGACACACTCTGTCTCAAAAGACAAAAAAAAAAAACAAAAAACCAAAACCTTATGTGATCTCTCATTTTTTTTTTTTTTTTTAACATTTTCACTATTTTACTTTGACCAAATACTTTCTCCGTCATTTGAAATTAACTTGAAATCGTAGGATTTCAGAGTTGGGAGCAATTACGTGGCTTCCTAATCTCAGAGAGTAGGCAGCTTTGGTATTATTGCAATATTGGTGTTTCCAGTGAGAAAGCTACCATGAGGAAGCAATCTGCTCACAGCTACAGGCTGTATTCTAATTTGTTAACAGGTACTACTATGTAAGTATGATCAGGAAAAGTTTTATTAGCACCACATGAAATAACCTTGAATTTGATCCTTTCATAAAGGTTGGTAAAGCTAATATTTCCTTTGACATGTTGAAAATACCCTGTTATACAAGTAATAAAGTAGTACATTTCATTTAAAATTTGAAACAATAAAGGTTAGAAACCTGTCATCCACAGAAGCATGCAGGAATCAACATAGTTAAAGTCAGACTTTTCACTATGCCATGACGAGATAATATAAAATTGTGTACTATCCATAAATAAAACATGCAGTGTAAAATATCTCATGGTACTCTGTTTTGGGACATTTGAAACCCCAGTTAGAAATTAACTAGAAGAAAGGTCATCTGGGCTCTATGGCTCATGCCTGTAATCCCAGCAATTTTCATAGCTGAGGCAAGCAGATTGCTTGAGCTCAGGAGTTCGAGAGCTGCCAGGGCAACGTGGAGACACCCTGCCTCTACAAAAAATACAAAAATTAGCCAGGCAAGGTGGCACGTGCCTGTAGTCCCAGGTACTGGGGAGGCTGAGGCAGGAGGATCACTTGCATCTGGGAGGTCAAGGCTGTAGTGAGTGGCGATCCCGCCATTGCACTCCAGCCTGGGCCACAGAGTAAGCCTCTGTCTCAAAAAAAAAAAAAAAAAAAAGAAATTAAGAAGTCTTCCAATATTTGCACATCAACTTCAGATGGTGTTTCTTAGGCTTAAAAAAAAATTATCAGTGGTTCCTGCTACATCTATTGGCAGGCAACTTCTAGATAGCATTTCATTGTGGAGTAACTTTATCAATCAAAAACAAAAAATTTTAATAGAAATTCATAGCCATGTGCAGTGGCTCATGCCTGTAATCCCAGCACTTTGGGAGGCTGAGACGGGCAGATCACCTGAGGTCAGGAGTTTAAGACCAGACTGGCCAACATGGTGAAACCCCATCTCTACAAAAATACAAAAATTAGCCAGGCATGATGATGGATGCCTGTAATCCCAGCTACTCAGAGGGTGGGGTGGGAGAATCGCTTGAACCCAGGAGGCGGAGATAGCAGTGAGCTCAGATTGCACCACTGCACTCCAGCCTGGGTGACAGAGTGAGACGCTGTCTCAAAAAAAAAAAAAAAAAAAAAAAGAAATTCATGAGTCTCAGTGCAGTCTATGTAAGTGACCCTTTACATTAAACCTAGGAATCAGAATGCCCAGTAAAACAATTTAAGATACTAGTTGAGTGTTTGATATGTGCAGGGAACTATATGGGGTGCATCTGCAAACTGCAGAATAAAGTATCAGAATGATACCAAATTAAATCATTAATACATTTAGTTTACAGGAAGTACTTAAAGTCAGTAATTTAAATATGAGAATTTTTAAGATTTAATTTTTAACTCTATGAGTCTTATAAAAAATCCACTAGAGATTGAGCCCATCCTGGCTAACACAGTGAAACCCCATCTCTACTAAAAATACAAAAAATTAGCCGGGCATGGTGGCGGGCACCTGTAGTCCCAGCTACTCGGGAGGCTGAGGCAGGAGAATGGCGTGAACCCGGGAGGCGGAGCTTGCAGTGAGCTGAGATGGTGCCACTGCACTCCAGCCCGGGCGGCAGAGCAAGACTCCGTCTCAGGAAAAAAAAAAAAAAAAAAAAAGGAAAATAATAATAATAATCCACTAGAATTTATTTGTTCCAAGCTCTACAAGATTTAGAAAAGAAACAAAACCCTGTGTGAATTTTGCAAATTTAGAACATTGACAATGGTCTGACTTCAATCCTGTTTCTTTTATTGTTTAGATTGACTCCATTCATTTTCTCCCAGAGCCCCTAATGTACTAAGACTCCTTTATCTTGTACGCTGTCTGAATATTTTTCCTGATTTACCAAAATACAAAGATTCAAGCTCTTGATGATTTTAAAACAAGGCAAAAGCATGTGTCATAGTAAATATATTCCACCTGATTCACGTAAGGCAAGTACAGAGTTGATGTGTTCAGTTACTATATAAAAGTGCAGGTGTAAATCTCTGTTAATATACAGAACAGACAGAAGACCACATTGTAACACATCCATTCATCTTGCCTGGCTCACAGGGGAGAAGCAGTGTTCACATCAACAATACCTATTCATATTTTGAGAATGATGGAAATCCCACCTAAGAAATGTGACTTCAACGATACCACTTTATGGCATGTTTGATAATGCAAAAAATACATGGCAATTGGAACTTTTTGATTTTACAGTCCTGTTTTTTAATCACTTGCATCTGCCTCTCTCTCCACTGTCTCAATTCATATTTGAAACGAATGGGAAAACTTTTGCAAAAGTAACACACACAAAAAAGCTTCCTCTTAACTGCAAAATAAATCATGACCAACGAATAATATCACTGTTAAAAATACTATTAACAGTATTATGGCTTTAAAAATAATAGTACTTTATTTTCTGATAATTAATAACATTTATTTTTCTTTTTCTCATGCTTTTTCAAAGTCTGGTGCCCCCTGTTATATTTACACTTTATTTCTTTAGTTCTTTATTGAATCACCCAGCATGTCTTTGGTTAACTTCCTCTTGTTAATACCCATGCCCCTCTTCACCTTGTCAATGCTAATTAGAACCTTAATCTGTTTTTCCAAGGTGTTAGCCAGTTAAAGGATCACTAGCAAATTTCATGAGATTAGTCTACTGAATCACTTACTTATTAAGTAAAGTGTTAAAAAACCAATCTTACTGAACCATATCCACTTTCTCGAAGCAGCTGCCACTAAACTTGTATTTATATTTAGTGTAGTGACATAAATTTGAAGTAAGACTTTTACTAAGATGGCAATGAAAATGTCTATTTTTTTAAGGCCAGATCAGGATAGAAACTTTAAAAATAATACAAAGTAGAATAGATTAAGGAGGCTGAAATACAGTCCTTAGAATGGACAAGAAATATTCATTAATTCCTGTAATAACGGGTTACTTTGGACAAATTCAACATTTCTCCTTTCTTAAGGATGATCTTAAAAGGGTTCGTAACCAAGAAGTTTGAATGCAAAACGAACAAAATTAAGAAATCCTGAACAGGCAGGAATAGAAGAGGAAGGAAGGCTGGTGATAGTCTAAGAGAAGACTTGTAGCAGGAGCTCCTGTAGAGCAGATGAAGACCAAGGAAAAAGCCATGTGTTTGGGGAGATAAGTGTGCATGCTTTCAAGCCCTGGCTGCTCGAAAGAAATGTCAGACACTGGCTTATGTTTCTGGTGGAGAAAAAAACAGACATGTTCTCAAGCCATGAGTGTCTTTGTTAGGACATACAATATAATAATGCTGCTCACCCATTCTGCTTGAAGAAAAAAAAAAAATGAACTTATGTTCCTGGAAACCAAGTTCTTATGGTCTACCTGCTGTAGAATCTCCTTATAACTGGAAAGAAACCAAGAGTTGTATTGGAGACAGAGATATTGATTAAGGAGTGACTTAGAACACTTTATAAGAATAAAGACTAAGAAAAAAAATCCACCTTGAAAAATCCATGCAACAATGCAGGCTTGAAAATGAAGTGGAAGAAGTATAGTTAGAGATAGATGAATATTGATATGGTAATGATATACTGTTAAAGTAAAAGAAATAAAGCAGCATAAAAAACAATATATGTACTATAACTGTCCTAATTACTGTTTCTAAAAATACTTTACCTGAAAAAAAAGTCTGAAAGGCTATCAAAATATATCTAGGTATAGAATATAAATTTTATTTTGTTCTAACTACTCACATGTATTTTTTATTTATTAAAGCCAAAAGCATGTATTACTTATATAGCTATTAAAAATATATGAAAAGAACTGTCTTGGGTCAGGGACTTCTCACCACTTTGCTGGGAAGAGGAGAACGGGTTAAGGGTAACGAAGGAGGTCTTAGCTTCCATATCTACTCATTTACTAATAAGACTTCTAGTTGGAAACTCCCAACATCAGGACTGATAAAGAACTGATTTGGCAACATCTTAAAATAGGGAAATTATAACTTCAAAGTGACATATATTTGTCATTACTTTGAGTGAAATGAATAATTGTACAGTGTGCCTGCTAAGCTATAGAACATATTACTAATAAATTTCTATCCTATAGAAAATACAAAATACTGTTTTTTGGCATCTTTTAGAAAGAATAAAACATTTATATAAAAATTTCAAACTGAGGGTTATAAACTAATTTTTGAACAAAATACTGTACTTGAGTTCCCACTATTATTAACACTCAAAATACACAGCTTGAATAATTAGCGGAAATGTGGATTCAACAGGTCTAACTGGTAGCCTATATAATTACATCACATAGCTATGGTTTTGGCAGGCAAATGCACTTAAAAGCATAGGAAAAGATATGTTCAATGCATAGCTAAAAGAATGAAACATTTATACAGAACAGAAAGTTTAATCTTTCTACATATGCCTAAGATAACTCAAAGTATTTTCTAATTCTAACTTGTCTATCTGTGGTTACTATTCTATCTGTAGGTACTCCTAATAAGCAATAATACTAAAAGTTTTACATTGAAGCCATTATGTAAGCTTCCTCAATTTTAAAATCTCTTTGTATATGCATTCGTCTTCATCCTTCAGTTTTCCTTTATCAGGTCAAGCAATTCTCTCCAACAATAGGCCTTTTTTCTTTTTTTAGACCAGGTCTCGCTCTGTCACCCAGGCTAGGGTACAGTGGCATGATCATGATCCTGGCTCACTGAAGCCTTGACTGCTCGTGCTCAAGTAAGCCTCCACCTCAGTCTCCTGAGTAGCTGGGATCACAGGCATGTGTCACCACATCCAGCTAATTTTTTTTTAAAAAATTATCATTTATAGAGATGAGGTCTCACTTTATTGCTCAGGCTAGGTGGGCTCCCGCATTCCTCCTACTTAGGCCTTCCCAAGTGCTGGGATTACAGGTATGAGCCACAAGGCTCTTAATTCTTTATCCTACTACCTTTTCACTTCATTAATGCACCCCTCCCATTTGTCTTTAATCCGCAGTTGCTTCCTCTCTCCCAAATCCTCTTTTTGGCCTATAGCATGCTCAAGGAGAGGGAGCTTTTCCTGACAGGAAGATGCTCTGGCAACTCACTAGCTCCAGCCTCCTCATTTCCAAATCCAACAGGAGTCCTCTCAGGTCATATCCTTCCATAACCTCTATGCAGCATCTCCTTACAAGGTTGTTTCTTGGTTTGTGTGGCACTGTCCTCTGGGAGTTTCTTTCCAACCCACCTCTTCAGGCTTATCCTACTTCTCTCGACCTCTGAGCACAAAACTCTGTGCTGAGCTTCCTCTCTCTACCCTACACTTTCTCTCATTTATCTGATTCACTCCTATTCTTTTAGCTCTCTATGCCAAGTCGTTAATGCCCTCAATAAATCTCTCACAAGCTGCTTTTCTCCTTTTCCATTGAGGCTGTCCTAGTTCCAGAACCTCACTACTAGTCCAAGTTCTCATTCTCAATTTCTTTCTTCCTTTAAGTCATTCTACAAACTATTGATGGAGTAATCTTTCAAAGGCTCTGATTGCATCAGTCTTTTCTATTCAGATATCTTAAATGGTTCCTCACTACCTACTGTTCAAAGTTCAAACCTCTTGTTATGTGGCTCTAAGGCTTTTGATTTGCCACTATCCCTGAGTATCCTACATTTTGTTCACGATGTCTGAACTAGGCCAAAAAATACATTATGTCCACCACGCCTGCTGAAAAGGTATCCAGCATTCAAGACTCAGTTCAAACTCCATCTCCATGTTACCCCATCTCCCTAGTATGGAAGTAATCTCTTCCTTCTTCATGTATAGAAAGTACCTGACAACTTCTTGTTGACCCTGATGTCATTCTGTCTTGCTTTTAAAGGACATGGACCTTTCTTAAGTCCATTAATTGAACACAACTTGCATCAGGATTCTTATTTGCTTTCCATACTGCCTTCAATGGAGGAGGAAGTGTTAAACAGACTGTTCATCTGGAATTAAAGACTACTTGTCCGACATCTGAGCTAAAGTCTGCTTCTGCCTCATTTCTGAAGAAGAGATATGGGATAACAAATTAGCTAAATACACAATATTATGTGTGTTTTTGTGAGGGGTGGGGGAGGGATAAGTGCTGAATAAATGACTCAAATAATTTCTTTTTTTTTTTTTTTTTTTAGAATAGGTCTCACTCTTGTCGCCTAGGCTGGAGTGCAGTGGCGCGTTCTCAGCTCACTGCAACCTCTGTCTCCCAGGTTCAAGCAATTCTCCTGCCTCAGGCTCTCAAGTAGCTGGGATTACAGGTGCTCACCACCACACCCAGCTAATTTTTGTATTTTTAGTAGAGTCGGGGTTTCACCATGTTGCCCAGGCTGGTCTCAAACTCCTGACCTCAGGTGACTGCCCGCCTTGGCCTCCCAAAGTGCTGGGATTACAGGCATGAGCCACTACACTGGCTGATTCAAATCATGTCAAAGCATTTTTATTTTAGTTATTTTACAAAAAGTAACTATGAGCAATTCCACTGTAGGTATATACCCAAGAGAATGGAAAAATACATTCATGTAAAAACTTGTATATTTACAGTCAAAGAAGCATTATTAATAGCCAAAAAGTGGAAGCAACCAAAATATCCATCAACTCTTGAATAATCAGAATGTAGCATACAGACATAATGAAATATTATTTGGCCATAAAAAGGAATCATCGGCCGGGCGCGGTGGCTCAAGTCTGTAATCCAAGCACTTTGGGAGGCCGAGACGGGCGGATCACGAGGTCAGGAGATCAAGACCATCCTGGCTAACACGGTGAAACCCCGTCTCTACTAAAAAATACAAAAAACTAGCCGGGCAAGGTGGCAGGCGCCTGTAGTCCCAGCTACTCGGGAGGCTGAGACAGGAGAATGGCGTAAACCCGGGAGGCGGAGCTTGCAGTGAGCTGAGATCCGGCCACTGCACTCCAGCCTGGGCGACAGAGCGAGACTCCGTCTCAAAAAAAAAAAAAAAAAAAAAAAAAAGGAATCATCACTGATGTACGCTACAATGTGGATGAATCTTGAAACATTATGCTAAGTGAAGATGTCAGACACAAAAAGGCACATATTGTCTTGTTCCATTTATACAAAATATCCAGAGTAGGCAAATCCATAGAGACACAAAGTAAATTAGTGCTTACCAGGGGTTGGGGATAACTGCGAGTGGCTGCTAACAGGTACAAAATTCTTTTTGGTATAATGAAAATGTTCTAGAGTTAGATAGTGGTGAAGGTTGTAATAACATCACAAATATACTAAAAATATGAATTTTATACTTTAAAAAGGTAAGTTTTATACTATACAATTTTATCTAAAAAAAAAAAAAACAACAAAAACAAAACAACAAAAACACAGTTATGAGTTTCACCCCCCAAATGACAGCTTCAATTTGTGGTGTAATGGAAAAGAGCTCTGACCTTTTCAATCAGCAAATCTAGGTTTAAGCCAAATCTGCCACTTAACTCTCTTACTTAACTGTGGCATCTTTAGGATGCGGCTAAACTTCTCTAAGCCTTCATAACCTCATCTATAAAGTGAGGATAGAATGCCTTACAAAGTCACTGTGAGACTCACAATATAACATAAAATTATTAATTCAAATGAACAAAACCTTATAGTTATTTCGTATGCCTACAATGATTTTTTAAAAATCCTAAACTGTATTGAATAGCCCGTAACTTCACTGAATAGTCCACAACTTTTTATTGTTGCTGTGTTATCTAACCAGCTTTTTTATTGTCATATATGAATGACATCTTGGGGCTATGTAGCACTTATCCTGTAGGCACTAATAGAACAGTAGAGAGTTATTTAATTCTAATCTTCACAATGAGAGGTAGCATGGCACAACAGTTATAAACACAGGCATAGAACTGAGTTTAAGTCCAGGTTCTGCCATAGATCTTGAACAAACCACTTAACCTCTCTGAACATTGGTATACATCCCTGTAAAGTCTATGTAACAATATGTGTGTGAATCTACAAAAATATCCATTATAGAGGTTTGTCGAGATACTCATTATATAAAGCATATATTGTAATACCTAGCACCTAACAAGCACTCATTCAGTAATTGTTATTGCTGTTGTCCATCCCGTGGAGCAACAAGTTTAAATGACTGGTCTTCAGCTACAAGACAAATTTGAGGCCAGGCATGGTGACTCATGCCTGTAATCCCAGCACTTTGGGAGGCTGAGGAGGGTGGATCACCTGAGGTCAGGAGTTCGAGACCAGCTTGGCCAACATGGTGAAACTCTGTCTCTACTAAAAATACTCAGGAGTTCGAGACCAGCTTGGCCAACATGGTGAAACTCTGTCTCTACTAAAAATACAAAAAATTAGCTGGGTATGGTGGTGGGCACCTGTAATCCCAGTTACTTGGGAGGCTGAGGCAGAAGAATCGCTTGAACTTGGGAGGTGGAGGTTGCAGTGAGCCGAGGTTGTGCCATTGTACTCCAACCCGAGCAACAAGACCAAAACTCCATCTTACAAAAAAAAAAAAAAAAAAAAAAAAGGCTGGGTGCAGTGGTTCACGCCTATAATCCCAGCACTTTGGGAGGCCGAGGCGGGTGGATCACTTGAGGTCAGGAGTTCGAGATCAGCCTGGTCAACATGGTGAAACTCTGTTTCTACTAAAAATACAAAAATTGACCGGGCGTGGTGGCACATGCCTGTAATCCCAGCTACTTGGGAGGCTGAGGCACGAGAATCGCTTGAACCCGGGAGGCGGAGGCTGCAGTGAACTGAGATCGCACCATTACACTCCAGTCTAGGTGACAGAGTAAAACTCTGTCTCAAGAAAAGAAATTAAAAAAAAAAAAAAAAAAAGGAAATCTGAGGCATAACTAGGAATAGAGAAGTAGTTTGTATACTTGTTGAGGTAACTGGAACAGGGGATGATTCAGTGCCCTTCCTTTGTGTTTTTCTAGTATCATATGGGTCTCTGCAGCATTGCTGTACCTAAATAGTTCAATTGTTTCCTTATTAGTTAAGGAAGAAACATAGTCCTATTCAGCACTAGTCCAAGGCCTGACCCGAGTAGATGCTCAGCAAATATTTATTGAGTAAATAAATGGACAGAGAGTATGGTGTTACTGGCTGCATCTACAGCCAAGCATCAAAACAAACTCAAAGCATTAACTAGACATTTTCAAATATCCATACTCTTACATATATAAAACATTTTACATTTTAAAAGTTTTCATTTAGGTGTCCTATAAGCTCCTTGGCATTAATACAAAGCAAAGTATACATTATTTAAAAAGATAGGAGACTGATTATAACACCCAATTGAAGTAATAAGTATTCCTATCTTTAAGCATCTGAATATATACTTCATCATGCCTAACAGAATTCCCTAATAGTTTTTGCAGGGCACACCTTCACAGAGCCTCACCTTATAACACAGTAGGCACTTAATTGTACTTAGGTTACTTGAAGAATTGGGTAAAAATGCTTCTTGGTTGTGTAAAATTAAATGATTACATTTAATCTATAGTTAAAGATGGAAAGCTGTTAATGTCAAAACTATACCTCTCCAATGGCAGCTGGCTATATCACTTTAATCCCAGCACTTTGGGAGGTCAAGGCAGGTGGATCACAAGGTCAGGTGTTTGAGACCAGCCTGAGCAACATGGTGAAACCCCGTCTCTACTAAAAATACAAAGTGGTGGCGTGCGCCTGTAATCCCAGCTACTCAAGAGGCCGAGGCAGGGAGAATCACTTGATCCCGAGAGGCAGAGGTTGCAGTGAGCCTCTGCAGATTGCGCCACTGCACTCTAGCCTGGGTAACAGAGCGAGACTGTCTCAAAAAAATAAAATAAAATAAAAAACATATATACAAATATATGTGTGTATGTGTATCTGTATAGATACACACACATATATAGTTTCTCAAAAAGAAAAGCAAACGTATCAATCTGTAACCAATTACAAAACTGTCTTCATTTGTCTCACATTTTTCTGTAAATGAGGTGACAGACTGGACGCAAATAGGAAAAATATTCAGGTACCTTCAACATTACTATATTACTAGGGTTACTGATTTGATTTGATTTATTTTTATTTTATTTAATTTTTGAGACAGAGTCTCGCTCTGTTGCCCAGGCTGAAGTGCTGTGGCACGATCTCAGCTCACTGCAACTTCCACCACTGGGGTTCAAGCAATTCTCCTGCCTCAGCCTCCTAAGTAGCTGGGATTACAGGCGTGCGCCACTATGCCTAGCTAGTTTTGTATTTTTAGTAGAAAAAAGGTTTCACCATGTTGGCCAGGCTGGTCTCGAACTCCTTACCTCAGGTGATCCATCTACCTCAACCTCCCAAAGTGCTGGGATTACAGGAGGGAGCCACCATGCCTGGCCTGAGTTGACTTTAGATAAGCATGATGAAATACATTTACTATTTGTTCTTTCTCTTCAAAATCAGTTTCCTTCGCATTATGCTAGGAACTGTGAAAGATTTAGCTAAAAGATAGTGTTTGTATTCAAAATGTTTACATTAGTGAAGGTACAAGTGTGTGTGATATAAGACACTACACACATTTTTGTTCATTGGTTTGCCAAATTAAAAGTCACCTGAGAATTTGCAGGAAAATAGTAGGAGTAGGAAAAGCATCCAACAGGAAGTACACTTTACACAGGATCTTGAAGGAATGGTAAAATCTGAGTAGGCAGCGAGAAGCTCCAAGCAAGGGCTTTTTCGGTGAAGTAAAAGGCACAGACTTGAATGAGTTTGGTGTGTTTGAGAGACTGACTTCAACAGAACAGAAAGAATAGGCCCAAGATCATAGGAAATGAAGCTGGATAAACAGTGTACAGGCAAATTAGAAAGGGTGTTGAAAGTCAAGCAGAAGTTAGGTTTAACATAGTGGAAAACAGGGAACCACTGAAGCTCTCTGAAAAGGGAGTGACATGCTAGAATTAGCATTTAAAGATTCATCATGATGAGTTGGAAAAAAGAGACTGAAATGAAAGCAGGCCACTGTGGTAGTCCAGGAATGAGGCAACAAGGGTCTGAATAGGATAGGTGCAGAGGTACAGTGCATTTTAGCAGCAATGTAATGAGCCTTGAGACTATAATGTTAGGAATTCTCAGAAACAAGGAAAAACATGGAATAATCCAGGAGTTGGCTAGGAGACAAAGGGGTTACACCACAGATTAACACCCTGAAATTTTAAACACTAGAAGTATATTCACAACGGCTAAACATTTTTTTTTCAAGTATCCTATAAGGAGTTTCCCTGTTTGGTTTAGTGAATTTACTGCAGGTGTCCCCTAAATTTCACATCTGTTTTGCTAACATGTCCCCATGAAAATCTGCTTCTGTAAGAATTAGTTTTAATATTTTCAATACATCAACAAAGTTAACCCATTACAAGATATGAACCCTAGAGTCTCAGATGGTGAGAAAACATTCTTTATATAGTAGTTGCCCTTATGTGTGGGGAATATGTTCTAGAACACCCAGTGGATTTATGAAACCATAGATAGTACAGAACTCTATATATACTATTTCCTTTCCTATACATACATAACTACAATGAAGCTTAATTTATAAATTACCACAATGCTCTTGCACTTTGGGGCCATTATTAAGTAAAATCAGGGTTACTTGAACAGAAGCACTGAGGTACCACAACAGTCAATCTGATAACCAAGACAACCAGCTACTAAGTGACGAACAGGCAGGTAGCATCTACAGTGTGGATAGGCTGGACAAAGGGATAATTCATTTCCCTGGCTAGAAGGAGTAGGTCAGCAGGAGATTTCATCGCACTACTCAAAAGGGTAAGCAATTTAAAACTCATGAATGGGGCCAGGCACAGTGGCTCACACCTGTAATCCCAGCACTTTGGGAGGCCAAGGTCAGAGGATCGCTTGAGGCCAGCCTGGGCAACATAACAAGACCCCATGATATGGTTTGGCTGTGTCCCTACCCAAATCTCATCTTGAATTGTGGCTCCCACAATTCCCAAGCATTGTAGGAGGAACTCAGTGGGAGGTGAGTGAATCATGGGGGTGGGTCTTTCCTGTGCTGTTTTCATGAGATCTGATGGTTTTATCAGGGGTAGTTTCTCCGTACAAGCTCTCTTTTCTGCCTGCTGCTGTCCATGTAAGACGTGACTTGCTCCTCCTTGCCTTCCGCCATGATTGTGAGGCCTCCCCAGCCATATGGAACTGTAAGTCCATTAAACCTCTTTCCTGTATAAATTACCCAGCCTCAGATATGTCTTTATTAGCAGCATGAAAAGAGACTAATACACCCTGTCTCTACAATTTTTTTTTTTTTTAATTAGCTATCTGGAAGGTTGCGGCAGGAGGGCCCCTTGAGTCCAGGAGTTTGAGTCTGAGGCTGCAGTGAGCTACGATCGCACCACTGCACTCCAGCGTAGGTGGCAAAGTGAGACTCTGTCTCAAAATAAATAAATAAAAATAAAATAAAACTCATGAATAGTTTATTTCTGCAATTTTCCACTTTAGTATTTTCAGACCACAGTTCACCATGAGTAATTAAAACTACAGAAAGCAAGACTGAGGATAAGAGGGGACTATTGCATTCAAATATACATGTAAATATCCATGTTCTATTGTCACCAAAACAAAAAAATTTTTTTTAGCTGATCTAAAATCTTAAGACATAGTCCTAACTTTATCTGAGGGGTGCACTCAGAAGAAAACAAACACACTCTACTGAGAAAATAACATTTTAAGAAATCAACACTTCTCCATGTTGTTTCCTGAGTTGTTCCATCAAATTGGTAGGAAATTATCTCACTTGAAACAAAATGAAAAATGTCACTAAAGTGAAATTTGTCAGAGTATATAATGATTTTGATGAATAATTATTAAATCTACAGTCAATCCCTGCCTCCTTCTTCTGGTACTTTCTAAATACTTCTATTATTATAATGTTGATTTTATTATCTATACATAATGCCATGTGTTGTTATATCTCTTTCCATGATCATTTTCTGGTGAAGTTATGAATGAGAACTGAAATATCCAAAAATGGCAAAAATAAGCATAACTATTCTTGCACACTGAGCTCCTCCTTTACAGTGTGTGGCCAAAATTATGCTTTTCATACATTATTTCATTTAATCCTCACAACAATCCTGTGAGGTAGGTACTATAATTATATCCATTTTACAGAAGAAGAAACTGAGGTTTCGGGGAGGTTAAGGGATTTGTGCAAAGTCACAAAGCTAGTAGGTGGCAGACATGTTTATCTGCCACACTCTTATTAAACATTAAACTACCCTGCCAATCCCAAACCTATGTGACAGAAACCGAAAGTAAGAAATATAAGAAACCTGGACATGCTGCTGATCGTGTAAAAGGATTAGAGAAGGGCATCAATTCTAAGAACTGTGAGATACAAATGATAGATTCCTTGACTCACTTCCAACCTTTCCTTGAACTGAAAACATGGCATTCTATGCCTGAAGGAGAATGGGACACTACTATGCACTGGGAATTTAACTGTCCCCTCCCCTCTTTTAGTAGGATAACTTGCATTACTATTTGATGGTATTGACAGGATCTCAATATCTTCTCAATGTGGTCACTTTTTTTTTTTTTTTTTTGAGATGGAGTCCCACTGTGTCGCCCAGGCTGGAGTACCGTGGCTCGATCTCGGCTCACTGCAACCTCCATCTCCCAGGTTCAAGTGATTCTCATGCCTCAGCCTTCTGAGTAACTGGGATTACAGACTTACACCACCACACCCAGCTAATTTTTGTATTTTCAGTAGAGACGGGGCTTCACCATGTTGGCCAGGGTGGTCTCAAACTCCTGGTCTCAAGTGATATGCCCATCTCGGCCTCCCAAAGTGCTGGGATTACAGGCGTCAGCAACCACGCCTGGCCTCAATTTGATCACATTTAAAAAAATGCTATGGCCATGTGCAGTGGCTCACACCTGTAATCCCAGAGCTTTGGGAGGCAGAGGCAGGAGGATCTCTTGAGGCCAGGATTTTGAGACCAGCCTAGGCAACACAGCAAGACTCCCTCTTTACAAAAAAAAAGAAACTTTAAAAAATTAGCCAGGCATGGTGGCACATGCATGTAGTCTCGGTTGCTGGGGAGGTTGAGGCAGGAGGATTACTTGAGCTCAGGAGTTCAAGGCTGCAGTGAGCTATGACTGTACTGCTGCACTCCAACCTGGGTGACAGAGTGAGACTGTCTCAAATAAAATAAATAAATAAGCAAGCTACTACTTAGATCAGCCAGTTTAAGACTAACTAGGTTGGTGACATAAAAATGATTTCTTAATAGAATATCCAGTGACCCGAGCAACTTGTGTAACTCCTACCAGTGAAACTAACCTTTAAAAAATGTTCTTAGTACATGAAATGTATTCATAAGATACTTCTAAAAATAACTCCCCACTGTAATTCCCTCCTTATGCATCTGGGCAGAGATGTCATATTTCCTTCACAAAGCTTCCTTTTATGTTGCAACAGTAAGAATCTCAATTTCAAGCTAAACCAGAACAATCGAGAACTATCAACTTTTTCATAAGACATGATTATTTGTATTAGTATGCTATATTTTATATAAATTGTCCACATGTGATGGGACATCCTTACATTTTAACTCAGAACTATTTTTAACTAGAAAATAAAGCAGTTGTAGTTTTAAATTCTGTCATCCTTCTTCCGTCTTTTTTTCTGCTAACACGTGGCTTTCCACAAAAGGGTCAGTGTGATCTCTGCAGATCAGATATGAGGAATATGGCCACGATAAACTATAGAAGGTTAAGCACATTTTAAGTAATTCAGGAGTTTAAAACTTGTCATCTGTGTATAAAACAAGCAAACTGTTATAAGTGGTTAAATAAACATGTACAAATTAATAGGATGCAGTCTGTAACTTCTACTTTTTCCTTCAACGAGTGTCATTTTGGCAGGCAGCCATATAATCTGCAATAATCTGTCATCATGAAGCACCACCCACTTCCTCTGCTTCACCCCCATCCAGGCTATGACTGGGATATTTCTGGACTGCTAATATAACATTCAGACAATCATAAAAGGCCTCTCTATGAAAGCTGAAATTTACATAATTTGTACTTTTAAGTTTTAAACATTCATAAATCTTAAGGAAAAAGCACATGCTATATGACATCACATTTTAAAGATTATCTGATACTTAAAATTTCCTTTCTCATACATTAGAAAGAATAGCGCCCCCATTAGTAATATCTACTGCAATGCTTCTTAAATGAAAACATCCTATGTATAATTATAAGACTTAATTTACACATTTAACCTGCACAGTATTATGAGTTTGGATATCACAGTCACATGTTAGCCTATGCATTTCATTTAAACCTCATTCCAAGAGACTAGTGAAGTTGGTAAAGAAATTATTAAGGTAGCTTTCCTGATTTATAACATATTTTGCATTAACTTTTTAACATACAAATGATGACATGTCAAAAAAAAAGTATCTGTTTTCCTACTTTAACTAAATTCATTTTATGGGACTATAGTAGTCATATAAATTGTTAATAATCTAATGGCCAACATGTTTTATTTTTATACTTTAATAAGTAGCTAACCCTATGTATTAAATTGATTTTAAAAGTTACAAAACAAAATAAATGTGACCAAACCCTCTGACTTTTCTGTCTCTAAATTTGGTATTACATTCAAGAAACTGCTCTGCTTTCTATACTATTTTCCCTTTCTGTGAATGAAGAAAAACAGGAGGCAGGCTTGTTACTTTTAAAGATCTCTAGGATGAATAGTTTGCCACTTTGAGTAGCTTGATTGTGAAATATTGTTTTAAAGTAATAATATCATCCATTAGCATAAACTGCATCCATTTAAGATGACCTTTAACATATTTCAAGTTTTTTGTTTAAAAGACTCTTCCGACAAAATTTTGCTATTTTATTTGATGCTCAGCATTTACCTTGCTTAATCAGAAGAAAAAAATTAAATCTTTTCTGAAAAAATTACCACTTTTATTTGTAAAATATCAAGCTACAAATTAAATAGAGCACATGAATCCAATGACTTTTGAGGTTGATTACTCTCAGCTGGATTTTGAGCTAAGGCCATAAATATTTCACATGAACTTCAACAGAGTTTACTCATTTTTTAACAGTGTTTAGACACAAACCATAGTTATAATAAAACATTAAATGTAAAATAAAATACCAATGACACTTACTCACAGTAGATCTCAAATGCATGTCCTATATTTCCAGTTCAACATATTAAGACTTTAAAAATTCTGTATTTAGCTACAACAATCAATACGATTTCCCCAGAGAGGGCTTCATTTAAAAAACTGCCTCTTCCTCACAGGAAAAACTGAACTTAAGTTATAAGAACACCGCAGGCTATCAGCACCTTCATCCCGAGAAAGGAAGTTATTACAGACACTTAGTTTTATAAGTGAGGCTTAAAGAGAGTACTTCCTGGTCAGACAGCTAACGTCAACAGCAATTTATACAGCTTCGCATTTAGACATTTTAGAAAGAACTCTCTAAAAATTTTTCCAGAATTTCCCCCCCCGTACCTACAAAAGAGGAAAACTTGCTCAAGCTAATCTTATGTAAAAAATCTATGAAAGTCTATCAATGCTCACCGTTATGGTATCAAGTAGATATCAGAACTGGTTACTATTATTGATAATTATATCAGCTTAAGTTTTAATTATTTTACAACTTAGGCACCCTCCACTCTCCCTGCATACCAGAGTAAGGTTTCATGGAATACAATATTAGAAAGAAAAGAACCAATTTACTTACAGGAGGACAACTCACCATTTCTTGATAATGAAGAAAAGGCAACCATTCTCATTTTAATTTGCAAATTGAAAGTTAATTCTCTTTTAAACTTATGTATTAAAAAATCGTCAAGAAACTTGGTACAATACTAAAAAGGAACTGCAGATAAAAACAGCGTGACCTGGGTGCCACACATTACTATCAGTATTGCAAGCTGAAGTATTTCCTGTTACAACGCCCATTGGTTCCCACAGGTGCAAGTGCCTATGGGTGGCGGCAATTCACCCCTCCTTTTGTAAGAGATCCACTAAAGGAGAGTTAAGATTGGCACAAGCAATGCTAGGAACTATTCGAACAGAACTACCTTGGGCTAATACCGAGAGACACCCAAACTAGACTGATTGTGAATTGATGATTACCTAATTCAAAAAAGCTGGAGAAAATTGATTTCAATACTTTCATTATTTTTCCAAGATGCACGATTATTAAGAATGCATGGGGCTGGACACAGTGGCTCAAGCCTGTAATCCCAGCACTTCGGGAGGCCGAGGCAGGCAGATCACTTGAGGTCAGGAGTTTGACACCAGCCTGGCCAACATGGTGAAACCCCATCTTTACTAAAAATACAAAAATGGCTGGGCATGGTGGCAGGCGCCTGTAATCCCAGGTACTCGGGAGGCTGAGGTAGGAGAATCGCTTGAACCCGGGAGGTGGAGGCTGCAGTGAGCCAGGATCGCACGACTGCACTCCAGCCTGGGTGACAGAGCTAGACTCTGTCTCACAAAAAAAAAATTATGTGATTTTATTCAACAAATATTTACTAATTGGCTTCTATGTGCAGGGTACTGTTCTAGGCACTAGGTAGGAATACAATAATGAACAAAATAAAGTCCCTGTGGTCATCCATATACTATCTAGTGAACTTCTGAGGATTTCATATATAATGAGGAAACTTCCACAAAGGCAGAGACTAAGAAATTTGTATGGAAATTTGGAAACTCAATTGTAGTTAGCGTAGTTACTAACAAGCATTGTAATAAGTGGTCACCACTTTAAACCTGAACAGAACTTTTCCAGAAACTGTCACACAAAAGTAGCATTCTTTATGTTTTAATTGTTTTTAAAAGGGCATGTTGGAGGTAAAAGCATATATTGCAGCAGGGAAAAGGAAAAACTTCTCACTATGAGTCATCAGTGACTAAGTTCTTTTAATTCAGGCTTAAAACACATTTCAAACCCAATTACATGTACATGCAGAAAACTGATAACAACCCTAAATTAACATCAGAAGCTTGATTTCACCAATTTTCAGGGTCAATATCAGCATCTAAGCAAAACAAGTGAAGTTTTTTTTATCAAGGGATAATGCCCCTGTACTGAATTTTATTATTATTTTGATCTTATTAGACTTTAATGCCTAAAAGCCATGTCATCAAGCTTCCACTAGACTTCATTACAGTGAACAGTTTTCTTAGGTTTTAGCCAGAATGAGATACAGTCATCTTGGATGTATGGTGTGGTGGTAGGAATGGCTTGAGTTTGTATTCAATGAAATAAAAATATAGTAAATTCAAGGCTGCTCCAAGAAAAATGTAAAACCCCGAGAGCAGAGTTTGCAGATGAATACTACTCTTCCAAACTATCATTTACTTCCTTAGAATTCTTTTTTAATTATTATTATTTTTTTTATTTTTTTTTTGAGACGGAGTCTCACTCTTTCACCCAGGCTGGAGTGCAGTGACACCATCTTGGATCACTGTAACCTCTGCCTCCCGGGTTCAAGTGATTCTCATGCCTCAGCCTCTAAGTAGCTGGGATTACAGGCGTGCACCACCACATCTAGCTAATTTTTGTATTTTTAGTAGAGACGGGAGTTTTACCATGTTGGCCAGGCTGGTCTTGAACTCCTGACCTCAAGTGATCCACCTGCCTCAGCCTCCCAAAGTGGTGGGATTACAGGTGTGAGCCACTGCACCTGGCTAGGATTTTATTTCCTTATTATTTTTTTTAATTTCAACTTTTATTTAGATACAGGGGGTACATGTACAGGTTTGTTACATGGGAATATTGCATGATGCTGAGGTTTGGGGTATGGATCCCATCACCCAGGTAGTGAGCATAGTCACCAAAAAGTAGTTTTTCAAACTATTAATAAATAATAATAATAATAATAATAATAATAAAAAACATGCTGGTGAGGCTTCAGCCAAAAGGGCATGCTTATACACTGATGGTGTGAATGTAAATTAGGACAGCTACTGTGGAAAGCAGTCTGGAGACTTCCTTATTTTTAAAATAACGAAACCTTTTCAGCCAACGAATCGGAGGAACTCTCAAAGCCAAATTTCTCTATTTAGTCAGTCAAGAAATATTTATTGTGCAACTACTAACTGCTAGGCACTGTTCTATGAGTTGGAGATATAGCAATTAATAAAACAAAAATCCTCGCTTTCATAGACCCTAAAATTTAGGGGTGTCCAATCTTTTGGCTTCCCTGGGCCACATTGGAAGATGAAGAATTGTCTTGGGCCACACATAAAATACACCAACACTAACAATAGCTGATGGGCTTAAAAAAAAAAAATCTGTGCATAAATCTCACATAAATCTCATAATGTTTTAAGAAAGTTTACAAATTTGTGTTGTGCCCCATTGAAAGCCACCCTGGGGTGCATGCAGCCTGCGGGCTACGGGTTGGACAAGTTTGCACGTAGGAATATAAGACAAACAAGCAAAATATCTGGCACGTGAGAAGGTGGTAAGTGCTATGGAGAAGGATACGGTAGGAAAGATGGAACAATAAGTTTATTTGTTCATAGTTGCAAATTGCCTAGATCACACAGTAAGAAAAAATGCTTTGGAAGACCAGAGTGCTAAGCCTCCCTCTCCCAGGCTCTACCTCTGACTCAAGTGAACATCTACCTTCTGTTGAAAATGACAATCTTATTTCAATTGTTGCTAATAGCTAGGGAAAGGAAAACAGGCCAGGTGCCCGGCGGCTCACGCCTGTAATCCCAACACTTTGGAATGCCAAGGTGGATGGATCACCTGAGGTTAGGAGTTCGAGACCAGCCTGCCCAACATGGCAAAACCCCATCTCTACTAAAAATACAAAACACTAGCTGGGTGTAGTGGCATGTGCCTGTTATCCCAGCTACTTGGGAAGCTGAGGCAGGAGAATTGCTTGAACCCGGGAGGCAGAGGTGGCAGTGAGCCGAATTGTGCCACTGCACTCCAGCCTGGGCAACAGAGAAAGACTCCGTATCAAAGAAAAAAAGAAAGAAAGAGACAGGAAAACAAACTTCCAAATACCAATCTGATAAAAATACCACTTAAGGAAATAAAATAACAAATACGAAACACTGAGTCAAAGGCCACTTTAGAGAATATTATCAATGTTAAAAACAAACATACAAGTTTCCATATGCTTGTTACCAATGGCATCAAATTCACCAACTGTCAGGATCACAAGTGAATTCTTCTCTAGGAATCCACATTATCTCCACTGGCAGCAATAATTATATCTTATAATAGAACACAGAATTGTATGTATAATTATATTTAAATATTATTTTGAACCTAAAGTATTTAAATTTTATACAATTTGACAAGATACTAGTTGCAAGACACTACGTTAGATATATAAAACACTGTCCTTTTAAAATTAAGAATATGGACATCTAAGAAGGATAAGTACAAATCCTATAATTTAGTATTAGAGAGAATATTATATAATAAGAAAAAGTACAAATCAAGTACTTAGGGAATTCAAAGGAGAGAGTAGCAAGGAGGATAATCAGAGAAGGATTCATGAAAGATGGCATTAGAGGTGGTTCTGGAAAATGAGGAACAGAAGGCATACTAGGCAAAAGAAATGGAACAAAATCCTGAATGGGGCACATCAATAAGCACTTGGCTAGTAAGACCAGTCTGGTCAAGGCACTGTGTGTGTGTGTGTGTGTGTGTGTGTGTGTGTGTGAGAGAGAGAGAGAGAGACAGACAGACAGACAGACAGACAGAAACAGGCTGATAGGAGCCTAAAAACAGGTTTATAGGCTGGGTGCGGTGGCTCACGCCTGTAATCTCAACACTTTGGGAGGCCAAGATGGGCAGATCACCTGAGGTCGGGAGTTTGAGACCAGCCTGAACAACGTGGAGAAACCCTGTCTCTACTAAAAATACAAAATCAGCTGGGTGTGGTGATGCACGCCTGTAATCCCAGTTACTCGGGAGGCTGAGGCAGGAGAATCACTTGAACCCGGGAGGCAGAGGTTGCAGTGAGCTGAGATCGTGCCATTGCACTCCAGCCTGGGCAACAAGAGCAAAATTCTGTCTCAAAAAACAAACAAACAAACAAACAAAAACCAAGTTTATAAATCTGTACTGAGTTTGGTAGGTCATGGGGAATTACTAAAGGTTTTGAAAACGTGAGTGTCAAAATCAGAGCCATACTTTAGGGAGAATAAGACTAACAATGTATTTAGGAAGAATGAAAATGAAAAGGAGACTGGAAAATTGTCACGGCTGTCCTTCCCTTGCGCCTTATTAAGGCCCTCATAAGATCCTTGGACCACTGAGAGGTATAAAGTGGAAAATGTTCTGAGTTGAAAAACCAGATCTGGGTCACAGTGGTCTGGTTGACCAAGGTCTCTGTGACCTCTGGAAGTCATTTATCCTTTCTGAGTTTCAATTTCCTTATGTATGAATCTATTAATTATTCTTTCTGGAAAAAAGGAGCCAGCTATGAGATTCAGCAAATGATTAGATAGTAGGAGTAGAACACACACACACACAATATGAAATTGTTTCAAGTGATTAAAATAATAAAGAGGCCAGGCACAGTGGCTCATGCCTATAATCCCGGCACTTTGGGAGGCCAAGGCAGGAGGATCGCTTGAGCCCAGGAGTTTCAGACCAGCCTGGCCAACATGGTGAAACTCTCCTACTAAAAATACAAAAATTAGCCAGGCGTGGTGGTGGGTGCCTGTAATCGCAGCTACTCCAGAGGCTGAGGCAGGAGAACTGCTTGAACCTGGGAGGCGGATATTACAGTGAGCCAAGATCACACCACTGCACTCCAGCCTGGATGACACAGCAAGACTCTATTTCAAAAACACAATAAATAGCTATCATTAAGCACTTCCTATGTGTCACTGTGCTTGGCACTTGAAAAAAATCACTTCATTTATTCCTTTTACAGATCCCGGGAGGTATGGACTCTTATTTTACAGTTGAGAGAACTGAGAGCTTTAATGAAGACTTAAGTAATTGCCCAGGGTCAGGCAGCAGACATAGTAATGGAGCCAAAATCTTTAGCGGCCTAGATCTTTCCCAGACTAAGGCCCTCTCTCCTTCCACTGTCTCTTGCTCTTTTTTATGTAGCAGATGAATAATGCTGACATTTACTCTTACGTTCCAAAGGAATCACTCTCTCTCTCTCTTTTTATATTTTTTATTTTAAGACAGGGTCTTGCTCTATCACCCAGGCTGGAATGCAGTGGGGTGATCATGGCTCATGCAACCTCCATCTCCCGGGTTCAAGTGATCCTCCCACCTCAGCCTCCTGAGGAGCTGAGATTAGAGGCGTGCAATACCATGCCCAGCTAATTTTTGTACTTTTTGTAGAGACAGAGTGGGGGGTTGGGGGTTGGGAGAGGATTTCCACTGTGTTGCCCAGGCTGGTCTTGAACTCTTGGGCTCAAGCAATCCTCCTGCATTAGCCTCCCAAAGTGCTGGGATTACAGGTGTGCCCGTTGTCTCTTTAATACCTTTTAGATATATGTATTTTAAAAAGCACTCAATGAGGATAAGAAACAAAGTGTGGACATAATTATAACCTACTAGTTTGCTGATCATTCATTAATTCACGCAATTCCCATTGACTGAGCATCCTTCATACTCTGTGCTTCGTACTATACTTAGCATGGGGGATGCAAAGATGAATAAAACACATCTCTGTCCTCACAAGCTAGTAAATAACACCCAGGAAACTGGTATAAAACAACAGAAGATAATTTTGCCAAGAGACGATGGAGGCATGTTACTATAATTTTAAATCTCTGCTATTAAATCTTGACCTAGGTCATTTAAAAACTGTATGTATACGGTTTTGAAAGTATTTGTGTATTTACACATACACACCCTGAAACTAAAAGCTAATGTTCAGAACAGAATAGAAAATTGGCCATGGGCTGGGCACAGTGGCTCACACCTGTAATCCTAGCACTTTGGGAGGCTGAGGCGGGTGATCACCTGAGGTCAGGAGTTCCAGACCAGCCTAGCCAACACGGCGAAACCCTGTCTCTACTAAAAATACAAAAATTAGCCGGGCGTGGTGGTTGGCGCCTGTAATCCCAGTTACTCTGGAGGCTGAGGCAGGAGAAATGCTTGAACCCACGAGGTGGAGGTTACAGTGAGCCACGATCATACCACTGCACTCCCGCCTGGGCAAAAGAGTGAGACTCGATCTCAAAAAATAAATAAATAAAAAATAAAAAATAGAGAAAATTGGCCATGAACTATGATTCTGTTTAGTGTGTCTACTGCCAAGACTAATTAAGTTATTAGTGTATTTAAGAAAGCATCCTGTCTTGATTAGTGCCATCTATTGTAATGGGTAAATAAAACATATTTGAATTGTCATAGCCTTGATTGCCATGGACATAAGCCAATATTAGAAAGTGAAACACATAAAATTAAATATGTACTGCACAGTGTCCCTGTTTGACTGGAAATAAAAGGTTCTCTTATTGACACTCAAAAATAGTGGAAGAAAGTAAAATTGATCCGTTCAATGAGTACTTTGATAACTGACTACAATATTAATATAAAGTATACAATGTGAGGTTGATTTCACCACCCATCATTTCACTGAGGCCAGAGGTGAAGTGAAAGGGCCCAGAACACTAGACTCCAGCATGTAAATTCCTATTGCTAGGAGTTAAAGTCACGTGGACCACACTTCTTTGTTTAATGGAACTAGGTTTTTCTAAGTATAAAATGTTTACTCCAGGCCAGGTAAGGTGGCTCACGTTGGTAGTCCCAGCACTCTGGGAGGCGGAGGTGGGCGGATCACTTGAGGCCAGCAGTTTGAGACCAGCCTGACCAACACGGTGAAACCCCCATCTCTACTAAAATTACCAAAATTATCTGGGTGAGGTGGTGGGTGCCTGTAATCCCAGCTATGAGAGAGGTGGAGGTTGCAGTAAGCCGAAATGGCGCCACTGAACTCTAGTCTGGGCGACAGAGTGAGGCTGTCTCGAAAACAAAACAAAAAAAATGTTTATTCCAGGCCATCTTCCTTTTCTCACACACTCTAGGGATTAAAAATGTTTATTTGTGAGACAGCTGACAAATGGTTAGGAGACTAATTTCCGATAACAAATAAAGAAATTGGCCCCTAAGTCATTCTGTTTGCCAGGGAATTAGCCCTTTAACTAGAAAAGTAGAAATAACTTAGAAAGATTTTGAATATACTTCAATATCCCTAACAAAGCTCAAGTCAGACAGGAAAAAAAAAAATATTAAGTTGATTTATAAAGCAGGTAACTTTAACAACATATGTCTGGAACAAAATTGATCAATTAAATTCTATCAGTTATTACACAAATTTGAAATATTTTATTTTCTTTAATTTGGTGCTTATACCTTGGAAATGAGGGAGATCACATTTGGCCCATAAATTCAACATAACTAATGTATAATTAGAGGTGTATAGATAATATCACTTATGTTTCTTTTACTTAGCTGAGCCTAAGAAACAGTAAAAAAAAAAACTTTTAATACAGCTTACAAATAATAAAGCAACCAATTAAATGGGTGATAAAGCTAAACTGTCACAAATTAAATTCCCTATGCTGATATGCAATCTTATAATATCCCACAACTTAAAAGTACGAATTCAAAAACTATCCATTACTGAAAAGTCTTTTTTCGGAGAGTCACAAAATCCTCCCTCCCTCTCTCCCTTCTGTCTTTTTTTTTGGGGGGTGGGGGGTGGGGCGCAGCGAGGGAAGAAATGAAAACTAGGGAAAAAATTATTTTTAAAAAAGAGGCATTTAACTAAGAATCTATTTTTTAAAAAAGTACCAACAGTTTTCATCTATTCCCCTATGCTACTGATATCAACAAATGTGAATACTGGCAGGCAATGAGAATGTTTATTCAGGTTGGCTTAAACATTACACCAAATTTGATATCAAGGCAGTCTCTAAGATTACAATAGTTTGCCTGTATATGACTGCAGTAGTACAGAAAGTGTAAAATGTGTTACTGTATATACTGGGGAGTATTTGCATCCTGCTTAACAAAGACTGAAAACAGTTCGAGAATTAAAAAGAACTTGCAATGTGTGGTTGCCGTAAGCCTTCATATGGAACTGTAAGGTTCCACGTTGCCTTTTATTATTATATTTTGAGACGGAGTCTAGCTCTGTCGCCCAGGCTGGAGTGCGAAGGCGCTATTTCAGCTCACTGCAAGCTCCGCCCCCCGGATTCAAGCGATGCTCCTGCCTCAGTCTCCGGAGTAGCTAGGATTACAGGCGCGCCACCACGCCCAGCTAATATTTGTATGTTTAGTAGAGACGGGTTTTCACCATGTTGGTTAGGCTAGTCTCCAATTCCTGACTTCAGGTGATTCATCCGACTTCAGGTGATTCATCCGCCTTGGCCTCCCAAAGTGGTGGGATTACAGGCGTGAGCCACCGCGCCTGGCCTATTTTCTATTAAAAAAATAACATGGCTGGGCGCGGTGGCTCACGCCTGTAATCCCAGCACTTTGGGAAGCCGAGGTGGGTGGATCATTTGAGGTCAGGAGTTCTAGACCAGCCTGGCCAGCATGGTGAAAACCCGTCTCTACTAAATATACAAACATTAGCCGGGCGTGGTGGCAGGCACCTGTAATCCCAGCTACTTGGGAGGCTGAGGCAGGAGAATCGCTTGAATCTGGGAGGCGGAGGTTGCAGTGAGCCGAAATCGTGCCCCTGCACTCCAGCCTGGGTGACAGAGCGAGACTCCGTCTCAAAAAATAAATAAATAAATAAATAAATAAGATAAAATAAAATGAAAAAGAAGAAAATAAAAAGTTTAAATGAACAAAGGGGCTGGGCATAGTGGGCTTATGCCTGTAATCCCAGCATTTTGGGAGGTGGAGGTGGGTGGATCACTTGAACTCAGGAGTTTGAGACCATCCTGGGCAATGTTGTGAAACCCCATCTCTACTAAAAATACAAAAAAAAAAAAAAAAAAAAAGAAGAAGAAAAAAAAAGCCAGGTGTGATGGTATTTGCCTGTGGTCCCAGCTACTCAGGAGGCTGAGGTAAGAGGATCGCTTGATCTTGGGAGGCAGAGGCTGCAGTGAGAGGACATCCTGTCACTGCACTCCAACCTGGGTGACAGAGAGCTACACCCTGTCTCAAATAAATCAATAAATAAGCAAGTAAAGGTATAATGATTTCATATATTTATAGCTTCTCGTAGTATAGTTTTAGTTTTTTGAAACAAATGAAACAATTTTCACAGAATCCCTACTCTCATAACCCCCCAGGGAATGTAGTTATTACAGGCCTTTACTATCACTAAAACTTCTACTGCAAAGAATCTCTCTTTAACGTCTCTGGATCAATACCATAACGTCATGTGGTTGAAATGACTGCTTTAGTCATCACTTAGGGGAATATCAGAGTACTTTCTTTTCTTGCAAGGAAATAAATTTAATGTTTTGTCTTAAGAAATGACCATTTGTACCAGTCAGAAATGAGCTAAGAAATATGGTGACAGCGCATCTGCTCAAATATTTCCATTACTTTGTAGAATTATCGGTGTTAAGATTCTCAATCCTTCCGCAGACCATTTCATACATTGTATGCATTGCAAAATGAATATATGCCTGTTCTAAATACCCTTTTGAGTTAATTGACCTTATTTTTACTTGAATTCAACCTAGCATTCTGGAAAAATAAATTTAATGTAAAAAAATTACACTCAATACATCTTAAATATAGTGTCTCATATTTTAAATCTGTATTTGCTGTTGCTCTTCCTCTCATCTGTATAATTTCTGTAACTCAGGAGAGGACTTCTCGTTAGTGGAATTTTCTATTTTTCTTTTCGAGACGGAGTCTTGCTCTGTCGCCAGGCTGGAGTGTAGTGGCGCGATCTTGGGTCACTGCAAGCTCTGACTCCTGGGTTCAAGAGATTCCTCTGCCTCAGCCTCCCAAGTAGCTGGGACTACAGGCACACACCACCATGGCCGTCTAATTTTTTGTATTTTAGTAGAGATGGGGTTTCACCATGTTGGCCAAGATGGTCTCCATCTCCTTACCTTGTGATCCACCTGCCTCGTCCTCCCAAAGTGCTGGGATTTGTAATCACAGGTGTCAGCCACTGTGCCCCGCCACGTTAGTGGAATTTTCATAACCACATCAAGCTCCACAATCTCTGAAGCCATATAAGAACTGCTCTGTATCAGATAATGTCAAATAAAATCCCTAAACACTTCATCTCCTCTACTTATTATCACCCTGATAAAAATAACTTCAGTAATTTTTATCTTGGATTTACATAGTAGTTATATGTAAGGCATCTACATTATATCTTCAGAAAATAATACAACATTCCTTTATTCCTCTTAGTTGAAACTGCCCATATGGAACACTGGCAAAAGACTTCTAATAAAACATATTCTAAACCTGAAACAAAGGCAATATCTAAATAACCGACATTATATAATAATTACATTCCTCACTATTTTCCTGAAACCATCATTTTCCATGTCTGCTTCTATAAAAAAGAACCCAGTCCAAGAGAAGAGGTGAGGAGATACAACCTATAAACATTGAAAAGGAGGTTTTAAAAATTCAAATACAAAACTGCTGGGTACAACCATAACAAAGCATGTGCATTTGAGTTTGAAAAGTAGGTAGGGCAGTATTAACATATCCTAAGTACTGTGAACGACTAGCCTGATCATTAGTTTAATTTTCACATCCCTCAGAGTAGGAGGCTGTCCCTCACCTCCCACCCCCTATTGCTTTCCACTATTTGTTTCAGCCTTTTAATAGACACACACTTGCCTCCCACCAGAACACACGGTGTCTGGTTTAAATAGGTTTATCTCTCTCCTTAGCTTGTCCTGGAATTAGGCCTAAAGCTCAATCCTGGCAGCTTTTAGGATAAGAAATCTAATTGGAAAGAACCCTTAGTTATGTGACTCCAAAACCTCTTTTGAAAATTTAGTTTGACCTTCCAACTATCTCCAACAGATCAAAGCTAAACAGTCCGGATTCCAAAACTAGTATAGTTCCTTTAAATCTGCATTGTAAATAAACATTGATACTGATATGCTGCCAAATCTGAAAAAGTTTCTTAGCTCCTTGAGCTAAAATGAAAAACCAGTAGTCCAGGAAAACACAGTGGTCTATCAAAGAAACATTCTCATTCATCTAAAACACGGGTCTCCAAAAGGATCCCTGTCCCTTTCAACTTCTTGCGGTGGGGGAAGTGGGGGAGGTTTGAAGAAGCCCCTTCCAACTTTTCACCTGACCTTTTCATTAAGATCAGGAAGCCCCTCGCTTTCAAGGCATCACATCAAACTCTAAGGAACGAATGCGAAGCCAGCGGGTCAGTGAGAAGAGGTAAGGCGGCGCAGGTCTCTTGATCATTCCAAGATCTTTGTCCTGCGGCCAGCCCCACCAGCCCCTCCAGCTCCTCCAGCCCGTGCATTCCACTTCGCAGATGTTTCCCTTACATAATCTGGCTCCAGAGTCCCCCCGGAGTCCAGGGGGCTCACTCTTCACCCTCAGGGAGGTCGCTGATGCCAGACCCTGGGAGCACCTCCCCGCTCCACTCGTCTGCGCTGCCGCCGGCTCCTACTCGCTCGACGCCGCGACCGCGACCCAGGCTCCCCGCCGCGGCCGTTCCTGGGGGGCTCCCGCAACTTAGCGAGCGCGACCCCCCGCCCGCTCCCTCGCTGCTCACGCCGGGCCCCCGCTGTGCTGACTGGGGACCCGACCCACAGCCCTGGCTCACCGCTCCTCCCTCGGGGTCCGCGCCTGCAACCGACGCTCAAAGCCCCTCTCGGGGTCCCACGCTCGCATGCGCTGTCCCGTGCCCTCTGGGGGTCCCCTCCTCTTACCCCGCCGTCCTGGCCCCTCTCGGGGTCTCCCTGCTCACACCCGCTGTCCCTGCCTCTCTCGGGGTGTCCTGCTCTCAGCTCCGCTGTCCCAGCCCGGCCCCTCTCCGGGACCCCTCCTCTTCTCCCGCTGTCCTGGCCTTTCCTGGGGTCTTCTCACACTCTGTTCTAAGCCTTCTTGGGGGGGTCCCCTGTCTTCACATCCCCTGATCGGTCCCCTCTCTTCACTCTGTCCCGGCTCCTCTCTGGGTCCCCTCCCCTCAACTCAGGGTCTCCTCTCCCCGAGTGCTGTCCCAGCCCCTCTCGGGGTCCCCATCTCTCAGACTCTCAGTGCCGGCTCCTCTCGAGGACCCTTCCCCTCTCCCGGTTGTCCCGGACCCTTTCCGGGACCTGGTCCCTCGGGGGACCCCTCCCCTCATTCCCCTATCCTAGTGCCTCACCCCGCTACCCCAGCCCCTCTCCGGGTCCCCTCCTCTCACGCGCACTGTTCCGGCCCCTCTTGGGGACCTCTCCCCTCAGACTTTCAGTCTTGGATCCTCTCGGAGTCCTCTCCACTCAGAGCCACTGCCTCGGTACCTCTCGGAGTCCTCTCTCCTCACTCGCAGTCCCGGTCCCTCCCGGGGTCTCCTCTCCACAGTCTGCACTGTCGAGCCCGCTCCCGAACTCCCCTCACTCGGGTCCCCCGCGCCCTCACTCCGCCTGGGGTCCCGCCGCCTCGGCTCCCACTGTCACCGCCCGGCGCCCCGGTGCTCTCACCTCAGACCTGCTGTCACCACCCCCGGGCCCGGCGCCGCCGCCGCCGCTTCCTCTCCCACACTTGTTCCTGAGTCGCTCTCCTGTGGCTTGTTCCTCGGCGGATCCTTGGGTCCGGTCGCCGAGTGCCGGATCAGGCTGTGCAGAGCCTCTGCTCGCGATCTCCGCGTTGCGCCCCACTCTACACGCAGGACCCCGCCGCCCGGCGCCACACGGACCCTCCCGCGGCCGCCGCTGCTGCTGTCCGAGGTGCGGCTCCTGCCAGGGGTGGCCAATCGCACCCGACTGCGCCGAGCACGCCCCGCCCCACCGTCTTAGTCCGCCCGCCCCCTACCCCCGGACCACGCCCCCAGTGGGCTACAATAGGCAATCTACTGACCTTCCCTGATCGCGGGGCACAGGGCCGGGGCCGTATATAGGTATTTGATTGATAGAGCCTGGGAAGCCGAGAGGTCGATGGAGCCCGAGGATTGGCGGAGTTGTCGGTGGGCGGGACAGGGCAGGGCGGGGTCTCCTCAGACGCGGAAGACCTTGCAACTTTAGTAACCCACGGGCCCGCCTGGGGTGCGGTCAGTCTTGTTTGTGCTGCTCTCGGGTCAAAGTTCATGGCGCTTCTCCCCACGCCTTTACTTTTCTTGGGAGATTCCCAGGGACCACCACGTTAAAGCCTTTGGGGAGGACCCCAGTCCCTCGCTAGACCTTGCACAGCTTTCTTAGTAATTCTGCCATGAACTAATATAGCATTTATTTGCCCAGGATTTGTAAAAATTTCCTGGATTTAAACCATTTCTTTTTAAAATCTCTTGCAAGGGAATTGCTTCTCCTTGCATTGAGTTCAGCAGCCGTCAGTTTGGTACCGTTGGGGGAAAAAAAGTCTCTACACAGTACTTGGTGCATACTTTGCCCAACTAAGCGTTCAATGCAGGGCACATTTTGATGGGTGCAAGAACAAAGCTTTAGAAATTTTCAGTTTGTAGGTTTTTATGACAGTAGAAAGACTGGTAGGGGAACCCTATTATTAGCTTAACAAGGTTTCAGCAAACTTATTCAGTGTAACCTTTTTCCAGGGCCACAGGTTTTAATGATTTTATGTGAACGAGGGGCCAAAGGATAACGAGCTTTGACCCAAGTGTAATATGTGATAATCAGAGACTCCTCTTGATCCACGCTAAAGGATAGTGCCTGCCAGGGGTGAAAGTGCATCATGCTACTAAGACCCATTTGTGTTATTTTTGTGAAACTGGATATGCTGATCAAATCAACACCGGAAACAGAAAACTGCTTTCCTTACTCTTAATACCCTAAGTAAGTTTATGGACTTTAGAATTTAGCATTTGATGAAGAAATTGTTTCGTTTCAGGAACACATTTTGATCCTCAGTTTTGTCAGATGTACACAGGGCCTTAGTTCTCAGAGAACCCTCGATTGTTAACTTTTTAACTCCAGCTGACAAAATGTGTTTGTGTTCTAAACAGTATACATGTTTCTTCTAGTGTTTAAGAATCATACTCCATTCATCACCTGAGGTCAAGAGTTCCAGACCAGCCTGGCCAACATGGTGAAATCCCGTCACTACTAAAATTACAAAAATTAGTGGGGCGTGGTGGTACACGCCTGTAATCCCAGCTACTCGAATCGCTTGAACCCAGGAGGTGGAGGTTGCAGTGAGTTGAGATCATGCCACTTCACTCCAGCCTGGGCAAAAGAGCAAAACTCCGTTTCAAAAAAAAGAAAAAAAAAAATCATACTCCATTCCAATTGTGATGTCCCCTTTTAAAGTTTCAGTTTCGGTGTTAGGGTAGGCAGAGAAGGCCTGGAAGCAAAGAAGTTGTGGAAATGGGGCTGGCAGCACTTCACTTCAAGTCAAGTCGAGTTGCTGAGCGGTGTCTGAGTACCATTGTGAGAAGGCATACAGAAAAAGATTTCAAGGTGGTAAAACTTGGTTTTGAGGAAACTTGGTTTTTACAGGAGATTAGCGACTGTCCAAAATCATATTAAATAAATCTAAAGGTTGGGTAAGACTAAAGCCACAACATAATTTTTTTGAGTAGGTCCACCTTCACTTACGAGCATTTTTTAGTTCTGCAGCTGGCAATCTGGGTAGAAAAAATGGGGTAAGTTTTCATCACCCAAGTGCTCAGTTGTGTCTGTTCATTACATATAAAAAAGAAATGCATGACCATTTACAGATGCTGTTTGCAGTCAAGATAGCAGTAAAACATAAGCATGATAAAAATCTCAGCGTCTTGAAAGGAAACCATTTAGCAACGAAATAAACTTAAAAATTCATTGTATCAATGAACTGTTGATTTCTAAAATCTTTGCTTTTTCTGCACTATGATTATTGCTACTGATAGGAACGCAAGTTACTCAATATAGTTGATTGCAAATAATTTAGATGTGCTCCAACAGCACAAAAAAAGAAAATGACTTCATCTTTTGGACACGAGACAGTTCCGAAATCCTAGTTTAAATATAGATGGCAGACCTGGTGAGATCTGAGAATGATTCTTATTTAGAAGGCGCTTCAGAAGATCTCGGAACTCCTGGAAAGACATCTTAGCATTCCATTCTGGAAATTCTTTAGTTTTGTTGGGACAAAAAATCCCTTACAAATAGAGCCAAGATTTTAATTAAAACAAGGTAGTAAATAAATGTCAAAATAAATGGGATGGGAATAATGTTTCATTTTTAGAAGAGTCCATGGGGGCCAATTCAGAGAGAAATTTGATCACAAAAGGTCTGAGAATGGGAATATTCGGTTCCACCCTGGTTTTCACATGTGTTTTCACTACTGGTTGCGTTTCCTACGGAGACTCGGGTGGAACATGAAAGTGGGGCTACTTTGGACAAACCATTAAAAACCTTATCCTTTTTTCTCGCTACACACAACTAGACCACACTGCTCTTAGCTAAAGGGACACCTTAAATCTATTCTTTGAGCAAAACTTGTAACACCGTGTCCCTCTTCTACTCAGAGGGAATCCCACAAATTAATTCTTGCAGATACTCAGCTCTCCTGGTTTTTAAGCTTCCACGTAGGTCTTGCTTAGCCAAATAACTTCTGGTAGGCAAATTCTCCCCTTCTTCAGTTGAGAGCTCAGAGCAAGCTGTTGGATTAGGCAAAAGCACCTTTGAAAAAATTAATATTCAAGACAGCTGTACCGCGGAAGGCCTGGGTCTCCGAGTCTAAAAAATCAGACTGGACGTTGCTATTTTTTTTTAGGCAAACGACAGCTCGTTTCTCGTTTGTAAAACCGGGGGAACATCTTATCGAATAAACCTTACACAAATAGAAAGGATTCCTAAGGGCTGGGAAAATACTGTTTTGCTGTCCCCAGGATGGAATATCAGCATCCTTGTCTTTTAGCTCTTAATAAAGCTCTAAGTAGTCACAGGAGGAGCCAGGCTGCATGATCACGCACACTCTGGATGTCTAGGTTTTCCGACCTAACAAGGGGGCAGTTCGCGTGGTTCCCCTGCTTAGATTAGAGACCACCTCCACCTGCCAAGGGCCCTTCAAACCCTCCGCCCCTAGGTCGCTAACGATCCCTGCTTTAGTTCTAGCTCCAGGCGCCGCCTGGCGGCTGTTTCCGGAAGTCGCCTGCGAGCCTCGGGGTCCTGATGGCTGCTGGGCCTGCCCGTAGATTTGCCTGACTCTAGAGAACCTGGCTCCGCCCCTCCCCCACTATACTTTAAGGATTTTAAGACGGCGATGAAAGGGCTGAGGTTGTGGCGACTGGGCGTCCAGCGGCATCTCCACTCCCCCAAGGATGGCGGAGTCAGGCCGTCGTCGGGCAGCTCTCGACCCGGAAGTCGCCCGCGGCGCGAGGCCCCGGTTGCCGAGCGCGGGCGCGGGGGGCGGAGCTCGGCGGAGACCGGGAAGGGGTCGCCGCGGCTCCCGCTCCTCGAGTTGGGGGCTCCCTCGGACGCTGCTAGGCAGACGGCGAGTACCGAGGGCGGGTGGCCGCGGTGTCCCTGGGCCACGCTCAGCTGCGGTCAGAGGCGACATGAGTGCCGCGGGGCTGCTGGCCCCGGCCCCGGCCCAGGCTGGAGCGCCGCCGGCCCCCGAGTACTACCCCGAGGAGGACGAAGAGCTGGAGAGCGCCGAGGACGACGAGCGCAGCTGTCGGGGCCGCGAGTCGGACGAAGGTGAGTCCTGCAGCTCTCCCGGCCGCCGGGAGCGGAGGTGGGACCGCTAGGGAGGGGGTGGGGCTGCTTGGGAGAGGGGCGGGGCGGCCTCTGGGGCCTGGGGCTGCGTGGAGGGGCCGCCGGGAGTTGCGGGACTCGGGGAAGTTACTCCCCTTCGCGCTGGAGTAGCGGGGAAGCCCTGGGTGCGTTACACTTGACTGTGATGGGGAGAGGGGACTTAGACGTTGTCACGCTGGGGGTCCCTTTAAGACCCCGTCCTCCCTCCCAGCCGTCTCTGATTGAACCTCACATCTTCACTAGTAGGAATGAGAAACTCATTTACTGAATGCACCGAGTGTAGTTCCCCCGTTTTTTGTGTCTGAGAGCATCAGAGTCCAAAGTTGCCCCTCCCCACCCCCGAAATGCATGTCAGCTATGCTTTAGGTAGGACAGTATTGATAACTCAGGTTGGTTAAAGGAAAGGGACCTGGAACCAGCCAGATACAGGTTTAAATTTGGCTCTGTCACTTAACTCAGCTTTGTAAACTAAAGTTTTCCAGCCTCGATTTACCCAGCTGTAATGAAGCTGTTTAATTCCCACACCTGACCTAGAAAGCACTTCCTAGGGTCGGTATAGGGATTAAATGACATGCGCATAAAGTACTTGGCCTGGTACAGTAAATACTCAGTAAATGTTCTCCCCACCCGCCCCCCTCCCGGAAACAGGTAAGAGAGGGAGGGGTTTGCTTAATGGTCCCCAGGTGGTGTGTTTTCAGTCCCATGCTCTTTACACTGTCATCACAGCGTCTCAGAGCCTTGCTTTTCAAACTGAGCTTTATAATTTGGCAAGTGTGAGGACGCTATTTTGGAGGGATGGAGGAGGAGGAAGGTGATGAAATATGAAAGATCAAGGGAGAAGAAAGAGGAGATAAAGAGAGATCTATATGTGAATGGAATATTCTGGGACAAAATCGGGCCGTGGAGCAAAAGCTAGACCAGCTGTTTGGAAAGGTGCATACGTTTTATTCATCTGAATTTCCCGAGTGCCAAGTAATGTGGCTGACCATGACAGGAACTCAGGGAAGGCCTCTTAACTGAAGGAGGGGAGAAGGGTTTGTGGGGAATTGGATCTGCAACAGCCTTACAAAAGACAGCTGCATATGCATGACATGGAAAGTTGAAGGACTGCATTCGGTTTAACTCCATCCGAAGACAAGGCTTAACCAGAGATTTTGAATGTGAAGCACTTGCGCTGCATCTCATCCCCACGAGGGGGCGCGGTGGAGCCAAAATTGAGGGTTTTTTTTTCCTTGCAGTATAGGGGCTGTTAAAAATTTGTAGACACCCCAGCCATTAATGCTTGTTCTAAGAGCAATGTTTAAGATGTTTTGAAACAATTTTCGTTTGATCATCTGGCCTCCTCCTTGTTCCCTTTAGTTGTAACTTGGAAAATATTTATTTGTGTCAGATTACCTTTTTTATTGTATACAGTTGGCGCTCCATGTCTGTGAATTCTACATCTGTGAATTCAACCAAGCGCAGCTCAAAAATATTCCGGAAAAAATTGAATCCGTACTGAACATGTGCAGACTTTTTTTGTTATTCCTAAACAGTGTAGTGTAACAACTACTTACATAGTATTTACATTTTATTGGATATTGTAAGTAACCTTTTTTTTTTTTTTTGAGGTGGAGTCTCACTCTATCACCCAGGCTGGTGTGCAGTGTCACAATCTCAGTTCACTGCAACCTCCATCTCCGGGGTTCAAGCAATTCTCCTGCCTCAGCTTCCGGAGTCGTTGGGATTACAGGCACCTGCCACCATGCCTGGCTAATTTTTGGGGTTTTATTTGTTGTTTGTTTTGTTCTTTTTTTTTTTTTTTTTTTTGAGATGGAGTTTCGCTCTTGTTGCCCAGGGTGGAGTGCAGTGGCACGATCTCAGCTCAAGCCATTCTCCTGCCTCAGCCTCTCAAGTAGCTGGGAGTAGCTGGGATTACAGGCATGCGCCACCACCCCCAGCTAATTTTGTATTTTGAGTAGAGAGGGGGTTTCTCCATGTTGGTCAGGCTGGCCTCAAACTCCCGACCTCAGGTAAACCACCTGCTTTGGCCTCCCAAAGTGCTGGGATTACAGGTGTGAGCCAATGCACCCGGCCTTAACTTTTGTGTTTTTAATAGAGATGGGGTTTCTCTATGTTGGCCAGAATGGTCTGGAACTCCTGGCCTCAGGTGATTCACCCGCTTTGGCCTTCCAAAGTGCGGGGATTACAGGCATGAGCCGCCATGCCTGGCCTGGATATTGTAAGTAATCTAGAGATGATTTAAAGTGTACTGTTGTCCAGGCATGGTGGCTCATGCCTGTAATCCCAGCACTTTGGGAGGCCGAGGCAGGCGGTTCAGTTGAGGCCAGGAGTTCGAGACCAGCCTGGCCAACATGGTGAAACTCCGTCTCTACTAAAAATACAAAAATTAGCTGGGCGTGGTGGTGCACCCCTGTAATCCCAGCTATTTGGGAAGCTGAGGCAGGAGAATCGTTTGAACCCAGAAGGTGGAGGTTTCAGTGAGCCGAGATCGTGCCACTGCACTCCAGCCTGGGTGACAGAATGAGACTGTGTCTCATAAAAAAAAAAAGTATACTGGAAGATGTGCGTAGGTTATATGCAAATACTGTGCCATTTTGTCAAAGACGAGCAACTGAGGATTTTGGTATCCAAGGGAGTTGCAGGAACCATTCCCCCGCGGATACTGAGGGACAATCATGTATCCTGATGTAAAATGTGTGAAAGGTTCCAACTGGGTATGTATCAAGAGAGAATGTACATACTGGTTTTTTTCTGGAACAGTGAGTAAGGCTTGACTGCTTGCAGTATCCGGTCTTACGCCCGCATCTCCTTTCTTAAATTGCCGGCATTGTTGTTTCTGCAGAAGTAGCAGCCTTCACCATAACTGCCTGTGTCTGAGACACCCTATTCTGTGGCTGCATTTCAGGTAAAGGCAAGCTTTTTGCATAAATCTGACCGTAAGTTGGAAATGGCCTTTTCTTTTCAGAAGTACAGCTGTCCCTCAGTATTCATGGAGGACTGGTTCCGGGACTTGATGGATATCACAACCTCAGGATACTCAAATTCTTTGCATTGGCCTTCCATGTCCACAGGTTTCACGTTTGCAGATAGGGATGGCCTACTAACTGTATGTAATGTTTTTCATGGATGGCTTTGTGCCAGCCTGCATTGAATAGAAATTGATTTTACAGGAGTTTATTGAGTGCCTACTCTGTGTCAGGTGATGCCAGCTCTGTGAATTATGATTTTAACTAGCCCCTCTTTCCTAACTTTATTCAGACACTGAGGATGCTAGTGAAACTGACCTGGCAAAGCATGATGAAGAAGACTATGTAGAAATGAAGGAACAGTGAGTATGATTTGCCTGTGTCTTTACTGGAACATAGAATTGACAACAAAATCTTTTTATACATTGAGCATCCTAAATCTGAAATCTCAAATGCTCCCAAAACTAAAACTTCCTGAGTGCCAGCATGATGCTCAAAGGAAATGCTCCTTGCACTATTTAAGATTTCCGAGTTTTGGATTTGGGGTGCTCAGCTGGTAAGTATATTGCAAATAATCTAAAATTTGAAAAAATCCAAAACACTTCTGATTCCAAAGCATTTCAGATAAGGGATACTTAATCTGTAGTGACCTTGTGTGTATGATTTTGACCATAGCGCTTCCAAAGACCATGTATATTTGCAATTTCTCCACTTTAAATTAATTACATTTAATCATTCTTCACATTATAAGACTCTGTTGAGTACTCCCTAGAAAGAATCTTGAGGGCAATGGACACAGGGGAGGGAATGAGGCCGTACAACAGGAAAGGGCCTTTTACCACTTACTGTTTTTTTTTTTTGAGATAGAGCCTCGCTCTGTCGCCCATACTGGAGTGCAGTGGCAGGATCTCGGCTCACTGCGACCTCCGCCTCCCAGGCTCAAATGATTCTCCCGCCTCAGCCTCCTGAGTAGCTGGGACTACAGGTGCATGCTACCACGCCCAGCTAAGTTTTGTATTTTTAGTAGAGACGGGGTTTCACCACGTTGGCCAGGCTGGTCTCGCACTCCTGAGCTCCTGATCTGCCCACCTCGGCCTTCCAAAGTGCTGGGATTATGGGCGTGAGCCACTGTGCCCGGCCTTTTTTTTTTTTTCTTTTTTAGTGGGCAAACCAATGCACAGAGAGGATAATTGGTGTCTTGAAGCAGCTGGTTCTCAGATGAGTGTGAACTCACTGCACTAACGTGCTACACAAGGTGCTGGAGGCCTGGAGAGCTCAGAGAAGCCCCAGTTGAAAAGCAGGGCTGCTGACTCTCATTTATTTATTTATTTGTATTTATTTATTTAATTTTTTTTTTGAGACAAGAGTCTCACTCAGTCTCCCAGGCTGGAGTGCAGTGGCGCAATCTTGGCTCACCACAACCTCCACCTCCCAGGTTCAAGTGATTCTCCTGCCTCAGCCTCCCAAGTAGCTGGGATTACAGGCATGTACCACCATGCCTGGCTAATTTTTGTATGTATTTATTTATTTTTTGTGGAGACCGAGTCTCGCTCTGTTGCCCAGGCTGGAGTGCAGTGGCATGATCTCGGCTCACTGCAACCTCTGCCTCCTGGGCTCAAGCAATTCTCCTGCCCCAGCCTCCCGAGTAGCCAGGACTACAGGCACATGCCACCACGCCCGGCTAATAATTTTCGTATTTTTAATAGAGACGGGGTTTCTCCATGTTGGCCAGGCTGATGTCAAAGCTCTTGCCCTCAGGTAATCCACCCGCTTTGGTCTCCCAAAGTGCTGGGATTACAGGCGTGAGCCACCCTGCCTGGCCACATGCTGACTCTCAGGCCAGTGCTCTGTCTGTGTTTGCACATGCTCTCACCCAAGCCGCCTCATTGTCTTCAGACAGAGCCACAGCTGAACAGATTCGAGAGAAACAAAAACCTCACTCACTTTTAGGGTACACCCAGATGGAAAACGGTATAAAGTATATTTAATATGTATTTGTTGAATGTGTCAGATTTTTAAAGTTCTTTACCTTTTAACAAGATGATCCACGTTCCTTTCCCTTTAGGTCCTTTTTGCAAATGTTTTGTGGCCATCCTCTGGGTTCTCCCATTGTTTTTGTGCTTTAAAATTCAAAGGGGTAATTCAGCTGGGTCTAACCAGTGCTGAATAAAGACGGAGTACTTTTTTTTTTTTTTTGAAGCAGAGTCTCACTCTGTCACCCAGGCTGGAGTGCAATGGCACAATCTCGGCTCAGTGCAACCTCCACCGCCTGAGTTCAAGTGATTGTCGTGGCTAAGCCTCCTGAGTAGCTGGGACTATAGGCATGTGCCACCACGGCTGGCTGAGTTTTTTGTTTTTTTTTGTTTTTGTTTTTTTTGTATTTTTAGTAGAGACGGGGTTTCACCATGTTGGCCAGGCTGGTCTTGAACTCCTGACCTCAGGGCCTGCCTCAGCCTCCTGTCGTGTTGAGATTACAGGTCTGAGCCATCGTGCTGGGCCACTTTTTTTTTGAGATAGGATCTTGCTTTGTTGCCTGGGCTGGAGTGCAGTGGTGTGATAGCAGCTCACTGCAGTCTCAACCTCCAGGGCTCAATCCATTGATCCTCCCACCTCAGCCTTCCAAATAGCTCGGACAACAGGCACGTGCCACCATGCCCAGCTGATTTTTAGAATTTTTAGTAGAAATAAGGTCTCACTGTGTTACTCAGGCTGGTTTCGAATGCCTGAGCTCAAGCATTTCTCCTGTTTCGGCCTCCTGGAGTGCTAGGATTACAAGAATGAGCCAACGTGCCCAGCCTTTTTTTTTTTTTTTTTTTTTAAGAGACGGGGTCTTGCTCTGTTGCCCAGGCTGGAGTGCAGTGGCACAATCATGGCTCAATGCAGCCTCAGACTTCTGAGCTCAAGTGATCCTCCTGCCTCAGCCTTCCAAGTAGCTAGGACTACAGGCACATGTCACCATGCCTGGCTGATTTTTTAATTTTTTGTAGAGATGGGGTCTTATGATGTTGCCCAGGCTGGTTTCAAACTCCTGGCCTCAAGTGATCCTCCTACCTTGGCCTAAGAAGGATTACTTTAATAATTCATTTGATCCTTCTCACAGTTTCATTTCTGAAGCTGTGCTTGCTTTTTATTCTCTTCAAGCAAAAAGCTTGGTTTACCTTGACCATTTGAGAGGTATTTTTACATACCTGTTCTTTTCCTCATGCATGATCTCCATGAATGTGAATTTTTTGCTGCTGTTGCTTACTTCTTCAATCTGTCAGTATTGACAGGCTCTGAATTCAAAGGTATTGACTGGCGCTCTCAAAGTGAAAAATTTAATAGCTTGGGTTTGTAAATACTTGTACATGGTTTACTCATTTGTTCCCTCTCCTGTACTTGATAGGTTTCAACATTTTGAGATGATCTTTTGATTGTGCCCCTTAGTGTTTTTTTTTTTTTTTTTTTTTTTTGAGGTGGGGTCTCGCTCTGTCACCCAGGCTGGAGTGCAGTGGCATGATCTCAGCTCACTGCAACCTCCACCTCCTGGATTCAAGCTATTCTTCTGCCTCAGCCTCCCCAGTAGCTGGGATTACAGGCGCCCACCACCACGTCTGGCCAATTTTTTTTTTTTTTTTAGTAGAGACAGGGTTTCACCATGATGGTCAGGTTGGTCTCGAACGTGATCCACCCGCCTTGGCCTCCTAAAGAGCTGGGATTACAGGTGGGAGCCACCGTGCCTGGCCTCCCTTAGTATTTGATGATATAGAAAATAATTTCGGTTAAAATGGAATGCCTCGTGTAATTCAAGGTGAACATCGAAAGTACATCAGAATTTGCCCTAAAAGAGTCAGACATGTGTGAGTCTCAAATTCTGCCTACTCTCCTCCCCTTACAGAGGGTTGGGTTGTATTTGCAGCCCTTATTTGAGCACTAAAAAGGTTATCACGCCCATGTGCTCACTTCAGCAGCACATATACCAAAAGGTTATTGTGCTTGTTATATGTTGGACAGTGTTCTTTCAGATCACAAATCTTGTTTTTATCACTGTTAAATTGGGGGTGTTTTTCAGGTAGAAGCAAAAATATTTGCTGAAATGTGATTGATATGTGGAACCTACCTTCAGGCTGACTTGCTGAAGTTATGACTGCCTATAATCCATTAGGTGTGAGAGGAAAAAACTAACATACCAAATGCTTTTGCTTTGTGTATGCTATGTGTTCCCATCCGGCTGGGGCTGCAAGTAAATGCTGCCTTTTAACTTTTCTTTCTGAATTACTATTATTTCTCTGATCCTAAAAGAGTAGTGGTTGAAAAAATGACATGAAGGTTTATTAACTTAGTTCTTACACTGTTGAGCTTATCTGCATAGAAAACATGCTGAAGGCATAATCTTACTCCCTTGTAACTTACAATCTAATTGTAGAGTTGATGTAAGAGTTGTGTTTCATGCCATTTCTACATTGTGTGTGTTCTTGCCTGTTTATCATTGTCACTTATTTATTAAAATCTGCTATCGTTGCAAGTTTTAGATGAGTTCTCTAAAGGTGGGATAACATGGGAGAATCTACAAAATTAGAATAAGATTGAGGAACCCAGGCTTCTTGTTCCTTTCTGATCCCTGTGGCTGCTGGTGCATTTTAAGCCAGCAAGCAGACTTTAGTCTCCTTTCTTCCTTGAAGGGACATTAATGACCTTCCCATAACAGCCCAGCTAATTTCTGTGAGTAGGTTATTTTGGAATTGAGTATTGAATGTTTTTATCTGTTAGTGTGACTTTTTTTTTGTTTTTCAATAGGATGTATCAGGACAAACTGGCTTCTCTCAAGAGGCAGTTGCAACAACTACAAGAAGGTTGGTGTGATTGAAACCTGCATTTCTTTTTTTTTTTTTTTTTTTGAGACGGAGTCTCGCTCTGCCGCCCAGGCTGGAGTGCAGTGGCCGGATCTCAGCTCACTGCAAGCTCCGCCTCCCGGGTTTACGCCATTCTCCGGCCTCAGCCTCCCGAGTAGCTGGGACTACAGGCACCCGCCACCACGCCCGGCTAGTTTTTTTTGCATTTTTAGTAGAGACGGGGTTTCACTGTGTTAGCCAGGATGGTCTCGATCTCCTGACCTCGTGATCCGCCCGTCTCGGCCTCCCAAAGTGCTGGGATTACAGGCTTGAGCCACCGCGCCCGGCCAAAACCTGCATTTCTAAATATGCTTCTTAATATTACAAACCCTTGTAATCTATGTATTTCACTTCTCTGTGGGAGTTATCTAAAACGTGGTCTGGCCGGGCGCGGTGGCTCAAGCCTGTTATCCCAGCACTTTGGGAGGCCGAGACGGGTGGATCACAAGGTCAGCAGATCAAGACCATCCTGGCTAACCCGGTGAAACCCCGTCTCTACTAAAAAATACAAAAAACTAGCCAGGCGAGGTGGTGGGCGCCTGTAATCCCAGCTACTGGGGAGGCTGAGGCAGGAGAATGGCGTAAACCCGGGAGGCGGAGCTTGCAGTGAGCTGAGATCCGGCCACTGCACTCCAGCCTGGGCGACAGAGCGAGACTCCGTCTCAAAAAAAAAACCAAAAAAAACAACAACAAAAAAAAACGTGGTCTGGCTGATCTTAGCTATCCAGTACATTTTGCTATCTTTTGCTGTCAGTAAAGTGGTGATTCCTCAAACTCCTTGATTTTGAAAAATTTATTTCCAATATGTGTGAGATTCTTTCTTCAAATGAAATCTCACTTGGGACTTTCAGTGGAACACGAATTGAACGTCACTGTGCCTAAAGCTAGATGTTTTTAGGAGAGACATCGTTATCAAAGAATAAAGTTTTACTGTTTTTTCTAAACCAAATGTTTATGTGACCTTGGGCACACCAGTTCCTCTTGTTTAATCTGTTTTCTGATCTGGAAAATGAAGAAAGTGAGAGTACATGTGATTATGCACAAGGAGCGTCTAGCACAGCGGTGTGCACACTGCGAGGTCCTGGGGAGAGTTAGCTGTGGCAGTGAGCTCTTCGCTTTCATATTGTGGAGTCCTCTTGTCAGTGAAACAGCTTTTGCTTTTTCTTTGCTTTTTTTTTTTTTCCCCCCGAGGCTGAGTTTCGCTTTGGTCACCTAGGCTGGAGTACAGAGGCGCGATCTCGGCTCACTGCAACCTCCACCTTCTGGGTTCAAGCGATTCTCCTGCATCAGCCTCCCAAGTAGCTGGGATTACAGACACCCGCCACCAGGCCCGGCTGATTTCTTGTATTTTTAGTAGAGACAGGGTTTCACCACGTTGGCCAGGCTGGTCTTGAACTCCCGACCTCAGGTGATCCGCCTACCTCCGCCTCCCAAAGTGCTGGGATTACAGGCATGAGCCACCGTGCCTGGCCTGAAACTGCTTTTTCTAGTATGTGCTTTTATTGCTTGTGAGTGATCCACACCCTTGGACTAGCCCAAGGTTGGGCATTATAATCAGGAAACACTTCCCCCACAAGATGTGCCCCTCATAATTAACTGTTTTGTGGGAAGAGCAATGGAATGAATAGTGATTTGGTTAGAATCTATACCTGATCTGTTTAATGTTGTCACTAGCCACATGTGGCTGTTTAAATTTAATTAATAATTTAGTTCTTCAGTTCCACTAGCTACATTTCAAGTGCTAAAAAAGCCACAAAATGGTTAGTGGCTGCCATATTGGACATTGCAAATATAAAACGTTATACCATTGCAGAAGGTTCTACTGGAGAGCATGGATCTAGACCTTACTGAAGGAGAATGAACCTTTTCCAGTAAAGGAAGGCCCGTTGATTCAGACTGTTGCGGCAACTGATCAGAACAGTGTGGAGATGTTGGCACTGTTGCACTCCCCCTCACTCACTGCAGACCCTTGATCCACTGGGTTGGGTGGACTTTAAATAGGCCCCTAGTGGTTTCTGCTGTGTGCCTTGGTTAAGAACCAGAGTTAACTCTGCGGAGGTATGTCTTCCTTTGGTGTTAGTGAAACAGTCAGTGTTGATGCTACAGAATAATTTTAGGAAACAAAATGTAGGGCAGATTGATATTCACAATAATTTTATTTTTTAAATGTTCGAAATCAGGTACATTACAGGAATATCAGAAGAGAATGAAAAAACTAGATCAGCAGTACAAAGAGAGGATACGGAATGCAGGTAAGGCTCCTTTAAATGGAAATGAATCATCTTTAAATGTTCCACCGTTTGCCGATCATCAGAGTAATGTAGCCCTGAGAGCTGTTCTCCAAAACGTGTCCCAGATGTTCTGTCAGGGAGAGCTTTCGAAAAAGAGACTTCCAAACTGTGGTTATGGAAAGTGGTTTCATCTTTTGCTAAGGAATGGCCCAGTAGTGGAGGGTGTCTGAGGAGGCTCCTTGCAGTTCGGTTGTTCTCTCTGGTACCCCAAGAGTAGTCTTGCACCTGCAACTCTTGCTCATGGCCGCATGGCTGGCCTGGTGTACAATCAGAAGTGCGGCTGAGGAAAAGGATTGTAGGTTGTTTTTGTCCCATTTTAAGTTTGTTTCTTTTGGTATTCTGTGCTAGGATTGGGGAGGGTCCTCTTGTTATTTTCCCCAAGTATTATTTCTATAAGAATTTAGAGAAAAGGCACACTTTTGGTTGGTTGTATACAGTAAATCTATTCATTCAACAAAAATGAATTAAGCACCTGCTACATCTAAGCACTGCGAGCAGTGTAAAGTCATGTAACGCATTGCTTTGACTTGAGGAGACTTGGTGTTTCATTGACAAGATACCACATGTGTAAAGTTAAGGAAGACCGAGTTAAAGAACCATGCAGAAAGTAAGATGTGACAACTGTTTAAAGTGTGTAAACGTGAATTCCTGAGATTATAGGAAATCTCGTGTATGTGTAGAGTTTTTAACACTCATCATCGGCCAGCAGTTTGGGTGCCAGCAGAGTCCTTGTTCCTGCGATGGTAGAGTAATGATGGGTTTTAGAATGCAGGTGGGGTGCCATTCCTCATGCCACCGTCATCTTTCATTCTGGGCCAGTGACTCTCCAGCCCTTCACTATCTCTCCTCAGTGAGAAGCTGCCCAGTGCATACCAACAGATAGAAAAGGGGCTGAAGTGCGTGTGGGCGCTGAGAAAGTACAGCCCCAGCTATTAGCTCTCTGCCTTTCCACCTCCTGCCTCTCCCTGCTGTTACCCCCATTCTACTCTGAGTTCCTGAAGCTCCTCCTTGAGATGTCTTGAAAATCCTCAACCGGTTGCTCTTCCTAGACTTCCCCTTTAGCAGATAAAGAAGGTGGCACTTGTGGAAAGAGGTGGTCTTAGGTTCAGATCCTGCCTCCTCACTTTAGATGTGATCCTTTAAGCAGAATATTTGCTCTTGAAACCTCAATTTCCCCATCTATAGAGGGGAATATTAATACCTCATGGAATTGGCATAAGATGGAAATCAGGAAAGAAAATGGATGTGAGTCATATTTCTGAAGTTAGAACAGCAGAGTGAGTACTGAGTTGTTTTTCTTCATTCTGCGCAGACTCTCAATCATGTCCTCGCGTGTTCTTTCTTTCTTTCTTTTTTTTGAGACAGAGTCTCACTCTGTCGCCCAGGCTGGAGTGTGGTGGTGCTCTCTCAGCTCACTGCAACCTCCACCTCCCGGGTTCAAGGGATTCTTGTGCCTCAGCCTCCCAAGTTGCTGGAATTACAGGCGCCTGCCACCACACCTGGCTAATTTTGTAATTTTAGTAGAGAGAGGATTTCACTGTGTTGGCCAGGCTGGTCTTGAACTCCTGACCTCAGGTGATCCGCCCAGCTCCCCTTGGCCTCCCAAAGTGTTGGGATTACAGGCATGAGCCAATGTGCCCGGCCCTCATGTGTTCTTTCACATTTCCCTCTCCTAGGTAAAAATGCAGAAGAGCTCCTAAATCAGTCACGACTTGAGCTTTAAAAAGCACATTCTTTGCAGAGATGATCCACCTGCTTTAGTGATGTCTGGCTGCTTTAACTAAAACCACTGCCACCTCTAAGTGCTAATTGTCATTTTAGCTTGTTGGTGCGAGGCATGATTTCTCGGAATGGCACAGAACTCCAAGCTGTCTGGCCCACTTGTGCATGGTACGGGTCTGAAGTTGTTACAGGAATGATCACGTTGGGTTGGGTGTGCCTGGGTTCCTATGCCCAGCAATTCCCAGTGCCAAAGTGGGTAGGATTTCAGGGGCTAAACAAATAATGAGTGGCTTGTCCCTTTCCTCAATTAATTTTCTCTGTCAACAACTATTAATCAACATCTGGGCTTTTAATCTGGGGTTCCTGGAACTGTCAGCATTCTGTGGAGTTTGTATATGTCCTTTTTTCTGGGGAAGGGATTCATAGCATTTGCCAGGTTTACAAAGGGGCCCATGGTAGACTGAGAATAGCACCCCCTGGAGAATCTTTGTGGACTGTATGCACAGCCCCGTGTCACCCAGGAAAGAGTAGAAGCCATGAAGCAGTTTTACTTCAAGTTGGTGCGGGTTTGTAGACAGGTTTGTACTCTATTGTAAATCTGGTGGTGAGGGGAGCTGCTAGGTAACGGTTACTAATCATCCGGCACATGGTAGGTGTAACTAAGTTGTTGAGTGCTGTTAGATGGGTGCTTTAAGGCATCTGAAGGGCATGATGTGTGAAGAGTCAGCAGGAAAGGCCTCAGGAGGGGGCTGCATTCGGTCAGGAACTTGGGAATGTGAATAGGAGATCAGAGGGCATTGCAGGGGCAGACACCAGTGTGAGCAGAACTTGGCGACCTGACAGTGAAACCCCAGGTGTGCCTGGAGCCTCTGTCCTGTGGATTGTCTGTGAAGGTCCTTCCTTACCACACATAGTCCTTCATATAGTGCTTTAAAAAGGGGGTCTTGGCCAGATGTAGTGGCTCACGCTTGTAATCCCAGCACTCTGGGAGCTGAGGCCGGTGGATCACCTGAGGTCAGGAGTTCAAGACCAGCCTGGCCAACATGGTGAAACCCCGTCTCTACTAAAAATACAAAAATAAGCCAGGCGTGGTGGTTCGCACCTTTAATCCCAGCTACTTGGGAGGCTGAAGCAGTAGAATTGCTTGAACCCAGGACGTGAAGGTTGCTGTGAGTCAAGATCATGGCACTGCACTTCAGCCTGGGTGACAGAGTGAGACTCTTTCTCAAAAAAACCAACCCCACCAAAAAACCAGGGGTCGCCAGCCCCCAGGATGGAGAACACTGGGCTGCCTCCCTTCACCCAACGCCTGACCCCCTGCCCTGTCCCAGTCCGTGGGAGAATTGTCTTCCACCAAACTGGTCCCTGGTGACAAAAAGGTTGGGGACCACTGCTTTAAAACGTCATATCCACTCTGTTTCTGGAGTAATTACATTATTTCTTCTTGACCCATCCTGCTACTATGGGGACTGTTGGCGGCTGGACTGAGTGAAAGAAGGGATAAGTTTATTTTGCCAGGGGAGTTTCGTTCCTGCTGCACGTTTTTTACCCTCAGGTGGAACTGCCACAGCTGGTATGTTCAGGGCCACATATATATATATTTTTTTTTGACCAGGTTTCGCTCTGTCACCCAGGCTGTAGTACAGTGGCACAATCTCGGCTCACTGCAACCTCTGCCTCTCAGGTTCAAGTGAGTCTCCTGCCTGCCTCAGCCTCTCGAGTAGTTGGGATTACAGGTGCCTGCCACCATGCCTGGCTAATTTTTGTATTTTTAGTAGAGACGGGTTTCGCCATGTTGGCTGGCTGGCAGGGCCACATTTTAACTAGACTTGAGTACTTCTTGCGTCCTTTCCCTTCGTGTATATCAACATTTCACTGATGAAAACATTTGCTCTGTGTAACATGCTTTCAGAAAGCAATTACTGCTTCTAAATGAATGCTAACATCACTGTCTAGAAAGGTGGCACAGCCTAGCAAATCTAATTACACTTTTTATCTCTTGCAGAACTCTTCCTCCAGCTGGAAGTAAGTGCCACAGATCTTCTGGGTTTGCAGGCCCTTTCTGAGACTGGAATCTTGCAGTCCTGATCTGGTGGCTTTTCCTTCTATCACCAAGTAGATGGTTTGGAAGCCTTCACCACTGTTCTGTTTGACTAAAGGACATTTGGTCTCAGCTCAGACATCCTGTCTGGTCATTGGTTGTTGAGCAGCCTCTGCTTATCACAAGGGAATAAGGAATACTCACCCCTCACTGCTTATTGACTTTTATCCCGCATTAGAGCTGTTTGGAAGTCTCTAAGTTATAACGGCCTAATAGTTTGATATTTGTCCTTGAAGCAGTTCAGTCTCTGAATCGGCTCAGCGGTTCTGTTTTACAGCTGCAACTCTCTGGGCCAGTAAAAAAAGACAGATTTCTAATTTTTCCTTTCATTCTATGGACACCTGAGTGCTGGTTCTGTGTCAGACTCTGTGCTGTGATCCAGAGATGAGGGCCTGTATCTTTAGTGATGTACTGCTCCCAGGGTGGCTAGCATGTGTGTGGGGGTCACTTTTGGAGAAAGTCGTGGTTTTTCAGAGCCACATTATTGGAACCCACTTTCCTTAAATCAGTTTGATGCCCATAGTCACTCAGCTGGAAGGATCACGTGATCAGCCTGAAGGTATACTCAAGTGAGGTACACACATCCCTAGCCCACCACAGGCCCCGATGTCACTCACCACAATGGCGAGATTTGAAAAGCAGAGGCATATACAACTTTTGTCTTAGTATAATATCAATATTTGTGTACTTTGGGGTTCAGACACTTACTAAATGATGTTCCATTCTTTTGTCTTGCTGTATCAAAAATAATAGTAACTTATGCTATCTGGCCTCAATATCTTGTGATTATTTTTTGAATATACACAATGTAGAATCTCCTATTTCCCTTTGAAGCTGTAACTTCATGAGCAATTATTTACTCCCTTTGAGAAATGTGTTTTAGTATAAAATATAGGATGTGGACGAGAGAAAAATATCTGCGTAGCAAGTGAGGTATACTCAAAAATAAGCAAAAGTCATGTGGGTCTGATTTTACACATTCATTGGAAAGCTTGCTCTCAGACACGCCGTTACTGCAAGCGTGTGTGTGAGAGGGAAACTCTGTGTGTCATGTTTCTAGCAAAGGTGTTTTCTTTGCTGTTGAGGACAGGGCTAGACTTTGAGTTGGAGCCATGGCTTCCAGGGCCGTGTACTCCCAGCCTGTGTTTCTCTTTTGCTCAGACTGAACAAGTGGAACGAAATTACATTAAAGAAAAGAAGGCAGCAGTGAAAGAATTTGAAGACAAGAAGGTTGAGCTGAAAGAGAACCTGATTGCTGAGCTAGAAGAAAAGAAGAAAATGATTGAAAACGAAAAGCTGACAATGGAACTGACTGGAGGTAGGAAGGCCCTATGGGGTGGGATCCTGGGGGTCCTGAGCGGGGCTGTGAAGGGCTGTTCCAGTTACTTTTGTCTTACATCTCAAGAGCAGAGCAAGGTGGAGAGTGGGTTTTGACCTTATAAATGAGAGTTCCTCCTCCACCTTCTATTGGCTGTGTGACCTTGGTTAAGCTGCTTAACTTCTCTGAGTCTGTTTTCTCCTCTATGAAATGGGGCTGATCATACCCTCTCACAGGATTGTGGTTAGACATATGAGTGCCTAGTACAGTGTCCTGTGCATAACAGGTCTTCAATAGTTGCTAGACTTTTAATAGTAATGGCAAGCTCTGGCTTAGGCTCTACTTAATTCCTGGGTCCGCTGCCATTTGTATCTTGGTTATGTCCCCACATTGCTTACCCAAGTCCCCTGTGGTGATGGGAATCCCTCTGCTTTGTTTTTTTCCGGTCTGCCTTAATTACAGAAGAGGTATTGTCTTCCTTTGACCTAGATGTAAGAACAAAAGCTTTTGGCTCTATCTTCTGTGCTATTAGATCTCTCCTGCCAGGTGTTACTGTGAACATTTCAGAAAGACTTGATATGATTCCAACAGGATAGCTAAACTGAACTATTTTCCCATGGAGGTAGGAAAGTTACATGAGACTCAGAGCCAATCCCTTTCTAACCTTCTAGGATTTAGTAATCCACATATGGGAACTCAGCAGGTTGTAGGCAGGTTTCAGGGAGAAACAATATGGGCCGACTCTTCTGTTGCCATATGTAGACCGATGATTCCTAGAAGGATATAGGGAATTGGCTTGAACTCGCTATTTTGGAACTTGGCAAATACTGCAAGGCAAGTCAGTGGTGAGTTTGTCACTTGGATATGGAGGTGGCATGCCTTTCTGTACATCCCCAAATTTAACTCTTACAATTCAGAAAGTGCTGGGGCTCTGGCGTGTCTGATTTTAGCAGGGTTCCATAGGAAATGCATGCAATGTTTTTGTGGATGTTCTCAGGGCTGACTTTGAAATTAAAAGTAGCCAGTTAAGATCTTTGTTCCCCTCCGTATATTCCTGGTGTTGTGAACCAGCTTGGCCTTCTGACTGACACAGACTTCTGGCTCCAATCCTCATGGTACACTTAAGAGAATGTGGTTGTGCCTGAGGTGGGGTCTGACTTTTGAAAAATCTCTCGTCTGTTAGCTTCCTTGTAGAAAGACTTGGCAAAAGAAGTGAGCTCTTTGAAGGCCTCTGAAAGCAGCTCAGAAAATTTTTTTTTTTTTTTTTTTTTTTTTTGTGAGAATGGATGCCAAAACACAGCTTCAGGCAGTATAGTCTTATTCTTGTGGAAGTGCTTATTTAATTAGACCAGTAGCAACGTGGTACCTTGTCTGGTACCAGTCTGCCGGCTTTTGGACCTGCACACCATTTCCTTTGATAGTGGCTGTGACTGGCATCGATGCCTCATCGCTGTCTGCTAGAGCCACCAGATGTTTGGGAGCCTTCATTAGGCTAGTGGGAAATATTATCCGTTTATAGCTGCTCCCTTTCCATCTGTGGGAAAGGGTATCATCACCTTACCTGTGATTTGGCATCCTAATTATTGACAAGCAATTGATATTGTTTGGCCAGGCAGTTTTACAGCCAGAATCTTAACTGGGACAGGAGGCATCCTCAGTGACTTGAGGCTGAGCCTGCCAGGGTAGAAAAGACAAATAAATTCAGGGAAATCATTTGTAACGCAATAAAATTGATTACAGAAGTGTTTAAAGCTAGCCATGGGCATTAAAGGTACGGATGTCCTTCCTCAAGCCATTTGGTACCCTTGGTATGGAAAGCACTGCCAAGGTAATGATGGAGTGTTGGAAGACAAGGCCCTGGAGCTAGAAGGGTAATTAGCATTTCCACAGATGGTGCTGCTATGGTGTTGGATTAAAGGCTTGATTTCATTCCTCTAATTGAGTGACTTAGTTCACCTTTGTGGATTGATGCCCAATATCATTGTTGCCCAGCTCTGCCCTGAAAAGATACTTTTTAAAGTCTCCGTTTTTGGTTCAACATGAACATCTCTTGAAAAGCGAAGTAGGATAAGAGGCTGATGAGAAGCTTGGTCCAAATAACCCACCGGAAACGGGTGTATTTGGCGACCTGCTCATTCCCACCATGACTTAAAGCGTTTACATACCTCCATAGGAATTGGCAAGAGGTACTGTTTACCGCCCAAATCTCTTGTGGAAAACTTAGGGAAACTGGGTTGTTCAGGCAGAAATGAGTGAGTGTGCGTAGAGAAGCTAGGATGAATTATGGTCAGTGCAGCCCAGCTTCAGTGTGTTAGGTCAGTGGGGTCTTGATAAAATGCGGATTCTGTTTCAGCGGCTTTGGAGTGGAGGCTGAGATCCTGCATTTCTTTCTCTCTTTTTTTTTAATTTAATTTTTTTGTTTTTGTCGCCCAGGCTGGAGTGCAGTGGTGCAGTCTCACTGCAACCTCCGCCTCCCGTATTCAAGCGATTCTCCTGCTTCAGCCTCCCAGGTAGCTGGGATTACAGGCATACACTACCATGCCTAGCTCATTTTTGTATTTTTAGCAGAGACAGGGTTTCACCATGTTGGCCAGCTGGTCTCGAACTCCTGACCTCAGGTGATCCGCCCACCTCAGCCCCCCAAAGTGCTGGGATTATAGGTATGAGCCACCGCCCCCACCCGAGATCCTATATTTCTGACCACCTTCCCGGGGGGGCACTGATCCTGCTGGCCAGAGCACACTTCAGTAGTGAGGTTATAGATACACTTGCCTGAGGGTGAGATTTCTCTGAAGCAGAGGCCAAGACTACAAGTAATCCAAATATTCGATGAGAACTTTATGAGCTTTAAAATGTGGGGAGCTTTACCATTTTTAATGTGTTTTTCTTTCTCTTACTCTTCTCTCCTTTCTTCCTGTAGTTCACTACCTGCTACTTCCTTTTCTTTTGTAAGTTCTTGCTCACCAGGGGCGTCTTCCAATCCTTAGGCTTCCCCAGTGAAAGCCACCTGTGACCCTAGTAAAGACTGTGAGTTTCCTTTAGAAGATGGTGGGTTCATGGCTGGTACCACGAGTCATAACAATGTCAGAATAGAAGTCTGTTTCCCAAGCACTTACACTGAGCCAAGCATTACATAAATATATTAGAGCTAACTTTGCAGGCTGATAGACCAGGGCTGAATCCTGGCACTGTCACAGATTCAATTCTGAGGTAGGGTTTTCTCATTTGGCCAGGGGATGATAGAACCTTCTGGAGAGGGTAGCTGTGATGTGAGATGAGATAATGCCTGTTAAGTTGCTTCAGAAAGTAGCTGGTTCACAGGGTGAACACTCAGGGATTGGGAAGTTGTAACCTCACTGAGTTCCTGCAGCTCCCTTTGACCTTGGGGGTATTGCTTCTGATTTTATAGATGGCAGAGGTGGCTCGGAGAAGTGGAGCCATTTGCTCACAGTCCCTCAGTGAGACAGATAGTGGTTAAGCCAGTGTGTGTCTGGCTCCAAGCATATTCTCTTCACCACCACTACTATTGACTCTCTGCAGATACCATAGATACATGTGGTGGCACTAAGACTCACAAAATTAGGCTAATGAGTAAAGGCTGTGTTTTCCTGGAGGCTCTTTTCTGGTAGAAAGCTGACATAGCTTCCTTGACTTCCCCCAAGGTTATGTGGTGTTGAGATGGAGGGCCCCTAAATAAAGTTAACAATTTGACAGGCTCGTTTTTGACTCATTGGTATATTTAAAGACAGGGTCTCACTCCAGTTGCCAAGGGTGGAGTGCAGTGGTGCCATCACGGCTCACTGCAGTTCGACTTCCTGGACTCAGGTGATTCTCCTGCCTCAGCCTCCTGAATAGCTGGGATTACAGGCATGTGCCACCTTACCTGGCTCATTTTTGTGTATTATTTTTGAGACGGAGTCTCGCTCTGTCATCCAGGCTGGAGTGCAGTGGCGCGATCTCGGCTCACTGCAAGCTCTGCCTCCTGGGTTCGCACCATTCTCCTGTCTCAGCCTCCCAAGTAGCTGGGACTACAGGCACCCGCCACCATGCCCGGCTAATTTTTTGTATTTTTTTGTTTAGTAGAGACGGGGTTTCACCATGTTAACCAGGATGGTCTCGATCTCCTGACCTTGTGATCTGCCGGCCTCAGCCTTCCAAAGTATTGGGATTACAGGCATGAGCCACCGCTCCCGGCCTTTCCTTTTTTTATTTTTTTTTCGTAGAGACGGGGTTTTCCCATGTTGCCTAGGCTGATCTTGAATTCCTGGGCTCAAGCAGTCTGCCCGACTTGGTCTCCCAAAGTGCTGGGTTTACAGGCGTGGAGCTACCACATCTGGCTTTTTTACTCATTTTAAAACCCTGCCGGGCGCGGTGGCTCACACCTGTAATCCTAGCACTTTGGGAGGCCGAGGCGGGCGGATCACAAGGTCAGGAGATCGAGACCACGGTGAAACCCGGTCTCCATTAAAAAATACAAAAAATTAGCTGGGTGTGGTGGCGGGCGCCTGTAGTCCCAGCTACTCGGGAGGCTGAGGCAGGAGAATGGCGTGAACCCGGGAGGCGGAGCTTGCAGTGAGCCGAGATTGCGCCACTGCACTCCAGCCTGGGCAACAGAGCCAGACTCCATCTCAAAAAAAAAAAAACCCCTAAGATATATGTGGTTGTACTACTATAGGAACAGTAAATTTCACACGTATGCAGTAGATGCTAAGGAGTAGCGACTTGGGTGTTAAGACAAGGGGAAGAGGCCCCACACAAATATCTGGAGAGGGAGAATAGAAGAGGTGACCTGGATTTTGGGCAGAGTGGGCCTGTCCTCAAGATGTTTTTTCCTGGTGCTGGCACCGTGGAATCAGGTCTTTTAATGCACTTGAGGGTGCAGAGAGGAAGGCTCGACTGGCTCGCTGTTTATTGCCTTCCCTTCATAATGGGCAACTTTGGCTTTAAGGAGATTGGTCCTTTATTCCTACTCTGATTTGGCCTCCAAAGACCTAACAGTGATTCTTGTGGATTTTTTTTTTTGTTTTTTGAGACGGAGTCTAGCCTTGTCGCCCAGGCTGAAGTGCAGTGGCGTGGTCTCGGCTCACTGCAACCTCCACCTCCCGGGTTCAAGTGATTCTTCTGCCTTAGCCTCCCGAGTAGCTGGGACTACAGGTGTGTGCCACCACGCCCGACTAATTTTTGTACTTTTAGTAGAGATGGGGTTTCACCATGTTGGCCAGGCTGGTCTCGAACTCCTGACCTCAGGTGATCTGCCTGCCATGGCCTCCCAAAGTGCTGGAATTACAGACGTGAACCACCATGCCCAGCCCTAACATTCATTCATATTCCCCTCCCCCACAAACCTTAGGCATTCTTCTGTTACCACCGCAGCATTAATTTGCATCAACGTTGATGGCGCCCTCCATCCTGCTAGAGAAGGGCATGATGTGTGCTAGGATTGCTCTGGGCTGCTAGTCTAGCCTGTGGGTCCCTGCCCTGTTTTGGAAGTAGTTGCCAATCTGCTACAATGTTTAATCTGCAGTGGATTTTCTTTCTGCCACTTATGTCCCATTTCTTTTTAAAGAAAATTTCCTTTTTAAATTTAAAGTACATTTAATTTTTCGAGATAGGGTCTTGTTCTGTCACCCAGGTTGGAGTGCAGTGGCACAATCTTGGCTCACTGCAACCTCTGCCTCCTGTGCTCAAGTGATCCACTGCAGCCTCCCAAGTAGCTGGGACTACAGGCACCTGCCACCTAGCCCGGCTAGTTTTTTGTATTTTTCTGTAGAGATGGGGTTTTGCTCTGTTGCCCAGGCTGGTCTTGAACTCCTGGGCTCAAGCGATCCACCCTCCTTGGCTCCCCAAAGTGTTGGGATTACAGGCATCAGCCATTGCACCCAGCCTTATATTCTTTTTTTTTTTTTTTTTTTTTTTTTTTTTGGAGACAGAGTCTCGCTTTGTCGCCGAGGCTGGAGTGCAGTGGCACAATCTCGGCTCACTGCGAGCTCTGCCTCTCGGGTTCACGCCATTGTCCTGCCTCAGCCTCCCAAGTAGCTGAGACTACAGGCGCCTGCCACCATGCCTGACTAATTTTTGTATTTTTAGTAGAGACAGGGTTTTACGTTGTTAGCCAGTATGGTCTCCATCTCCTGACCTCATGATCCACCCGCCTTGGCCTCCCAAAGTGCTGGGATTACAGATGTGAGCCACCACGCCTGGCTATATCCCATTTTTTAAGGATGCCCCTTTGAATTGCTGCAATTAATATTTTTTCCAATAGATAAATATGAGCTTGTTTTAATAGTTAAAGTATGTTGAATTGAAGCTTTTACTGCTATTGTACACTGTAGGCAGGTATGCTGTTGGAAATGAATGAATAGGCCTAAAGAAGTGCAGAACAAAAGGCCAGCCAGTAAACTGGTAGTTGTATGTAAATTGCAGGTAATTTATCAGGAATATCTCTCCAGAGGGACTGTGCTGTAATGACTCTACCACCTAGCATTGCTTCAACCTGAGCTCCCATTTTTTAGATGTCAGAACCAGTGCTACCTGTGGTGAGGGGTGGGGCGGGGGGAGGGCCTGTATCTCTCAGGTTTCCTAGTGAGTAGAACAGGAGGATTTGCACTATTAAAGGTCATATTGCATGGTGGTTTGGAGAGGAGTTGTATGCCTAGTCTTGTTGCTTATTTGGTGTTTTCTCTCACATACACTCTCGCAAGTCTGCTTTAAATGCTTGATGTTTAATTACATAAATAGCATCTCCACTGAAGCAAACCTATGAGGAGACCTCTGGATCAAAGAGGGGTTCTAATTTCAGCCAGTTTGAGTTTTTTTGTGGTTGGTGCATGATGTCGGAGAGGAAGACTGACTTCATCTCTGCTCAGGTGTCTTCTCTGGGGTTGTCACACTCCAGGGTCTGAACTTCAGTTCTGAAAGTTTGATTTTTGTCAGTGTAGCCAGATTGAGCGTCTTGGGACTCTTAGGGGCCAAACTCTTGGGAGATTGATGGTAAAACTCAGGATACCAGCTCGTTGCTTACAGTGAGAAATAGAACTTCCAGGCACACTCAGACCCAGGTTGTCAGGCTGCATCCTATGAAAAATCCACTTTAGAAGCCAACTAGGCAAACCTGGCATTAGAGCAAGGTGACTTAAGTGGATAATCTTACTATGTCTGTTGGGGCTGTGATACATGTCGATCATGTCCTCAAATCATGTCTTCCGCCTGGCCCATTGGCCAGGACTGCTCCCTTCTGTCTCCTCTTTCCCAGATGGAAATGGAGACGGAGACATGCTGGTAAGTTTTAGGGGCTTCTCCAGAGTCTCTTCCTTCTGCGAAGTAGTCTTTTTGGATAAAATTAATCAGATTGTTGCTGTGACTAGGCTAATAAAATAGATTTTTTTTTTTTTTTTTTTTTTTTTTTTTTACCATTTCATAAGAATTTGATTATATTTTTTGGTTTGTAAGTGATACAGTTATGATTTTCAGAGTTCAGTGGCTGTGATTGGCCTTTACTTGGCTTACATCCATCATGCATTGTCCACCCTCCCCACTCCCCAGTCTTGGCAGCCTGCAGAGCAGAGCACACTCAGCCATTCTCTGGCAGGCAGAACATTCCATAATGTTCTCGGGCTATGTGCTTTTTCTTTGGTGCTCTCTTGGGTTGGGTGAGCTCCCTTTACACTTTATTTTCCAAATTAGGTGTCAATGTTGTACAGCCTCACAGTTGACATCAGCTGCTTTCGACTATGTAACTTCTTTTCAGCTCTTTGTGCCTTGAATTTTAAAAAGGATCTTTGTATAGTTTTTTCCTGCCCGAAAATATAATAATAAAAACTAGCATTGATAGAACTCCCGTTATGCCAAGCACCGTGCTAAGACTTCACGTGTATCATCACATGTAACCCTCACAGCGCACTGTGGGGGAGGCATTATTGATACTTCTGTTCTCTAGGCGAGGACACTTGAGACATATAGCACTTACAAACCTGTGTTAGGCCACACAGCTGTTGCAGGGATTCAGACGCACATTTATGTGACACTCCAGGTCTTAACCATGGTGCTGTGTCACTGGCCAGTAACTAACTGGAGAAGGCTGGCACCTCAGCATAGGGTAGGAGATTTTTTTAGGGAGAAGCCTTCCCCACTTATTTCTGGTGTGTGTGTGTGTGTGTGTGTGTGTGTTTTTACTTCCAAGTACACTTTTATAAATATTCATTAATTAGGTCTTTGGTTCTTATTTTACCTCTATTCCATTCATAGAAAAAAAATTAATACTGCCCAGCCCATTTCTCTGAAGAGCAACATGCAGAAGCCTTCTCTTTTTTAAATTTTGTGTGGCACGTGCATGACATGCTCTAAGATCCTGCACACTGCTTGGTAGAATTTGCTGAAGCCGCCCTGCCTGCTCTGCTGGTTGTGTGCGTAACCACAAATTAACCTCGTCCCATGATCAGGCTTGACCTCTTCTACCCATTCTGCACAAAACATTATGCACCCCTACTGGGCCAGACTCTTGCTAGGTGTTGGGGTGAAATTCAGACATCCAAAGGGGGTAGGTAATGACCTGTACACAGTGGCACTTGGTCTACTTGAGGTTTGTATAGATGCTCTGGTTACTTGGAGGATGGAATGAGTCTCTGCCTTTGAAAGCTGTCACAGAAGGGAGAGTATTGAACTGACTCTCAAGGGGTATTATGTAGGAGTTTGCTGGGCAGAAAAGAGGAGGGTAGGCAGAGGACAGCCATGCAAAGACTTGAAGGTGTAAAGTCTGGTGCCCTTGGGTAACAGGATAGCTAAAGGCTTGCACACAGTGTAAGCATGAGTGAAGAAGAAGGGAGGAAGACCAGAAATGAGGCCTGGCTTTTATCCTGTGGAGAGTGATGAGCCACTGAAATATTTAGTAAGAAGATGGCCGGGTGTGGTGACTCACGCCTGTAATCCCAGCACTTTGGGAGGCTGAGGAGGGCGGATCACTTGAGGTCAGGAGTTTGAGACCAGCCTGATCAACATGGTGAAACCCCATCTCTACTAAAAATACAAAAAAATCAGTTGGGTGTGGTGGCGCATGCCTGTAGTCCCAGCTACTTGGGAGGCTGAGGCATGAGGCTCGTTTGAACCTGGGAGGCGAAGGTTGCAGTGAATGAACATCATGCCACTGCACTCCAGCCTGGGTGACAGAGTAAGGCCCTGTCTCAAAAAAATCAAAAAAGAAATGTTTAGTAACAAGAGTGTTATGCAAAACGATCTGATTTGTGTCCCAGGAAGATCACTTTGAGGGAGGGGAGGATGGACAGGACATGGGAAAGAACACTGAAGGCCATGGAGGTAACCAGTGGAAGGATGAAGGCATGAAGTGGAGGCGGAACCAACATACCTGGTGAACCTCATGCCTGGGTGAAGGAAGACAAGTCACAGATGACAGATTTGTTCTCGCATGGAAGAAGGGTTAGATTGGATGCCCCTGAGACACAGGAAAAGCAGCAGCCTTGGGAGGGGAAACGAGGAGAACTGAGTTTGTGTGGGGCCTGGAGAATATGTGGTATCAGGTATCTATTGCCATTCAGAGGGATGTGTGGAGCTGGAATTGGTGATTGCAGATTGGCTGGGATGCAGTCCGAAAGAAACTGACTGGACCCCAAAGATCACCAGTATTCAGGGAGCAGACAAGTGAAAAAGGACCCCGAGGAGGCAGGTTTACCTCCTTGTGCACCATGGCTTGGGAGGAGCTATTCGAAGGCGTGGGGAGTCGGCAGCAGTGGGAGACCGCAGCGGTGGGAGACCGCAGCGAGGAGTGCAGAAGGGAAAGAGGCTTTTATTGTGAGCCCTCATTGTGTCTTCTTGATAGTCAAGTAGCTACAAAAGGTTATAAAAGAAAAAAAAGTCTGAGTCTATAAATGAAAACTTCATATAAAAACGTTGGCACTGAGGCCAGTGGCCTCTAAAAGAGCTTTTTATACCCATGGACTTCGGCACACCCACCCTCCGTGGGAACTGCAGAAATTAGCTGAGATGACCTTCAGGTTCCTTCCTATCCTGAGAGCCTGCGCCTCTGGGCTTCTTAATTTGAGGGAGAGGAGGAATATCCCCTAGGATATGAGGGTGCTGGAGAGATGCCCACAGTGGCTGTAATGCTTGACAGCTACATTTCTGAGAGGGGTGTGCACTTAGGTCAGCTGGTCTGAATCTTCCAAGCATAAACACTTTCTAAAATCTAATGGGGTGTCTGGCTACAACCATGTGTAGAGCAAACATCCCCAGTAAAACAGTTCTGACTGGGTGGCTGGGGGGCAGATATTCTTATACTATAGAAATTCTTAATGACTTCAAGTGGGAGTTGGATAGATTTAACCATTCCATTCTTGCCACAGATTCTATGGAGGTGAAACCTATCATGACCAGAAAGTTGCGGAGGCGACCAAATGATCCCGTCCCCATCCCAGACAAGAGGAGGAAACCTGCTCCAGATATCCATTTACATCAAGCTGTAACCGCCTTTCTTTCTTAAGACTGTGGAATCCTGTTTATCCGTTTGCTAGGGTATACATGGCCGTTGTCCTACAGAAATAGTAATATTTAATTGGAAAGCATGTGTAAAATGTTTGTCCAGGGGTTAGGGGTTGCTTATTTTATGGGAGTCCTCATTTGCTACTGCTTTTGGTGGGAGAGATGTATAGAGAGTTGTGATTTGGAAAGGTGCTTTGCGTGCAAAGTTCAGCCTGGTTTTAATGCTAACATCCAGATTCAGGGGCATCTGAAAACCTGATGTGCCTTAATTTTTTCACCTGTAATTTTCCACTTTCCAACCGTAAAATGAAGGCAGTAATATCTACCTTTATGTATCTCCTCTGTTATCTATGTCAGTAATATAGTGGATTGCAAACTGTTTTTAAATTAAAGCAAATGAGGTTTCAGTCAGACATGAAGCAGCCTTTTGATCATAAAAATGGTAACGGAAGCAGGAAAGATGGAGAAGTGTTGTTTCTGTTCCTTTCGAGGAGATGGTAAATAGCTCTCTGCCCAAAATGGCTTAGTCATTTGTGTGCCGTCAGGAAAGGGCATAACTTCAGGTTGCTTCCCCTTCACAACAGGATTTAAGTTGCTGAGGGAAGATTAGCCTTACCTTGGGTGTGTGTGTTTGTGCAAGTCTTTAGATCTTTGGAACAAAAGCGCTTTATATATTCATGATGAAATTCTTATTTTTACTGTCTCCTGTGCTGTATTATTGTAGATGCCTAATGAAGCTCATTCCACCTTCTCATCCTAGCAGTGGGGGATGTGAATTCTTTTATGTATTCAAGTACCATGACATTTAGTAGGAGAATCATAAATTTCTAAGAAGCAAACTGTTACTGTAGAAACATCATTTAACAAAATCACACTTTGTAAATTCTAAAATACTGGTACCATTTTGTTGATTACTCTTTGCTTGGAAACTGTACTTTTCACACAGAGTCCTTTAACTCTCAACACCCCAGCTAAACTATTTGTTAACAGATGAACAGATCATGGAGGATCTGAGAACATTAAATAAGGTACAGTTTGGCTTTTTTGATTTATTTGAAAACTCAGGCTTATGTGGTTTTTTGCTTTCCTTTGTTAACATGTTACTTGTTAAATCATTATGATACTTTTGACACCTGAAGTTGCATCTGAAATGATTTTCTCTAAGATTTTTTGTTGTTATTCTTCCTACAGCTTAAGTCACCCAAGAGACCAGGTGAGTGCATGATGTGTTGGCATTTGTGCAATCTTTCTATCATGTTGTTGGAAAAGTGTGTGAATACCTGTCAGGAAATTGTTGCAATTTTCAAAAATGAAATGTTTATCATTTGCCTAAGAGTAGACATCACGAAAACTGAAGGGGACCTTAACTACACCCCTCCATGATTTCTTTTTTTTTTTTTTCTAACCCCTGCTTTGTTATTTTTATTTTTTTCTTAGGGTTTATTGTAAAAGAGACATTTGATTGGCTGGTAAAGGTTTCCTTCTGTGTACGCATCAGGCATAAGATTTAAATACACATCCATTTCTGAAAATGAAACTAGGATTTTAAGTATTACTGGCTTTCTAAAGCCAAGTCCTAGGCAGTTCGGCTCCAGTGGCTTTTCATGGCCTGACTCTGGTAAGGCATTCGAAGGCTGCTCTGACTCGCAGTTCATAGAAGAGACCAACCGGCTCAGTATTCATAGTTGTTCCTTCCAGAACAGCACTTGAGATCATCAGTGCTAGTTGCCAACTAGAATGCTGAATTGGTGACATCTTTTTTTGTTTAAAGCACCATGATTACTCACACATCCCTCTACTTCCTGAGTCTTGTGGAAGAAAAACAAGAGTCTTCTTTTTCTGGATAATGTCTTCCTGGGGGCCTCTGTGGTCCACAGAGGTGTCCTGACCTTCTGAGGCATGCATGATGGGGAGGGGGTGAGGGAGTTGTGTGAGTGTGTAAATTTAGTAGTTCTTGAAATGATTCCTTTTTTGGATTATAGAGTCTCACTCTGTCGCCCGGCTGGAGTGCAGTGGCATGATCTCTGCTTACTGCAACTTCCGACTCCCAGGTTCAAGTGATTTTCCTGCCTCAGCCTCCCGAGTAGCTGGGACTACAGGCGCGTGCCACCATGCCTGGCCGACTTTTTGTATTTTAGTTTCACCATGTTGGCCAGGATGGTCTCATCTGTTGACCTCGTGGTCCACCTGCCTCGGCCTCCCAAAGTGCTGGGATTATAGGCGTGCGCCACTGCACCCTGCTAAAAATGATTGCATTTTAAAGAGATTTTCATAATACTTGCCCTTTGATCACCAGGGCTTTAGTCCTACTGTAAGTGACCTTATATGTTTGCACATTTGACCTTAATCTTTCTGAAGCCCAGGTGTCTCTTCCATTTGATGAGGTTAATCTGTGCCTTGCCTACTTCCCAGGGTTGCTTTGATTATCAAGTTTAGATGGAATATACAAGAATTTTGCTGAATTCCCATGCATTATTACTGTAAGGGCTCAATGATGATTATTACCACATTCTGATAGTGTTTCAATTAAAGCATGTTAACTGGTAGACTCGCATGTGTTGGTTGCATTCTTAGTCATGTAAGTGTTGGTTTCCTCCAGCATCTCCATCGTCTCCTGAGCACTTGCCTGCGACACCCGCGGAATCTCCAGCCCAGAGGTTTGAAGCTCGGATAGAAGACGGCAAACTGTACTATGACAAAAGATGGTATGTTATGGGAAAACCTGGACTACTTGTAAAAGTCTCATACCAACCACTTGGAAAGAGGGCTTGGGGCTATTGTAGTTATTTCAGAGCATGGCTGCTGTTAAACTTACATAGTACTAAAAGTAGAAACCCATTAAAAAATGTATTAGCAGTCATTTAACCAATACTTCCAGTAGATCTTTGAAAGCAGTGTTTCCCAAAACCATGTTCTGCTCCCCTTCCTTCTCCATTCCGCTGTCTCTGTACTAGAATTTGCAGGCTGCTATCTTGTATGGTGCCCCTGCCAACTGGGGCTGGGGTGTATGTCCCCCTGTGACCCCTCTTAACTCTGCCCCTGTGTGCTAAAGTTAGTAGGTGCTCTTCGGATTAAAGGATTTTGTGGTCATATTAGTTTGGGGGATGATCATGTTAATTAAGATAAGTGGGTTTCTCCCTTGTAGCACCCTTTGGGTCCTGTGATATGCTAATGTACACTGTGAATTTCTAAGATGTTATTAGTTGTGTTTTGATGTCACATACCCTTTTTTCTTACATGATCCTGCTGCAGAAGTGGTCAAGGATACTTGCTTGGGGGAGCTGTATCCTAAAACATTCCTAGTTTGTTTTTTGTTTTTTGAGACGGAGTCTTGCTCTGTCACCAGACTGGAGTGCAGTGGTGTGATCTCAGCTCACTGCAACCTCCGCCTTCCCTGTTCAAGCGATTCTCCTGCCTCAACCTCCCGAGTAGCTGGAATTGCAGGCACCCGCCACCATGCCCAGCTAATTTTTGTATTTTTAGTAGAGACAAGGTTTCACCGTGTTGGCCGGGTTGGTCTCGAACTCCTGACCTCACATGATCTGATTGCCTCGGCTTCCCAAAGTGCTGGGATTACAGGCGTAAGCCACCATGTCCTGCTGCATTCCTAGTTTACACTGAAGACTCTTTGAAACCTTCAGACCACCTAGCATTTTTCATTGGAAAGGTAATGGCAAAACAGTATGGAAGAACCTTAAAAGCTCATACTTTTGTTCATTCAACAAACATTTCTTCTGTATTAACACTTTCTGCTGGGTATGAAATGGATACTGCCATCATTTCTCAGGTCTTTTCATTCTGATATATTTCTTTTTATTCTTTGTCCATATGCAGGCATACTCTCTATTCGTTTTAAGTCATAATGGACATATGGTTGGCTTTGCCTTTCCGTTTGGTTATATTGAGAATGTTTTTCTGGGTTACTATAAGGTGTCTGTAATTATCATTTATAATGGCTATATAATGACCCTTTGAGTTTCAGTATCTAACCAAAAGTTCCAAAATTGGGGTAATGGTTATTTATTTTGAATTCTTAAAAAAAACCAGCATTGTGTTAGATTGGTTACTTGATAACATTGTACTTGTCAGAAATGCTTAGGGTTCTTGTCATGCCTGAAATAAATCATTTCCACCTACTAAGTTGCAGTGAGTTAATTACCCAGTAGATGCTGGAGGCTCACTTTATCACTAAGGCTGGTCTTGATGACTTCTTCCCCTCTGATTTGGTTTTCTTTGGCCTTCTTCAGGAAGGTCGGTTTGTGTTGTAACATTATGTCTCAGAACACATCGCCACTAGGTGGCAGGTTCTAACAGCTTAACACCGAGAAGGGCAAAATGAGATGAAAAATGTTTCTAATAATGAAAACCAAATAACCTTTAAAGATCAAGCCCACACATAAGAACCATCCTTGAAAATGATGAGATTTATCAGTAACATTTTTACGGATCTATGAGTCTTAAAGCCATGTGATATTTCCAGTCATATTCATTTTGTTAATTGTGTTGCTTTGAATCTTCCTCTTTCTAAGCTTAATCCTCAGACTTGATGAGACATGTCTTGAGGGTGAAAATGCAGTAAAATAAAATTCTTGTTTTTTTAAAAAAAGGATCCACAGTGTCTGGTGTTTCCTAATGTAAACAAAATGGTCAGATTTGATGTGTTAGAACTCCTAAGCATTTTGAAGGAATTTTCACCATCTTTCTTACATCAGCAGCAGAAATGTAGAAAATAATGTCACTGGATGCATTTTACCTCTTCAGTGAAATTGAAATTGCTTATTCTCTTGTTAAATATACTGTGAAAATGTTGTTTTCTTCTCTATTCCGTATACTTTTAATTTTTGGCCTTGGCAGTCAGAGATCATAATGCAGTTGTTGAAGGTGGGTCTTTCTCTTCTCCAGTGACAATTGAAGAGTGTTCCTGGGAATACTGGCTGAGCTGCTCACTGGTGCAGAGCCAGCCTCTCCCATCTCACCAGGCTCATGTTTGGCTTTTGTATCAGTTTGGAGGTTTTGTTTTTCTTTCTTCGGCAGATGTGGCCTGTGGCTGAGAGGTCAGCTACGTTGCTTTATGCAACGTGTGGAGTGTGTGGAGGGGTGTGGAGTATTTTGGTGCAGCCATATTTTTGGCAGAAGATGTCTTGCTGAGTTTTAAATGACTTCAGCAAAACAAATGGGATTCAGGCATCGCATCTTGGTGTGAATACTTGCCAAGCTGCCTTTCATTTTAAAAGATAAGGATTTTCCCTTTGCCTTGGTCTTATACTGCTTTTAAGGCATTCTATGTCATGCTATATAAGTTTCCCTCACATTTTGATTTGGACTAATGACCTCTCAAAAAATACTGTGAAAACGGGTGGACTTCCGTTTTTCTCTCCTCATTTAAATCAGGGGCTGCCTGTGAGTCAGAAACGAAGCCACCCGCTTGCCCAAGTGCATTTTCCCCTCCAGCCTTCGGTTGACACAAAAGACTTAACACAGTGAATATTTACCAGAAGAATTGGGACTCCTTGAGGTTCTGTAACATGGACTCACTTATTGGGGAAATAAAGTGTTAATACCAGGATTTCTCAGTAGGATAGAAAATTAAATTATTTTTCCTACCTCCTTGCCCCACTTTTGTGCCCACCTTCTTAAGAAATTGCTTTTCGAAAATAGTACAGTAGTGGTAATTTCTAGTTTTGTTGGGTTTAATAGTAGAGGTTCAAAGCTTTAAGAACTTAATTGTAGAGATTCCCAGGTCACAATTTCCATTAGTAACAAAATAATAAAGTCAGTTTGACATTTGGGGCTTATTCTTTGAGGCTATTTAAATATCTTTTTTCAGCAGCTGAGTTGCAGCTTGTGAAACAGGTTAATTGGCCAAAAAAAAAAAAAGCACAAATTTACTACCCTATTGATGTTGCTTCACAGCACATTTTATATCTAAACGTATTTTTAAATTTCTTCCCCCTTTGATTTTTCATTAGAAATTAAAAAGTAAATTTGTATGTTAAGGTTGTCACGTACTTTTTGGTTTCATCTTTAAAACCCCCCTACATGAGCACTTTTAATTTTTAGTTTTTTGAGACAGGGTCTCACTGTCACCCAGGCTGGCGTGCAGTGGTGTGATTATAGCTCACTGGAGCCTTGATCCCCCTGGCTCAAGCGATCTTCCTGCTTTGGCCTCCCGAGTAGCTGGGACTACAGTCCTCCATTACCATGCCTGGCTAATATTTTTTTGATTTTTAGTAGAGATGAGGTCTTGCTATGTTGCCCAGGCTATCCTCAAACTCCTGAGCTGAAGTGATCCTCCTGCCTCAGCTTCCCAAAGTGCTGGGATTACAGGTATGAGCCCTGCACACTTTAATATCTAAGGACTTTTCAGAGAATTCAAATAATCTAATAGATTTGATATCTAGGGAAAATCGTTCCCCAAGACATCATGTAGTGCATGAGGATCCCTTGAAGGTCGCAGAGACTGTGGTTCAGCGGGAACCTGGGGATCAGTTGGTTTGGAAGTTGGCTGCTTTGGGATGCGTTGGCCACCTCTACTTTGGAGCAAATGGGGACCAATGGTGGACATTCAGGCCACCACTGTTCAGTGATTCCAGAGGAGGCAGATCTGGGAGGTGGCCACATTCCCAAGTTCCAGACCACTTCTCAGAGGTAATAGACCAGCTTGCATCATTTACTCCGGGTGTTCACTTTTAAGTCAGTTGAATGTGTTGGGTTTGGGTTCAAAGTACAACTGAAGGAAAATACAACGCATCTCATGAGAATTGTTGGACTAGCCTTCCAGAGTCAGCTGTTTTCTTCAAAAGGCCTCTGTGAGGATATGATACACAGATACACATGTAACATGTATATGGTTTTTTTTTTTTTTTTTTTGGAGACAGAGTCTCGCTCTGTCGCCCAGGCTGGAGTGCAGTGGTGCAATCTTGGCTCACTGCAGACTCCACCTCCCGGGTTCAAGCGATTCTCCTACCTCAGCTTCCCAAGTAGCTGGGACTACAGGCACACGCCACTATGCCTGGCTAATTTTTTGTATTTTACTCATTCATTTATATTTTTTTGAGACAGAGTCCTGCTCTGTAGTCAAGCTGGAGTGCAGTGGTGCTATCTCACTGCAGCCTCCACCTCCCAGGTTCAATCTGTTCTCTCCCTCAGCTTCCCAAGTAGCTGGGACTATAGGTTCATGCCACCATGCCCAGCTAATTTTTGTATTTTTAGTAGAGACGGGGTTTCACCATGTTCGCCAGGATGGTCTCAATCTCTTGGCCTTATCATCTGCCCACCTCGGCCTCCCAAAGTGCTGGGATTACAGGCCTAAGCCACCATGCCCGGCCAATTTTTTGTATTTTAGTAGAGATGGGGTTTCACCTTGTTGCCCAGGCTGGTGTCGAATCCCTGAGCTCAGGCAATCTGCCCACCTCGGCCTCCCAAAGTGCTAGGGTTACAAGTGTGAGCCACCATGTGAACCACCATACCTGGCCAGATTTTTTTTTTTTGAGACAAAGTCTCGTTCTTTCACCCAGGCTGGAGTGCAGTGGCATGATCTCAGCTCACTGCAGTCCCTGCCTCCTGGGTTCATGCAATTTTTGTGCTTCAGCCTCCCGAGTACGTGGGATTACAGGCACCCACACCGTGCTGGCTAATTTTTGTAATTTTAGTAGAGACGAGGGTTTCACCATGTTGGTCAGGCTGGTCTTGAACTCCTGACCTCAAGTGATCCACCCACCTCGGCCTCCCAAAGTGCTGGGATTACAGGCATGAGCCACTGCACCCAGCTGTAACGTGTATGTTTTATCATAAACACAGGAACATAGTGGACATTGTTTTGTTTTTTTGTTAGCAGCATATTGAGCATGTTTCCACACTCCTAATATTCTACACCACATCCATGAGCTTTCTTTATTAAAGTGTTTACAAAGTTGTATCAGAATGACTTGAGGGTAGTTACATTTTGTTTTGTGTCTTTATCTCTTTAATAACTTACAGTCCCTTTAGAATAACTGTGAGTATTCTCCCTCTGTATTTTTATTTTAACCATTACTCAAGACATGACTATTTACATAGGAGAGCCAGCTCAGATGTGAGAGAGAAATCAGGGGAAGGGTCAGAGTGTTAGTATGAACTTAGCTTTTTCTTAGGCATTGTACAGTTCGGACCTTGTGATAGTACATGTTTAGCATAATGAAGGTCCCCTGCCAGTTTACCAACTCATACAGAGCCGAAAGGAACCTTAAAACTTGCATTTAAACCATTCTCACTGTTCTAATTGAATTTAAATTTTTTTTATTTTTTTATTTTTTATTTTTTTTAAGATGGAGTCTTGCTCTGTTGCTCAGGCTGGAGTGCAGTGGCATGATCTTGGCTCACTGCAACCTCTGCCTCCCGGGGTCAAGTGATTCTCCTGCCACAGCCTCCTGAGTAGCTGGGATTACAAGTGCCTGTCACTATGCCTGGCTAATTTTCATGTTTTTAGTAGAGATGGGGTTTCACCATGTTGGCCAGGCTGGTCTTGAACTCCAGATCTCCGGTGATCTGCTCGCCTCAGCCTCCCAAAGTGCTGGGATTAAAGGCGTGAGCCACTGTGCCCAGCCTAAAATTCTGTTTCTTTTAACAGTATTTTCAGAAAGTACATTGACCTGTAAACCTGAGTTTTCAGTTCATAAGTAGCAGGTTAAAGAGTGAGACCCTAGACTGGAAAAAGTTCATTATGGGAGTGAAGCGCATCCTGTACTGTGATGTCTTGGCAGTAGGTTATTTTGTTATACCAGCAAAACAGACTAAGCCATCATACTTTGCTGGGAGATACGTTTTGCTGAATTTACACGACTTTATGGGTCTGGCTAGCCAGATCTTTGCAGCCAAAATGAACCAAAGTTTATGTTATTAACCGATGTGGGGCTGGCCCAGGCGGGAGTTGCTAGCTGCAGCTCTGCTAATATTTCCAAGTCTTGTACCCCAGCAGGGGCTCCTTCATCCTGTGGCAGCTGCTGTTGTCCATCTGGGCTTCGGCCCCCAGCAGCTTCACTTTCATCCTTGACCTTGTCCCTGAACGTGTAGAAATAAGAAGTGGCCCTACGCTGTAGGTCGACAGTAGATGCAGGAGTTGAAAGGGGAGTGTTTGTCTTATCTACATTATTCAAAGCAGGTTTCCCACATGTCCAAATTAAATACCCTTTGGTATAGACACTTGGAACTTCGCCTGATTAGCTCATACCAGGTGAGGTTATTTAATGTTCTTTATCCCCAGTGTATTCGAAGCTCTGTGATAGTGGAGACCTTGTGGCTTTTCTCACTCTCTGTCCCCAACCACCAGCATAGTCAGTGGTACACAGTAAGTGCTTCATGAGTATTTCTGAATGAGTGACTAAACGGTTGAAGTCAGCCCTCCTCCTTGTTGGTGACTGACTTGGACAAATAGAAAATAAATAACAGTTGCTGAAGCCTATTATTTGTTTTGTCTATCCAGCCTTCTTCAGTGTTCTGGGGTGGGGCCGGAAAGGGGGGACAGCGTTTTTCTTTAAAAAATTTTAATTTACTTTTTGTACTGGGTCATATAGTCCAAAAAAAGGGAAAAATATATAGTTTTCCAACCCTTTCCCCAGCCTCTTTTTTCCCCTCCATAGAGGGACCAAGGAGTGTAAGCTGTAGATCCCAAAGAAGATTAGGTGGTCTTCTCATCTAAGGATGGAAGCCTTTAAATTAACCTTCATTGGAAATCCAGGCTAGTCCTCAAATGTAAATTACTAAGATTTCTTTAATTATAATTTTTTTTTGTGATGGTGTTTTCATTTTGTTTGGCTTTTACTTCCTCTCTCTGTCCTTCCCTTTTTAAAAATATGTGCCTTGTTTTCGTCAGGTACCACAAGAGCCAGGCCATCTATCTGGAGTCAAAGGACAACCAGAAACTGAGCTGCGTGATCAGTTCTGTAGGAGCCAATGAGGTGGGAACCATACTTCCTCACCTTTAGGAAAGCAAAACGTGTACTGCGAAGTGTTGATAGGACAAACCTGAAATGAAAGTGCCACCAAGGAAGTACAGTAGAGTCATGTCTTCTATGTGGGTTAGATTCTAAAGTCAGGCAGAAATTGCACGTTGTCAAAATCATCCTTGAAAACCCCTTACATTTGCTTGACTACAACGTATGCAGATTTGTCTATTCCATGGGATGTTTGTGAACTCCCTGTACAGCCACTGATTTGGGAACCGCAGAGCTAGATTCCAGGAAAGAACAAAAAGCAAGTTGGTGTCTGTACATTCAATTCCTGCTTCCTTATTTTAATTTTTATTGTTTTTGAGACAGAGTCTCATTCTGTTGCCCAGGCTGGAGTACAGTGGTGCTATCTTGGCTCACTGCAACCTCCACCTCCCAGGTTCAAGTGATTCTCCTGCCTCAACATCCTGAGTAGCTGGGATTACAGGCACCCACCACCGTGCCCGGCTAACTTGTATTTTTTTTGAAGTGGAGATGAGGTTTCACTGTGTTGGTCAGGCTGGTCTTGAACCCCTGACCTCGTGATCCACCCGGCTCAGCCTCCCAAAGTGCTGGGATTACAGGTGTGAGCCACCGTGCCCAGCCAACTCCTGCTGCTTTTTAAGGTAACCGTCTACTGAGAATGGAGCTTGCCTGTGGAGCATACTCCATCTTGGTTTTGTTTCTCTAGAACTTTCACACATACCAGTAGATTTGTTTCTTGCCGTGAGGATTAAGTGAGGCACCCGGCACAGGGTCTGGTACCCAGTAAGTGCTCACTAAATGAGTGCTGACCTGAAATGATCCACACGCCACTTGCCTGCCATCTTTCCTAGCTGAGATGTCCTATTGTGCCTCAAAACAAGTTGCCAGGCTCATGCCCTTGGTTTTTGGTCTCCTCGAGACACTCCTGCAGGATGGGGTCTGGTTTTAAAGTCAACTCAGAGGGTTACACCTGAGGATGATGTGACTGCCCTCTGAGTTCTCCAAGTGGCCCTTCATGAGGAGTATGTCCACAATGTGTAACTTATATTGTTAGTTTAAAAAAGTTAAAAACTTTAATAGCTGGATTGGCTCGATCTTTTATCGGTCCACAAATGTCTGCAAAGAAATTGATTTTTATGTGTCTACCCTCTGTAACTTATTTGTGCCAGTGCACAGTAAATCTAATGAAACTGGATTATGAAATAACTTAAGCCTCTTCTATTCTTCCAGCTTCCTGAATTGAAAATGCCCTGAAATGTGACTAGTTTGCAAAATGATTGTTTACTTAGAAGTTAGGGAGAGCCTTCTAGATAAATGAATGCCATTCTTCTCTGGGCTGAGGATCTGTGTGAGTTCCCTCAAGCCAAGTCAGAACCAGAACAGGGAAGCTAATAGAGAGACCTGTTCCTCAGCCAAGAGGTGTCACGATTTCATGATAAGCATTTGCACCTGGCTGGCTGGGTTGTTCTGCCAGCCCCTGTGGCCTTCTAGTACCTGACCCTAACTTCAGAACCAGTGCATTATTCTCTGTGATACCTCAAGATTTTTCAGAAAAATAGAAATGTAAGTTAGATTGTTTTTCTCTCTCTCTGCCGAATATTGTCACGTCTTGACATAATAGAGTGTCAGTGAGATCTGACAAATGGTGACACTGAAACATGTCTCCTGGAAGGAAGAAGCTTCAGTGCACTGAAGATATGCAACTCTGGCAATGGGGAAACCGTTCTCATTTCTTGGAAGTCTTCCAGCTCATTTTTCAGATCAAATTCTGGGTGATACTGGAGCTACTTGGCTTTAGCATAGCTTGACTCCAAGCAGGTTTGGTGGGTAGCTCTGAGTGTGTTAATGACTCCCTGACTTAGCTTTTCTTGGGATCAGTTTTTGGTTTAAAATGATTCTGCAAGGTCCCTTGGAGGCCTAGTTTCATGTGAGGTCTTTAACTTTTTAAATTTTTAAGCCAGTGCATTTGACTTTAAAGTCTCTACTGCTCAATAATCACATTAAAGAAATTGAGATGAAACTGAGAATAAGCTTTTTTAAAACCTGAAAACTGAGTCCAGGAAGGAGGAGATAAATCTCTAAACTTGTATATTTGGGTGAGATGCAGACCTTTCAAAACACTGTGCTTTTGGCTCCATTTAATTGCATGTTACAGAAAAACAGGCAAGAAGAAGCCAGAGACTGCTTTGGTAGAGAAGAGCCGGGGGCTTTGATGTCAGACACCAGAATTCGCATCGTGATAAGTGACTCAGCCTTGCTGAGCTTTGGTTTCCTCTTCTTTAAAATGGGGCCAATGATAGTAGTTATTTCATAGGGTGTCTTGCGGGTGAAAAAGCTCAGCCTTATCAGCACAGTGTCTGGCACACAGAGCTCAGTAACCCTGGCTCAGGGGGTCAGGTGACTGGCAGCAGCTCCCCTTCTCACCCATGGCTTTAGGATGCCCCTTATTGAGTGCACTTGTCAGCCCTGGCAGTCCCCTGTTGCAAGAGTTCATTCTCAATTCAATGGAAGAATGCATCTGCCCTGTAAAATGCACTGTAATCTGATACTGTCTGGGGGAGAGGGATATGGTGAGGAGGGAAGGACTCTCGGAAGTGCTTCAACCTTCTCATGATCCTAATTGGGCCTTAGCTCATTAGTGGGCATTTTTCTATTGTTGGCATTTCCCCCCCCTTTTTCTGCACAACCATTAGCCTTCATTGCCAGGAAACCAGAGGTTATATAATGTGGAAGTCCCTTGGGGCAAGGAAAATACTTCCAAATTTGATTGAAAGTTTGTGTTTATGAAAAGATGTCCCTTGAGTGTTGATAACGCAGTAATCAAACCCAATTTAAAAGCATCTTTAAGATCAAGGCAGAAATGGAACCCAAGGTTGCAGTGCTTTCCATTTTTGTAATCACAGGTGTGAGAGAGATGGCCGAGAAGTGAGTTCAAGGCCGATGCCTGTTCCCAGAGGCATGCCTTTAGATGGCCCGAGGTCAGAGGTGCTTATGAAGTCCTCATAAGTTGAGACAGTTTATTCCAGCAAGAGGCTACCAGCTTTCTGCCTGCGTCGCACTCGTGCCGATATTTTGATGGTGTGGGAGATTTGCTGTTCTGTATTGAACTTCTCATCTTGTTCCCTTTCCACTCCCCTGCAGATCTGGGTGAGGAAGACAAGTGACAGCACCAAGATGAGGATCTACCTGGGCCAGCTTCAGCGCGGGCTCTTTGTGATCCGCCGACGCTCAGCTGCTTGACTTTCTGCAGTGCTCTTCTCTTGACCCTTTTTCTGGAGTGGGTTTTATTTTGTTTTGTTCTGTTTTGTTTTGTTTTGTTTTCTTAATAGAAAAATGTTAACTTCCGGGAATAGCTACTCAGCCTTGGAAATGGAGAGCACTGTCGTGGATTCCTTAAGACACTTTTGTGGCTGGTCACTTCCAACTTTGTCAGTCTTTTCTGCCTCAACTTCTTCCAGAGATCGGTCACCAGGAGACTATTTTACTTTCAGGAGTATTGGGGGTTTGATTTACTTTCCTTTTATTTCCTTATTTTTTGCTTATACTTGTTTTTGAAAACCTCTGAGTTTGAAGGGACAGCTGTTTCTATTATCTTTAGGTCTCTATATCATGGAGAAGAGCAGGAAGGGATACACTCTCCAGTGCATTTTCATGTTTTGAATCTGATTAGTGGATTATGTAGCTACTTTCCCCGTCGAGCCCAATTCACTATTTCCCCAGAAGCTTGGGGCAGAGGTCCTAGCAGGAGGAGATGAAGTCTCCTGGCTCTCAGCCTTCTCGGACAAATAAATGCTTTGTGTGACATCTGGCGCAAGCCATCCATTCCACTGGCTGAGTGATGGAAAACCTTGCCTGGGAGACTGACTATGTGCACTGAAGTAAATGGGGTTTGGGGAGGGGACATTTCATATTTATAATGTGCTGAAGGTACCATATTTTAAATGTTATTTAATGCAGGTGATTTATTCAAACATTTGTTCTAGCTTAAGCTGGAATAAGAAGTGGTCATTTCAGAAGTTTTCATTTGGAATTCCTTCCTCTCCCTTGTTCCCAAGTTGGCAGTAGTAGTAGGTGCCACAGGCTGATTATCTGGGTAATCTCTTATGGGTGGGAGGTGAGTTTGATAGTGCAATAATCAGTGATCTGTAGACCCTCATGCACGATTCAAGTTTCACTCTTGTGGCTGATGCCATTATTGTACATTGGCCATTCCAAACCTGCGGAGAACTTTGTTGTCAATTCCTGAGCACTCATAGCTTCATTTGGCCCAGGTTGAAGACAAGGAAAGCTCTCCTGTGGCTGCCTCTGGACTGACACCCTCCTTAATGAGTCCTGATGAAACAGCCTTTCTTACATCCTTCCCTCATTCCCATGATTGGAGAAATGATTCATTGGGTGATGAGTGTTGGGGTTTTCTGTACTCGTGTTGCCATCTTGAGATGTTTAAACATTTGGGGGTTAGAGCAACTGTTAGCGTCTCTATGGGCAATCAGTAGAACTTACACATTCTAGGAAATCTTTCTTTGTAATTCATTCATTTGGTCTCAAGTGATTCTCTTCATGTTGTCTCTTGATGTACATACCCCATAGCAAGTTGGGGGGCTGTGATGACAATTAAATCACCTTCTCTGAAGTTCTGGCTCTACAGAGACCAAACCTTACTGACTTGTACAAGTAAAGACTTATACAGATAGATTTTTGTTTTAATTTATCTGTTTTTTCCTCTTTTTTTTTTTTTTTTTCTGGTGTTGGAGTCTTATTTAGAAAACAGGATAAATGACGCTATTATCAAAAGTTGCCTGGGGTTCTGTGTTTCTTCTCTGCCCTCCAACCCCCGACTGCTATGATGTTTACTACAGTGAACCCAGCCCATTGTAAACACAGGCTTCACCTGTTCTTGTTTGTTAGCCTTGGCTGTGAGACAGGACTTCCCTGTCTTGAACTGTTACACATATGATGTGTATGTCACGTCGCATATCATGCAGCTGTTGGTTTTCATGTAGTGCCGTGTGGTGGAAATTAGATGTATTTCATGTATTTTTCCATTGAAGGTGGGGTTTTTCAATGATCATGTGTTTTGTCCTAAACGGTATACCAAAGTTTGTTTTTATTGTTGAGGATTGTATTGATAACCACTGGGGTTCTGCGTTGAAGCAGCAACAAGTTGCCTCTTTCTGGCCTTCTCTGGTGGGACCTCTGTGCTTTTGTGAAGCAACTATTTATTTGAAGACCAGGGTATGGGCACTTTTGCCTTCTCTCCTCTCTGACTTTTGAGGGTATTGAGGGCGCCCTTAGTCGTAGTCTCGACTCCACTACTGCCTTCTCGGTGTCCTCACAACCCTTAATTGGGCCTAGTGAAAATGGGGGCAGATGAGAAGTCCATTTGAGAATCAGCATAGTAAATTACATTTCTAATCCCAGAGGACTTAATCTTTTTCTTTTGTCACCCCAGAGGTGAAAAATCAGCAGTTGAACCGTTCTGACAGGCCTCAGTGGTGACCAGGAACAGAAGCAGCCTTCCTGTTAGTAGATGGGGTTACTTCTCTGGTGGGCAGAAGCCTAACTAAAGGGGAAAACACACTTTGTGGTTTCTAGATGAGGAGGAGGTTAGCTTCTAGCCTGGGTGGCCATTATTCCAAAAGATCTTTTCTCTCACTAGACCCCAGGGCACCAGATGAATTTCCAAGTTTAAACTATATCCTGCAAGTGATTACTTTGAATCAGACCATTCTGATCAAGAACCTGTGTATGTGTTGTGTTCGAGGCATCTGCCTCAAGTCTGTGTACAGTGTTTGCTGCGGTGTGTTCCAATATTCATTTTATCTCTGCTTGGAGGTTTTGTGTGTGCCCCTCCCCCCATGCCCTGCCTACCCCATTTTCCCTGAACCATGTCCTCTGGAATAATTTCCAGATGGATTTCTGTAGCCATACCAAAGCCAGGGTGTTTTCATTCATGCGGATACTGGTATTTGTAGATGTCTGACTACCTAACTTAATTTTTCTTTTTGAACTTCTAACTGGGGCCAGTGTAAGATCGATCCCAGAGGCTGATCTGCAAATCAAGCTACATGTATTTGTGTATGAGACCCTGTGTTCAGGACTGGGTGGCTTTTCTAAGAAATATGGAGTTTAAAGTGTAGTTGACTGTATTTTTTAACCTAATTCTGGAGAGAGGATTGTATTTTTTACAGTTTTTTGGTTTTGGCTTCCTTCTAACATTTCTTTAGCCTTGAATTTTTACTAAATAAATTTCCTCCTGATTAATTTTTTTTTTTTTCTCATCTGGGAATTTGAAATCTCGGTGCTTACTGTTACACCAATTTTTCCAAAGAGTTGAAATCACTTTAATGCCAGAACATGATAAATTTGCAGCCATTTCAAGCAGCTGGTAGTCTTTTTTATAACATCGTTAACGGGTACCATTAAATATTCTGAGAGGTGAATGTAAAATATAAAAGGTGTAGGGTTTTTTTTAAAAAAAGAAAACAATAAACTTTCAAAGAGAAAACCAGCATAAAGTCTGTATTGTATCCATTGACTTGATAAGTGATAGAAATTTATTTAGGTTTTTGATCCATTGCTTATGGGGAAAGGAAGTTAGGGCAGAGGAAGGGATATTCTAGGCATTTAATTCTCAGTGAAGAGTAAGATATAGAATGATGTCAGGCTAATACTCAGTTTTGTAAAGAGCGATCTAGGGGTGTTGACCCTTAAATGTTTGTGCACTCTCTTCTTGTTGCAGATAAAACTAATTAAAAATCAAGTGAATAAAATGGATCTTGGGTGGAAAAACAACCTTGAAATAAACTTTCGATTGAGGATATTGTTCATTTATTTGGTGCATGATTAAGGAGGATATTGTTCCTGGCTCTTGAGGTAGTGCCTACCAATCTTAACCAAACAGTGATGGTATTTGTGCTGCTCCCGGGGTCAGCCGACAAGCCTGGGTGCTGCCACAGGTGACCCACCTGGCGGACCTGTGACCCAGTTGTGGCACCTCTTTGGGAAAGACTGCTTTATGCTTTAGATGATGGAGAGGGGTGGTTCCTGTTTTTAAAATGTTTGAATTATAACAGAAATGTGTGCACGTTTTAATTGTAGAAGTTGTTGAAATCTCTCAAAGTGAATTCATCCATGTAACTATTAGAGCATCCAGATCAAGAAATAACATTCCCAGAACCCACAAGCCCCTTTGACTTTCAGCTACTCCTCCCGACTAGTTTTCTCTGTTTTAAGTACCTTAACCTTCACGCTCTTGAGCTGCTTCCTACCATGGTTGTTTTGGAAGAGCTAGGTACCTGGTATAGGCTAGGGATTGACCAGGAATGCTAAGAGTGGGCAGCAAAGGATATGACTAAATGGGGAGGGGAAAAACAGATTCAGGTCAGCCTGCTCACCCTCCCCATTGTTCCCAAGGCAAATGGGGCTTGCCCTTGATGTCACAGAGTCTGCCTTTTCCTGAGTACTTTGTGTATGCCAGGCACTGTATTAAACCCCTCATGGGAGGCACTTTCTACTGATCTTCACAATCTCTGGAGCAGTACTAACTCCCAAATTTAAGGCTGGCTCAATCTAAGCCTTGACTTAATTCTGGAAACCCAGAGCTCAGCACTGTGCCTCATATGTAAATACTCTGTAAATGTTAGCAAATGATATTAGGGTATGATGTGCCAAGGCAAACTGGTGAGTAATAGTGCATGTTCTGGGTGCTGGGCCCTTCCCTTGTGTTACCTTGTTTAAGCCTCATAATAAATGAAGGAGAGTACACTGCTGCTCTCACCAGTATTTAATTAATCAATTATTATTTTGGTCACCCATGAAGCAAGTATCTCACCAGTTTTTAAAGAAGGAAACAGACCCCTTGAATTACAGGAGGTGATTCTCCAAGGTCGCACAGTACGTAACAGTCTGGATTTAAAGTTTCCAAGCCAGGTTTTCCCCTAACTACTATACTTTGCAGTCCTTCCCCATCTTAATCTCTTAAAATTACATTCAACATTTCCACCTTTCTTCAGGGCTTCCCTGGGATTTTTTTTTTTTTTTTTTTTTAATCTGCTTTCACCTACTATACACACATGTTCCCAGAGCAAAATGCTAGAAGTACAAACACTATTATTTGCCAGGACCCTTTCCCCTGCCTGATAACTCTGGGTTTCTCTCTCAGCAATATAGTTGAGAGTCATGGTGACCAGCCAAGAGCTTGCTTTCTGTTGATCCTGCATGAATACAACCATCCTAAAAAGGAATGGGAACAGCTCATTGGTCTTGATGAGAACTGCTTTATCCAATAAGCAACAGGAGAGCCTTTGGACGAAAACATGTATCGGTATTTTTTCAGATCACTTCCTCCCTCCCTGCCTTATCATCTATGGTGTTGGAGCCATTGAATTCGTTTCTGAAAATGTCAGTGTGGAGTTGGCCTTCTGCATCTTGATGCTCTGATGTTGGTGGACCTTTCCATGGCATGCCCTCCTGTAAAGGCACTATAATGGAAGAATACCTCAGCTCCATGTCACCTGCCCTGAAACTGCTCAGTTCTAATTGGCGACCTGCTTACCAGCCAAACCGGGAGTGTGCAGTCTTTAGGCAGAGGCAGGATTGGAACCAATTTCTGGCTTCTTTGACTATCATTTGAGGAACTCCAAGCCCCATCCTTGGGAAGGCTAAGCACTTTTCCTGCTTTTAAAAAGCACCCGGTGGAATGAACTAGAAACACATCATTTCACTCCCTTTGGACATAATATATATGGTGAGGAATACATTTGCTTTAGGAACTCTGGTGTTTACCAGAATAGATATTTTTGTGAATAACTGATTATTAAGACAAAAAGATAGGTTTAGGAGGATCCCTAGAGGAGAGAGGTAGATAAGAGATAGCATAGGTACCGAGATGCTTAATCCCTTCAGTCATTTTCTCTAATCTGTGTTTACTCAATTCCCTGAAAGATACAGATCTATAAAATATTCACTTTACTGATACAAGAAGACCAATAACCCGAATATTAAAGATTCTCTCCTATTTTTCAGAAGTTGGAGACTTAACAGTGTGTTGTGTTTTCCCGTAGGCTGATGCTCAAATCTGTTGGCATCACCTCTGTCTGCCAGTGGTGTGGACAGGCAGGGGGTAAAGTAGGTGGCATTCTCAGAGCCAGTCAGGAAAACAGTGCCCCAGGTCCTGGGAGTCAGCAATGCCGGTACGGAACAAGCAGGTACTGAACGCGGGAGTGTAGTACAGGTTAGCAAGCCCCTGCAGGTAATCAAGAATCCCCTTTATTTCACCACCGATGATTTTCATAAGTGTTCAAGTGTTTACTGAGATGCAGGGCGGCATTATGGCTAAGAACAAAAGCTTTGGAATCAGGATTTGAATCTGGCTTTACTGTTAAGCTGGCTAGGTGTGACCTTGGGCAACTTAATTTCTTTGAACCTCAGTTTCCTCATCTGCTAAATCATATCTACTTCAGATATGTTTGTGAGGATTCTAATATTAACACATACAGCCCCAATTTCCTTCTGGTAGGAATAAAATTTAAAAAAATATTTAAAACAGCACCTACTGTGCTAAGTATTTTGTTAACTCACTGAATCCTCGTAACAATCCTATGAGGTAGCTACAGTTACAGTCCTCGTTTTGTAATTGAGGAAATTGAGAAACACATTAAGTAACTTGCTCAAGGTCACACAGCCAGTAAATGGCGAGCCAGGATTCAGAGCGCGGGCAGTCTAGCCAGAGTCGCTGCCCTCATTCACCTTGCTGTACTATGAGGAGTACGTAACACAGGGTTGGACATGGTTACTGCCAGTCTATGGAGACTGTCCCTACCATTGCAGATGCTGTGGCCATTTGTATACTTCCTCTCTTTGGATGGTAGTCTGAGTACCAGATCCTAAGGGATCAGAACCATTTCAGGAAAGCTACTTTAGCTAACAGCAGACTACGAAGGTAAAGCTGCTGGCTTTAGAGACCATGCTCAGCATCACCTACAAATGGGTGAGGACTGCCCCAGGTGCAGGGGTGAGAAGGACTCTGAGGCCCAAGTTCCAGTATAGCAAGAAACAGTGGCCCAATCAGTTTTTTCTGCTGTGAGCAAGGGAGCCCGTTTAGTGTTCCTGATTTAGTTTGAGCCCTTCATTTGAAGATGAAAACAGCTGCAGCCCAGAGATGTTAAATGACTTTCCCGTGGTCTTAGGGCTCTAGTCAGTACTACAGCTGGAATACGGTTGGGACAATCATTTGAGGACCTCTTTATGCCAGGCTGCATGCTGGAAAGCATAGTGGACAGCTCCTGGGATGGGAGACTTCAGGACTAAAACCAGAAAGTCCCAGGCACACTGGGATGGAAATACCTTAACACTGCCGTGGTTTCGTAGGTTCATTTTTGTCTCTGTCTGTACCTGCACAGCGGAGGTGATGAAGGCCCTGAGTTCATAATCGTGGCCTAGCCACTTACTAACCTTGGGACATTTACTTAATCTCTGTGTGCCTCAGTGTTAGGGTATCCCCATCCCAGTGTGCCTGGTTCTTTCTGGTTTTAGTCCTGAAAGTCTTGTATCCCAGGAGCCCCGTCAGACTGGGGCAAGCTGGGACGGTTGGTCACCCTACTCAGTTTCCACTGTAAAATGGGGCTGACAACGGCTACTTTTTCACAGATTTGATTTGAGGGTTAAATACTTTATTATGGATTAAGTACTTAGAAATAGTGTTTGGGACATAGTCTTTTCTGTGTGTGTGTGTGTGTGTGTGTGTATACACACATGTACATATGTGTGTAATATATATTATACATATGCACACATACATATACACACACATTATACATACACACATTTTTAGAGATGGGGTCTCACTATGTTGCCCAGGCTGGAGTGCAGTGGCTGTTCACAGGTACCATCATGGCTCACTGTAGCCTCAAACTCCTGGCCTCAAGCGATCCTCCTGCCTCAGCCTCCCAAGTAGCTGGGACTAAAGGCAATACATATTTATTTTTCCTTGTTATTCTTGTTTTCATTATTATTGGAACAAAGTGTTTCCACCACAGAACGGGTCCCTGGAGATCTTCACTCTTATCCCAAACAAGACAGGGAACTTTGCCATGATCATCTTTTGGTCGCCTGCAGCCAGTTGTTTGGAGTGTTTCTTCATCTGCTTGAAATAGTAAATAATCGTAAGCTTGAGGAACACATTCATCATTGCATTCAATTCGAAAACCATTTATTGAATTTTGCTGCATGTCAGGTAATGTTCTAGGCTCTTTCGGGGGATTCAGAGAAAGCTAGGCAGGCCTTGAGCGGTGTCTATGACCAGGAATGGGAATTCCATACAGAGGAAATGGCTTGAGCAAAAAGACAAATAGTAGCATGTGTTTAACATACATCACAAGCCTTGAACTTTTTTTTTTTTTTTTTTTTTTTTTTTTTAAAGACAGAGTCTTGCTCTGTTACTCAGGCTAGAGTGCAGTGGCACAATCTCAGCTCACTGCAACATCCACCTCCCAGGTTCAAGTGATTCTGCCTCAGCCTCCTGAGTAGCTGGGATTACAGGTGCCACCACGCCCGGCTAATTTTTGTATTTTTAGTAGAGATGGTTTCACCGTGTTGGACAGGCTGTGCTCGAACTCCTGACCTCATGATCCACCCGCCTCAGTCTCCCAAAGTGCTGGGATTATAGGTGTGAGCCACCGCACCTGGCCACAAGCCTTGAGCTTTAAAAGCTGTTTGCTCCCTATTTGGTTATCTTTTTGCTCTTTCCCATCGAGGACTCGCCGCCTTTTCCATTCTGCCTCTCTCCTTTCTTCTTCCCACTGTGCCCACCCTGCTTGCTCTTCTTCCCCTTTCTGTCACCAGTGCGGTGGTGGCTCATGGCTGTCCTGCAGTGACGCTTTTCAATTTCACACTTACATGCTCCTGAAAGTATCCATAAACTGACTCATATGTAAAACCAATAAAGGGCAACAGCACACATTCCTGTTAGACAGTAATTTTACCTGACTCCCTTTCTCCTACTTTGATCAGTCCTCTTCTCTCAAACATGGTCCTTTGACCTTCCCAGAAGTGAAAGCTTATGGGAATCCAAGCATAGTGGAGCCCTGCAGGCATATTAGGAAGAAATAAGGGCTGACATTTATCGAGCACTTAGGACGTGTTTGGGTGAGGGCTAAGTACTTCTCATTATTGTATTTAATATACTAAACTGCCATGTGATGTGTGTCTTCGTGATTCCCGTTTTACAGATAATGAAAGTGAGGCTTGAGGAGGGACGTGTTCACCTCTGCACCACGTTCACACATTCCCTTTCCCCCGTGGCTTCCCTCATCCTAATATAGATGGCCAAAGCATAAAGCACCCTTAGTTGTCATCTTAGCCAACCCCTTCCATTTTTCACCTCTGGAAACAGACGCCGAGAAGGGAAGGAACGTGCCTGAGATCACACAGCTGATTAAGGGTAGAACAGAAACTAGAACTCAGTTCTTGCAACTCTCAATTCAACAATCTAAATGGAGAAAAGAAATCCAGTTGTGAGACTCAGAGGCAGGGGCTTGAGACAGGTTTGAATTTGGATTGAACTCTGCTGCTTACAAGCTGTGTGAACTAAGGCAAATCACGTAACCTCTCGGGGCTCCAGTTTCCTCATCTAGAAAGTGGGACTGATAATGTAAGGTTTGTTGTCAAGATTAAATGAAGTCATGGAAGCACAACAATACAATAACTATTGTGCTTCAAACAAACTGTAGGTCACTTGAGTGCTTTAGAAAATATAACCTGACCAGGTGTGGTGGCTCACACCTGTAACCCCAGCACTTCGAGAGGCTGAGGTGGGAGGATCACTTGAGCCCAGGAGTTTGAGACCAGGCTGGGCAACATGATGAAATCCTGTATCTATGAAAATTATCCAGGCGTGGTGCTGCGTACCTGTAGTCCTAGCCATTCAGGGCCTAGCCACTCAGGGCCTGTGTACCTGTAGTCCTAGCCACTCTTGAGCCTGGGAGGTCAAGGCTGCAGTGAGCCATGATCGCACCACTGCACTCCAGCTTGGGAGACACAGACCCCATCCCCAAAACCAAACAAAAAGAAAATGTAGCCCACGCTGTTGACTGCCCGTGCTGGGTGGGCATGGTTATTGCGGGGATTGCCTACCCCAACTCCTGCCCCACCTGCTCAGGCAGGTCCCGTTGTGCCTCAAGGATAAGCCCATCGTGAACTTCCAAGGGTATGCCATCCAGGAAAGGCCAACAGAAGCCGTTAGTCAAGTGGCTTGACTAGTTCAAGACAAGCAGATCTCCAGGCATCTGTTCTGCACCTTGTTAACCTTCTCACCAGAGAAGAGTTTGAATCGCTGTCCCTCTGGGTGTGTGGAGATACCCACTGGATTGTGAGCCAGAGAGGACAGGGACAGGGTCTTTTCGTTTTTCCTCCAAATCTCCCAACACGAGTACATTGTAAGTGCCCACTGAGTGCTTGCTGAATGAAGGAATGGTTAGCTACTGCCTCCTCCTTCTCATTGCAGGATATCAATATCTTTCTAAAATCATAGTAATACGAAGGCTATCCAGAAAGTCAAAGGTTCCACAAAGTTGGCCACAAAATAGAGTAGCCCTCTGCCCTCTGCTTTATTTCCCCCTCCCAGGGATTATATCTCTTTTGGCTGATTATTTTGGTATCTAGTATCTATTTCTAAGTAGTCTGCTTATTATTGCAGCTAGATATTTCAGTTCCAGGCGTTATCTACTAAATTCTCACTGTGGGGTCATCCTTCGCTCTCCCAATATAGTTATTTCAGGATTTTGATTAGGTCAGTATTCAACGTTTATGTTATTACGACTATGTAAATGCTAGTCGGAGCTGAGCCGTGTTGTACACTGTGATTGCTTTATCTTTGACAGCTTTTCCCCTCAGGAGTTAATAACTGTCTTTTTTTTTTTCCTTTTTGTTGTTTGCTTAGTTGTCTATGTAGTTATTACTAATTCGACCTTAAACTCTTCACCAAATGTCCAAATTCTCCCCCTAAGACATTCTGATGCACCAGCTATTCCATCAATTTTGTTACCTTGAAAAAGCTTCCTCCTTGAGAACCCCAACTTGCTCTGCACTGGACTGGTTCCTCCTGGCGTGGCACACAGCTGTCACTCTGGAGTTCCTGCACCACCATGCTGGAGCTCCCCTATCCCTTCTTTGGGTTTGAATCTTTCATTTTTTGTTTGTCTTCCTGTTTCTCTACTTTACTCCCCCATTTTGTTAAAGCACATTTCCGGCCACTTCCCAAGCAAGACTGAAAAGACTTTCATTCTGTTCTTCTAAGTGCTTGGCACTTAAAGTATATTTTAACCACCCCATTCCTTCCTTCAGTTTCATTTCATTTCCTCTTGCTGTTCATTCATTATTGTTGGCATTCTCCACTGTCAGTCTTAAGACGCAGATGTTTGCATGTCTGTGTTTAATCTGCTTTCCATCCACTAAAATTTGGTTGTTTCTTCTGCAATGCCCTTTATTTTGGTGGGTTTAATTCTAGTCTGGACATTTTTCTTCAAGGTTTGAAGACATTGTTTTATTGCTTTTAGCTCCCAATGTTGCCCTTGAGAAGTCTGAAATTATTCTGCTTATTGATTCTTCTAGATGACTTCTTAACATCTCTGGAAGCCCATAGCATTCTCAGTGTTTTGAAGTTTCATGATGTTGGGCCTTGGTGTGGGCCCACTATGCTAAGCAGTTAGGAGTTTTTCCTTTCTTTTTATCATCTGGAAAGAATCAGTGCTTATGAGGGTTTTTCATTTCTGAAAATGTATGCCCTTATATTCTGGGGGAGGAATATATATATAATGTGATAGCCAGCCTCCAAATGGCTTCCAGTGATCCTGTCTCTGGTAGTCACAACACCCTTGTGCAGTTTACCCTTATATTGGACCGGGGTTGATCTCTCTGATCAATAGCCTGCAGCAGAAATGATAGTATGTCATTTCTGAGATTGGGGTATGAAAGATAGTGCAGTCTTGGATGACTTGCTTTGGGAAATGCCAGCGACCATGTCGACCAGCCTTATGGGAGGCCCATGTGGCAAGAAACTGAGGACTCCTGCCGATATCCAGCTGGTAACTGAGGCTTCTTGAAGCCCTGTGAGTGAGTCACTTTGAAAGTGGATTATCTAGCCCCAGTCAAGCATCCAGATGAAACTGAAGCCCTTGCCAACAATGTGACTGCAACTTCACAGGAGACCCTGAACCAGAACTATCCTATTAGGCTGCTCCCAGATTCCAGACCCTCAGAAATTGGGTAAGATAAAAAATATTGTTATTATAAGCTGCTGAGTAATTGGGCCAATTTGCTATGCAGCATTGGATAACTAATGTAATGGATAATTATATTTTCTCTGTTCTTGTGTTCAAAAATTTCTGTTACTTGGATTTTATATTTCCTACAACAGTCTTCATATTTTCTTTTATCTCTTATTTTCCATCTCTTGGTCTTTTTACTCTACATTCTGTGAGATTTTCTGAATTTTATTTTCTAACCCTTCTGAGTTTTACCTTTGTTCTGGCATTTACAATTTTTTTCTAAGAGCTATTTTTATTACCTGATTTTTATACTCTCCTTTTTTTTTTTTTTTTTTTTTAAATAATAGTATCCTATTCTAGAGTTCCTTAATCCAGAGACTCTTTATTTTACTCTCTCTACAGAAGAAACCTCCAGTATTTTGCCAGGTTAGGATCCAGGCAGTTTTGCTGTGTGAAGTAGGGAACAAGGGATCTGAGAGCCTCTTAAACTGAATTTAAACCAACCCCTTTGCTTCCCCTTCCATGTCTCGAGGTCCCTGGTGCTGCTAATCTGTGATTCTCAGTTTTCTCCACTGTCAGCTTAAGATTCAGCTGTGTTTTTTAAATTTACATTCAGCTTCTACAATTTTTTTCTCTCCAATTTCTTTATTCTGGTGGGTTTAATTCTAAAAAAAGAAAAAAAAACCTTTTTTTTTGTGGGATTTCATGGAAAAGGGGAAAACAGATATGTATATTTAACCAACACTTTTTTTTTGTTTGTTAGTTTGTTTTTGAGATGGAGTTTTTCTCTTGGTTGCCCAGGTTGGAGTGCAATGGCGTGATCTCGGCTCAACTGCAACCTCCGCCTCCCAGGTTCAAGCAATTTTCCTGCCTCAGCCTCTCAAGTAGCTGAGATTACAGGTGCCCACCACCACACCTGGCTAATTTTTGTATTTTTAGTAGAGACGGAGTTTCACCATGTTGGTGGGGCTGGTCTTGGATTCCTGACTTCAAGTGATCCGCCTGCCTCAGCCTCCTAAAATGCTTACCCAACACTTTTTACCTCAGCTGTCATGCCACACCTGCTCCCACCTCTCTTTGGGACTTTCTGTGATTCATTGACTATCTCATAGTCACCGTGGTTCTGAGGTCATTGTCTTTGAATAATTACAGTGGGAACATTAGTAGGCCATTACCAAATAATCAGTACATCCTTACTTATTGCAAAGCTGCTGACTTGTGCCTGAAGTTACGTCAATGGCCTTTAACTGCAAACTTTGATTTCAGAGCTGAGTGTCAAGATTTAAGAAAAGGAATTTACATACCTGCACCTTGAAGGTCTGAATGTCTGTATATATAACACAATGCCTGCAGGTTTATATGCATATATATGGAATACACACATCTCAAAAATAAGCTTCTTGCCAAACAAAACCCACCTTTGGACTGTGGGTGAATTGAGAAGCATGAAAAATGTGTAGCCTAAAGTATATTTAAATATTCATGATGTCTTCAAAGCAGAGCTGTTGGGAAGACTAAGCCACCTGGAACACAGCTGTGATAGCACAATGAGGCCTTCTGAAAAATCAGTCTCATGCAGTGCTGGGAAGAATATTTGGAGGTGACCGAGTCAGACCCCCTGCTGCCACTGTAATAAAAGCTATTTTGGATTTGCCATGTCCATTATTAGTGAGATTAGATTAATATTTAGAAAGTGTCTTCCTGTCTTAAAGATAATTGTATTTTGAATTATACAACTTATGTGGGGCAACAAATTTCATTTGTTTACTGCTTATCCTTCTTGCAATATGATTTTTAAGAATGGCAATTATGTGGCACAATTGCCATTACTCTTCCCCCTTGTACCCATGGCAGACATTAGTAATTAATCATGGCCATCATTTCCTCTAGGCTCAGATGTGAGATATCAGAATCCTTTTCCATGCATGTTCCTGGAAGCCACTGAGAATTGACTGGGAAGTGGGGAACACACCACATGAAACATACATGCCATTTCTGGTTGGGTCTTTTATCCCCAACCTCAGTTGAACAGGCTTCAGTTCACATTGTTTTAGCCAAAACTGATTTATGCATTGTGTTTTCAGAACAGATTAGGGTAGATTTTTGTGTGTGTGTGTGTGATGAAAATAACCTTAGTAATTTTGTTTTTGTTTTGGTAACTCAGGACAACTCACACCCCCTGATTGTCCTGATTTTTTATTTAAATGCTGAGTTTAAGTGCTTGTGCAGTTGGTTTCTTGAACTGAACAGCACACTTTACGTTTATTCTATTGCATGTCATTGTCTTTTTATTCTAAGCAAGGGGTCAGCAAATTATGGCACACAGGCCAAATCTAACTCACCACCTGTTTTTGTAAATAAAGTTTTATTGGAACATAGCTACTTCCCTTACTTTGTGCATTATTTATGTCTGCTTTTGCACTACAAGGGCAGAGTTGAGTAGTTGCAACAGAGACTGGCCCACAAAACTGAAAATATTTACTATCTGACCCTTTACAGAAAAAGTTTTCTAATGTGGTTCTAAGTTATCACTTAAGCCTCTTTTGATCCTCAACTTTACCCAGTATTTTCTCCATGTACACTAAACTTACTTGCTAACCCACTTAATTATACTTCTTTCCAGCCTACCTTTCTCCATTTTGTTTACTGGTTCTCCCAAGCAATGTTAAATACACTGTTGCCATTCAGATGTACTAGTAATAATACTCCTATTTCTTGAGCACTTCTTATGGTCCAGGCAGTACTAAGCACACTACATAAATTAAGTGAGCAAAAATGTAAGCGAATTGCTTGGCATAATGTCTGGCATATGGTAAATACTGATTATTATCTTTAATTTTTACAACAGCTCTATGAAAGGGTGGGTATTACTAAATAAAGAGTTTAAGTAATTTACCCAGGGTAGCTGAGCTGCTAAATGATAGAACTACATTCCAACTCAATTTGGACCGGTTGTAAGACTTGTGACCTTTCTGTTAAACCTTATTGTCTTTTTTCTGCCATATTTTCCAGGCTTACCAGTCTAGTAATCTGTCAAATGATTATATAAATATGTAATTATATAAATGTACAATATATGTAGTGGTGTTAGGGGTGGCAAATATCCAGGTTACTGGTGGTGAATTCATATGGGTCTGCAGCAACCTCAATTCTTGCCTCCTCAGAAGAAAGAATTCGACGGAGGGCCATAAGGCAGAGAGAGTCAGGCAAATTTCAGAGCAGGAGTGGAAGTTTATTTAAAAAAACTCTAGGAAAGAAAGGAAAGTACACTTGGAAGAGACCCAAGCGGGCACTTTGGAGGTCAAGTGCCCATTTAACCTTGATCCTAGGACTTTATAGGGTGGCCTACTTCCAGCATCTCTCACCCCTTTCCTTTCATTCTTTCCGCATGTGCGGTGCCCTCCTTGCACTTGGGAGGTGAGCATGCGCAGTGTGTTTAAGCAGTTGTATGCATGCTCACCTGAGGCTTTCTTCCCTTTGCCTGTGAAATGCCCCTGGAAGGTCATATTTCACCATTTTGCCTCTTAATGCAAATGCTCGAGCCCACTTGCTTAATCCTGAAAGCTGCCGATTACCAATTTCAGGTGTTTTTATCTATTGGGAATTGCTGGTGCCGGCTGTGACCTATTCTCATTTTCGTGTGACAACTGCTAGACAATCAGGAAACTGCCAAGCTATCACCTGATGGTCGTCTGACATTCCTGGTGGGTGGGGGGAGCTCTCTCTTGCCTTGCTCATACCTGACCAGCTACCTATTGTAACAGTTGTATATATGTGTGGTACAGTGTATTATCTCAAATCTTCCTTTAAAAATGGCCAGGTTCGATATTGTTCCTATTTTATAGATAAAGAAACTGAGGCTGAGAGAATGTCATACAGTTCACAAGCTGTTTGCTGGTATAATTCAAAGTTTGTGTAATTAAAAATACTTTATACCACACTGCTATGATAAACAACCATGATCCGTGGCTGAGCTGACATTCATTCAGCGGTTTTTACAGTATACATTTATACAGTACCTACCCTATACCAAGTCCTGTGCTCAATCCATGCTATATTTTTTCTGTAGTAATCCCCCCTTCTCTGCAGTTTTGCCTTCTATGGTTTCAGTTACCTACTATTAGGCATGGTCCAAAAATATTACACGGAAAATTCCAGAAATAAACCATTCATAAGTTTTAAATTATGTGCTGTGCTGAGTAGCATGATGAAGTCTTGAGTTGTCCTGTTACTTCCAGCCCAAGAAGTGAATCATTTCTTTGTCCAGCATCTCCACCCTGTAGACACTACCCACCCATTAATCATTTAGTAGCTACCTTGGTTATCAGATTGACTGTCGAGGTATCGCGGTGGTGTTATTCATTATTTTACTTTTAGTAATGACCCCAAAATGCAAGAGTAGTAATGCTGGCATATTGTTATAATTGTTTTATTAGTAGTTATTGTTAATTTCTTATTGTGCCTAATTAAATATAATATGTATATATGAAAAAACTTAGTACATACCGGGTTTGGCACTATACAAGGTTTCAGGCATCCACTGGGGGTCTTGGAATGTATCCTCCTTGGATAAGGGGGGCTACTGTATAGTGAATTCCTTTCCTAAGTGCTCACAAACTGTCCATCTAATGTTTGTTTTTTCATTTAGTGTATTTGGTAACAGATGTTTTGGGTTACATTATCAACCCTTCTCATGAATTTCAAATCCTACCTGTTTTGCACCTCAATTTCCCCACTGTGAAGTGGGAAAGATAGTATCTGTTTTCACATCTTCTAATTCTCTATGTTTGGGAGACCTTGTACAAGAGGGTTTACATTAAACAGAGGTAGCACAGTGGCAATCTGGGGGTAGGATCCAACCCAGAGATTTTTGGGCTTACGCAGTGAATTTTAAGAAATTGAATTAATTTAAAAAGTTTAAAATGGAGAGATTTTTGAACTTTTCTTGAGTAATTAGATAACCTTGCAAGACTGGGCTTGTTTCACATGGACACAATGGACTAGAGGAAGCTTCTTTCTTTAGAGCACGAACTCTCCTGTTACCCATCTCCATCATGCCTATTGTCTTCCCCACATTGAAGCCATGTCACTTACTATTTTAAATGTCCCATTTTAGTCATTTGCTCTACTGTCTGGTCTTTGTAGACATTTGAATTTGAACATTCAATCAGGAGAGATTTCAGCTGGGCATAAGAAAGAACCCCATCAACAAGATGAAATAAACGTGCTTTACAACCTTTTGAACTGACTGGATGGAAAAACCTTAATTCCTTGATTCTATGTAATTTTTTTTTTTTTTCCAGAGAGTCTCGCTGTGTCACCCAGGCTGGCATGCAGTGGTGTGAGCTCAGCTCAATGCAACATCTGCCTCCGGGGTTCAAGCGATTCTCATGCCTCAGCCTCCCAAGTAGCTGGGACTACAGGTGCATGCCACCCACCACGTCCGGCTAATTTTTGTATTTTTAGTAGAGACAAGGTTTCGCCATGTTGGCCAGGCTGGTTCTGAACTTCCGAACTCATGTGAACCACCTGCCTCAGCTTCCCAAAGTGCTGAGATTACAGGCGTGAGCCACGGTGCCCAGCTGATTTTATGTATTTTAAAGGAACTTAACTTTAAATCTGAATAGTACATTTTAAATAAAAATAAATGAAAGAAAAGCTGTTTTTAACATGCATATACATCAGTATAGACTGTGATGCCCACCTGCTTATTGAGGGCAAAATGTTAACTCTATGAGGCTGCTAAGGAATTACATACAAATTCCAGCTGGTCTCACTGAGAAGCCCCTGGGTACCTTGGACAGTGCACCACCATAACCAGTTCTTTTCCGAGTTTGCTCTCCTGCAGGAGAAATACTTTATTTTGTATACTCGCTTAAAGTCCAACTAACTCCGGACTCTTATTTTTAAAACAATTGTCTCTCTGATAAAGGGGACTAGAGGCCGGGCGTGGTGGCTCACGCCTGTAATCCCAGCACTTTGGGAGGCCGTGTCCGGCGGATCACGAGGTCAGGAGAATGAGACCATCCTGGCTAACCCCGTGAAACCCCATTTCTACTAAAAAATACAAAAACAAAATTAGCCAGGAGAGGTGGCGGGCGCCAGTAGCCCCAGCTACTCAGGAGGCTGAGGTGGGAGAATGGCGTGAACCCGGGAGGCGGAGCTTGCAGTGAGCCGAGATCGCGCCGCTGTCCTCCAGCCTGGGCGACAGAGAGAGAGACTCTCAAAACAAAACAAAACAAAACAAAACAAAACAAAGTGGTGGGGGGGGGGGTGGGGACTAGAAAAGAGTGGATAATTCTGCCAAAATGTCAATTCTTCTGGACATTTTATTTCCTTTATGCCCTTTTTTTTTGTTTATTGACTGCCTATTTTCAAGGACTGGTGGTGCAGGGGTTTATTTCTTCTTCCTGAAAGCTACAATGCATTTGCTCTTTGCTTTCTGCATTGCTGTTATTAACAATGCCTGACCATCGTGAGTGGTCAGTAATGCTCAAAGAACGCATGCCTGCTTTCCTGTGGTGATAGTTAACAGTTACTCATCTCGGTCACAAAGAACATGGTCCTGATGGGAAAGGAGTAGAGTGTTTGATCCCTTTCTAGAAACTGTGTTTTGTTTGGGTTCTGTGAAGTAGGCTACATCTACCTCCCTGACAGTTTCCCAAAACTGTCAGCTTTGTTTATGAGCAGGATGAGTGAAATTAGAGAATCAGGTCTGGCATCCCTCCCTACTCTCAAGACATACACACACACACACTGCAATTTGAAGTGTACTTCCCACGAAACACACAGCTCATGTTAGGCACCAGCCATTCCTTGAGTCCAGGACCTTGCCCAGGCTTTACATTTCACAAACATCCTTTGGCAGCAAAGCAAACAGCAGTTAGGTCTTGTGGGGCTAAGCAGAAATCTCCTTCCCCAACCATACCATTCCATATTAATATGATTTCTCCTTTGAACCCTTAGCACTTGCTGTCTGTACTACTCACTTGACAGGTAATCATGCACATCTCTTGTTTTGTTATTTAAATCTGGTATTTAACCTTTTCTCTGTTAGTGTCTTTATCTCCCTACGGGATCATAGCAAATTGAATATAAAGAAAGGTAGATATTAACATGATTTCCTGTACATAGTAAATCTGTTCCTTAGTTCAGGTTACCCTAAAAAGTATGCGTCAAGACAAGGTTTGGGGTCTATTAATTGATTTGGAGGGTGATCCCACATAAGTTGGTGAGGAAGTAGGAAAGTGAGACAGGCAAAGGAAGGACAGAAAAGGATGTGACAGAAAGTGAGTTACCTCCTGTGGGCAACAGGGCACAGTTCTGCTGGGGACCCTTTCAGACAGCTCTGTCCAACAGAACTATAGTCATGCACTGCTTCATGATGGTACAGTATGAGAAATGCATTGTTAGCTGGGTGCAGGGGCTCACACCTGTAATCCCAGCACTTTGGGAGGCAGAGATGGGTAGATCATTTGAGGTCAGGTATTTGAGACCAGCCTGACCAACATGGTGAAACCCCTACTAAAAATATTTTTAAAATTAGCTGGGTGTGGTGTGCACGCTTGTAATCTCATCTACTGGGGAGGCTGAGTCAGGAGAATCGCTCGTACCTAGGAGGTGGAGGTTGTAGTGAGCTGGGATTGTGCCACTGCACTCCAGCCTGGGTGACAGAGTGAGACTCTGTCTCAAAAATAATAATAAGATAATTTTAAAAATGCATTGTTAGATGATTTTGTCATTTCATGAACATCACTGAGTGTACTCACAAACCTAGAGGGTTCCGCCTACTACACCTAAGCTATATGAGGTAGCCTCTTGCTCCTAGGCTGCAAACCTGTGCAGCGTGTTTCCGTACTGATCACTGTAGGCAATTATAATGGTAAAGATTTATATATCTAAACATAGCTTACAAAAAGTACAGTAAAAATACAGTATCATAACCTATGGAAGCACTGTTGTATATGCAGGCTGTCGGTGACTGAAATGTTGTTATGCAGTGTATAACTGTAGAATGCAAGCCACAAATGCAAGCCACATATGTAGTTCTAAATTCTCTTTTTCTTTTTTTTTCTTTCTTTTCTTTTTTTCTTTTTCTTTTTTTTTTTTTAGACGGAGTTTCGCTCTTGTTGCCAAGGCTAGAGTGCAATGGCGCGATCTTGGCTCAGTGCAACATCTGCCTCTCAGGTTCAAGCAATTCTCCTGCCTCAGCCTCCCAAGTAGCTGGGATTGCAGGAACCCACCACCACACCCTGCTAATTTTTGTATTTTGTATTTTTAGTAGAGATGGGTTTTCACCATGTTGGCCAGGCTGTTCTTGAACTCCTGACCTCAAGTGATCCACCTGTCTCAGCCTCCCAAAGTGCTGGGATTACAGGCATGAACCACTGCACCCAGCCTAATTCTAAACTTTGTAGTGGCCACATTTAAAAAGTAAAATGAAATAGATGAAATTATATATTTTATTTAGCCTAATATATCCAAAATATGACTTTAGCATGTAATCAATATAAAAATTGTAAGTGAGATATTTTACATTTCTTTTTCACACCAAGTCTCTGAGATCTGGTGTATTTTTATTTTATTCTTGTCAATTTGGACTAGCCATATTTCAAGTGCTCAGTAGCCTCTTGTGGCTAGTGACAACTCTATGGAACAGAACAGCTCTAAGGGACACTAGAAAAATAGCATAGAGTTGTCTCAGAATGGGGAATGTATTTATTGGCCAATCTGTTCATGATTGATTGTCACTCTCGGGAACATTATCTCCTGGGCACTTCTAGTTCACCCTGTGGCAGAAAGCATCCTCAGGTAGAGAGACACAGGAGGCCATAACCATGGACAGGAAATGTCTACAGGTGACCTGGTGTATTAGTCCATTTTGATGCTGCTGATAAAGACATACCTGAGACTGGCTAATTTATAAAGAAAAAGACTTAATGGACTCACAGTTTCATGTGGCTGGGGAGGCCTCACAATCATAGCGCAAGGTGAAAGGCAGGTCTTACATGGCAGCAGGCAAGAGAGAATGAGAGCCAAGCAAAAGGGGAGACCCCTTATTAAACCATCAGGTCTCATGAGACTTATTCACTACCACAAGAACAATAGCGGGGAGACCATCCCCATGATTCAGTTATCTCCCACTGGGTCCCTCTCACAGCACAACATGTCAGAATTATGGGAGCTACAATTCAAGATGAGATTTGGGTGGGAACACAGTCAAACAAACCATTTCACCTGGGATATGGGCAGAGCTCCTACAGTTTCTGCTGTAATCTTTATAATCCTTTTTTTTTTTTTTTTTTTTTTTTTTTGAGACAGAGTCTTGCTGTTACCCAGGCTGGAGTGCAGTGGCACAGCCTCAGCTCGTTGCAACCTCTGTCTCCCGGATTCAAATTCAAATGATTCTTGTGCCTCAGCCTCCTGAGAAGCCAGGAAGCCGAGATTACATGTGTCCACCACCACACCCAGCTAATTTTTGTGTTTTTAATAGAGATGGAGAATAGTCACATTGGCCAGGCTGGTCTCAAACTTCTGACCTTAGGTGATCCCCCCAGCTTGGCCTCCCAAACTGCTGGGATTACAGGTGTGAGCCACAACACCTGACTTCTGCTGTAATCTTAAATAATTATGTGTTGGTTGATTGAAAACTTCTGGATTCCTATCATGGCAGCCTTTTCACCTTAGTTTTGGACTCAGCATTAAAGACTGCCATACATGGTTGTGGAGGCTGAGCACTATGTAACTCTAGGGGGCACCACTCACCTAGGCTTCTTACACTGAAGTATGCATGGCACCCCTAAAGTTACCCAGTGCCCAACCTGCACAACTCCTCTTACCCTTTGGCTATTACAAAGCTTATCACTTTGGGGAAAGAGTAAAGGATTGATGGAACAGACATATTCACTTGGGCTTAACTACAATATTCTGTCTTTTAAGGGTCACTAAACATTTTAAGCACCTGCCACCATTTCCCTGCAAAGCCAGCATCATGAGTAATCAGCAGAAGCCAGCACCTCCAGGGCCCTGCAATCACTCTGAAGGAGTCAGCTTCACGCCCGATGCTAATTTTAGCTTGCAATCTACAAAGGTTTTCAATGAGTCTTTTTGCCAAGCCCTCTTACAGACATGGCTTGAAAGTGTCTCTCCCAGGCTGGAGCTGGGATCTAGGTGAAAGCAATATATGTGATCCGGAGCATTCTACCCCATGGAAGCCTTCCCCATTGCCCCTGCCTGAGCCCTTCTATCTCTACTCAGCTTCCTTACCACGGTCACCCACAAGGTGTCTGGGCTGTGAGAGTCAATGAATTCTGCATGCCCAAGTTCAGTCATGCTGTCACAAAGGGGCTCTGAGTTGACTTCACTCCAGTTTCATTTATTCTTCTGTGGCGAGTGACAAGTCATGCAAGTAAAATCAAATTGGTGTGATTGATAGCATCCAGAAAAAAAATTCAGAGCAGTTTGCGGAAAGGAATCATAGAATTAATTGAATACAGAATTGGAAAGCAACTCAGAAATCATCCCAGCCATTTCCTGTTCCAGATGATGAGTTGAAGGATCAGAGGTCAGGGTGCTCACTGAGGGACATATAGTGGGTTAGTGGGAGAGGACCAGCGTCCTCTATGGAAGAGACTATGTCTGCCTCCCCAGTACATTGTATCTGGCACATGGTTAGCATTCAACAAATGTTTATGGAATGAGTTTATGCATTTGTATAACATTCAGGTTACCAACAGGCCAAAACTATATAATTTTTTTCCTGTATCATGTCATGAGCATTTGTTGTTTTTGCAAATCCAGCATCTATTAGCCTTCCTGCTTATAGTGCATCCCTCTCCTACACTAGGGGGAGGAAGCATGTGATCCAGTTACAGCCAATCAGAGCATTTCATTCCCCTAGTCATGGTGATTTGTTCAAGGATTGACATGTGATTCAAGTCAGAGTGGTCAAAACCAATGAGACTCAGTTCTTGGGACTTTTGGTTCATGTTGTCAACAACAGAGCCAGCCTGAGAATGAAGCCGATGCAGAGGAAAGCAGAACCAAGGGCTAGAAAGAGCAAGGGCAAGTTTGGGTGATGGCATCTGACCCCAATATCCATGGGTCTCTGAAGCCAGTGTCTATCCCTGACATTTTTAGTTATGTGAGCGGATAATGTCATCTCTTAATAAAAAACCAATTAGGAATTTATCATTTGCATCTGAAATCAAATGCCAGCTAGCTTGGAAGCACCATTGAAAAATGGTCCCTCTTTAGCCTGAGGGGGTAAACTTTGATTAGCGTAAACCTAATGTCGTGATTTTATTCTCTCTACCACTGAGTGCTTTACACATGAACATGTGATGCAAATCTTGTCAATGAGACTGAGATGAAAGGTGCTGCATAGATTCTGGAATAGGTTTTCTTCTTTGTACCCAAGAGAAAAAAAACTGCCCTTTTCTGCCTGTGTACATGACTTTATGATGATGTGATGCCTGGATCTGCAGCAATCAGTTTGAGACCATGAGGAGTCAAGTTTGAGGCTAAGAGCCAGCATGCCCGGGCGGTGAAGCTGAGAGATGGCAAAGCTTGCATCTTTCATGGCATCATTGAACTGCTAAACTTCCATGATTTCTGGGCTTTAAAAACTTTGAGGTGCCAGGATTTTTTTAGCCATTTTTAATTCGGGATTCTATTACTTGCAAATTTCTTCTGGAATCTTGTGGCTCTACTGTGTCTAGTTTGAAGACTAGCCTCTAGGCTTTTTTTTTTTTTTTTTTTTTTGAGATGGAGTCTCGCTCTGTCACCCAGGCTGGAGTGCAGTGGCGCGATCTTGGCTCACTGCAAGCACCGCCGCCCGGGTTCACGCCATTCTCCTGCCTCAGCCTCCCGTGTAGCTAGGACTACAGGCGCCCACCACTATGCCTGGGTAATTTTTTTGTGTGTTTTTAGTGGAGACGGGGTTTCACCGTGTTAGCCAGGATGGTCTCGATCTCCTGACCTTGTGATGCACCCGTCTCGGTCTCCCAAAGTGCTGGGATTACAGGCGTGAGCCACCGCGCCCGGCCTAGGCTAACTTTTTAACTATAAAACCTTTTTTTTTTTTTTTTGGCTGGGCATAGTGGCCTGCAACTGTAATCTCAGCACTTTGGGAGGCTAACGCGGGTGGATCCCTTGAGCCCAGGAGTTCAGAACCAGCTTGGGCAACATGGCAAAAACCCTTCTCTACAAAATGTACAAAAATTAGCTGGGCATGGTGGCATATCCCTATAGTCCCAGCTACACGGGAGGCTGAGGTGAGAGGATGGCTTGAGCCCAGAAACTGGAGGCTGTAGTGAGCTGTGATCGTGCCACTGCACTCCAACCTGGGTGACAGAGTGGGATCCTGTCTTAAAAAAACAAACAACAACTACAACAAAAAAGGTTTTTTAACCTTGGCACTATTGATATTTTGGGCCATAATTCTTTGTGGTAGGAGGCTGTCACATGCATGTAGAAATTTAGCTGCATCTCTGGCCTCTACCTACTTGATACCAGTAGCACCCTACCCCAGCTGTGAAAACTAAAAATGACTCCAGACATTGCACATGTCCCCTGGGTTGGGGCATGGGGGCAAAACTGTCCCTAGTTGAAAACCACTAAACTAGAATTACTTACTTCCCAACTATTTTAGAAAAATAAGTTTACTATATTGTGATGGTTAATTTTATGTGTTAAGTGGACTAAGAGAGGCCCAGATAGTTGGCAAAACATCATTTTTGTGTATGTCTGTAAGGGTGTTTCTAGAAGAGATTAGCATTTGAATCTGTAGACCGGGTAAAGAAGATTGTCCTCCCAATGTGGGTGTGCATTGTCTAATCCACTGAGGGTGCAAATGAAGAGGTGAAAGAAGGTTGAATTTGCTTGGTTTTATCTGGGATATCTGTCTTCTCCTGCCCTCAGATAGTGACACTCCTAATTTTTGGGCCTTCAGTCTGAGACTGAATTACACACCGGCTTTCCTAGTTCTTTGCTTTGCACATGGCAGATAGTGGGACTTCTTGGCTTCTATAATCATGTGACCAATTCCTGTAACTGATGGATCAGTCAGTCAATCCTCTTGGTTCTGTTTCTCTGGAGAGTGCTGATTAATAGATATATTGTTGAGACAGTCTTGAGGTGTCATTAAAAACAAATGAGTTACCAAAAATTACAAGTGTTGGAGAGGATACAGAGGTTCCAATACAGGATTGGAACCCTGCATTGCTGGCAGGAGTGTAAGATGGTGCAGCCTTTGTGGAAAACAGATTGATGGCTCTTCAGAAAGTTGAATATAAAATTACCATACAGTTCAGCAATTCTGCTCCTAGGTATATGTCCAAAAGAATTGAAAACAGATACTCAAACAGATACTTGCACCTGGATTTTTTTTTTTTTTCTTGAGACAGAGTCTCACTCTGTCACCCAGGCTGGAGTACAGTGGCGTGATCTTGGCTCACTGCAACCTCCACCTCCTGGGTTCAAGCAGTTCTCCTGCCTTAACTTCCCGAGTAGCTGGGATTACAGGTATGTGCCACCACGTCTAGCTAACATTTTTTGTATTTTTAGTAGAGACAGGGTTTCACCATATTGGCCGGGCTGGTCTCAAACTCCTAGACCTCAGGTGATCTGCCCGCCTTGGCCTCCCAAACTGCTGGGATTACAAGCATAAGCCACTACACCCAGCATACCTGAATATTAATAATAGCATTATTCACAGTAATCAAAAGAAGGAAGGAACCCAAGTGTCCATGGGTGGATGAATGGGTAAACAAGATGTAATATACACATATAATAAAATATTAATGAGCCTTGAATGAAATTCTAAAACATGCTACAGTATGAATGCACCTTGAAAGCATTGTGCTAAGTGAAATAGCCAGTCACAAAGGAACAAATATTATGATTCCATGTGAAATATCTGGAAGAGACAAATTCACAGAAACAGAAAGTAAAGCAGAATTTATCAGGGGCTAGGAGAGGGGAGAATGGGGAGTTACGGCTTAATAGGTACAGAATTTCTGTTTGGGGTGATGACAAATTTTAGAACTAGATAGTGGTGATGGTTACACAACATTGTGAATGTAATTAATGGTGCTGACTTGTGCACTTAATGCTTAAAATAGCAAGTTTCATGTTATATATATTTTACCATTAAAAAATCCTCTCCAAACCCCGAATGAGTTAAAGTAATGAACTTTTGCCAGTCCTAGAGTGTTTGGTGCAATGCATTACCTAGATGCCATAGCACATGAAAGAACATTTGAGGGGAAGGAGTAGGTGGGATTTCGTTACTCTGTTTTCTGGCTATTAAGATTAGAGTCCGCTGAGCTCTAAGACACCAATGTTTTAGTTATAGGTTGATATCCAAATCTCATCTTAAGTTGTGGCTCCCATAATCCCCGTGTGTCATGGGAAGGACCCAGTGGGAGGTAAGTGAATCATGGGGGCGCATTTTTCCCATGCTGTTCTCGTGATAGTGAATAAATCTCATGAGATCTGATGGTTTTATAAAGGGCCATTTCCCTGCACATGCTCTGTTGCTTACCACCATGTAAGACGTGCCTTTGCTCCTCCTTTGTCCTTATGATTGTGAGGCCTCCCCAACCATGTGGAACTGTGAGTCCAGTAAACCTCTTTTTATAAATTACCCAATCTTGGATATTTCTTCATTGCAGTAGGAAAATGGACTAATACATGGGTTTTGCTGAGTTCTTGCCATGTACAAGGCACTATGTTAAGGTCTTTACACGAACCACCTCAATAACTCTAAAAGCCCCACAAAGTAGATGTTAATATTACCCCATTATATATGTGGGTAACCAGGCTCAGAGAAAAGTAGAGTCAGCATTCAAAGAAATCCAAGTAGTTTGATTCCATACAGGTCCCATGCATTTAACTATTGGACTCAGTTTTTTGCTGAAGGTTGGAGTCAAAATGCTTAACTTTGGTTTAAAAAAGCCTATTTTCTGACCTGGGCCGGTTCACCCCTCCTTAGGCAACCTGGTGGTCCCCCGCTCCTGGGAGGTCACCATCTAACAAACCTGCACGTTATGCACATGTACCCTAGAACTTAAAGTATAATAATAAAAAAAAAAAGACAAAAAAAAAGCCTATTTTGAGAATTTACATAGTTAAACAGTAATAAGGGAGAAACGAAGTTGTTAGCAGCAACCAAGCAACTCCCATCTTTCTGACTTTGCAGTTAAAAAAAAAAAAAAAAACATTGCACAGAAGATGTGTTTGCCTCTGAACACTGTCAATTAGATCAGAGGAGCGCTTTTCCCAGGAGGACAGCTGAAGCACTTGGGCTTTCCTGGGGTCCAGGATGCTCCTCAGGGGCAAATTTACAGTTCCCTGCTGGGGCTTAGATGGCTGGATCCGAATGTTCTTGTCTATCTTTCTGCCTTATTGGGGGATGGATTATGGCACTTGATGATTTAATCCGTGTAATCTCTAGACAAAACATGTCTCCACTTTGCTGCCAGGAAAATGTTAATTTATTCTTCTGGAGCTAGAGAGGTAAATGAAGTGATTGAAGATGCAGTGTGTGTATGCGCACTTGTGTGCACCCAGGTATGTGTGTGCGTTGGTACACTAGGGTCTGTGTGAAGTGAAGCAAACAGGCCTGAAATGAAGGAATTTTTAGTGGAAAGTTTGTGAGTCTCCTTTAGGGAAATGCAGTCCCCTCCCCTTGCCCAAACTGTGTGCAACATGTTGTGTCTATGGTGTGATTATTTTCCTGGAGGGTGTGTGGTGTCGTGTTCATCAAGATCTCAGGGGATTTTTGGAGAATGTCAGTCTGAAGTTTTGAGAGCCACAATTACCTTAGGTATGAGAGACTCTCAGTATTTAAGAAGAACCTTTATTTGTTAAGGAACTGGGGCAGAGAGCAGCAATGGGAGTTGTTATTTCAAGCCTGCTAAGTTGGAAGCTTGAAAACACCCAGCCAGGTTGAAATAAACTTTGGCAAAACAAGCCCAAGCATCCCAGTCTGCTCCTTCAGCTGTCTCCCTCTCCCACTTTCTTCCAGTCCTCCTCTACTGTGCGAGGGTCTGCCCACCTTATGGGCTACAGGCCTGCAACCTGGGGAATGTAAAGACCAGACACATCCACGTAGTCAACTTGTATCTGGCACATAGTACGAATTAAATAAACAGTAGTTTAAAAAGCTGCAGCCATCCAGATCTCTGAGAAATGGTAATTTGTTCCAGACATAGAACAAAGAGATTCCCTTTCTTCTTTTATAACCTAAGAGAAGAAAAAATAAACAAGCTAAGGAAAATAGACAACCTCAGAGAGTACTCATTCATGACAAGTGGGAAACCATATAAATGTGTGTGTTTCTTTATTTAGAAACATGTAAGCACAGTTTGTTGACTGTTCGCCACATCGTGCCATGCTCCATATACTATCCTTAACATGCATCACCTTCATTAGTCATCACAGCAACCTGGGGAGGTTGGAACTCTCAAACACACTTGACAGATGAGGAAACTGGAGAGGTTTACAGAGATGAAGCAATTTGCCCAAGGTAAGTAGACAGCAAGCATCAAGAGTCAGGATTTGAAAGGTCACTGTTTTGACGATGCTATGTCAACTCCTGTGAACCTTGCATTTTCTGATTTGATTAGGGAAGACTTCCTGTGGGAAAAGGACTATCACTAAATGTTGAAAAAATGATAGAGTAGATGGGAGAGATATAATAGTCTGAGTGTAATTGGTTTAGGATTAAGCTATCCTTTTCAAACTTTATTGTGTGTACACATCACCTGAGAATCTTATTAAAATGATTCCTGGCTGGGTGTAGTGGCTCACACCTGTAATCCCAATGCTTTGGGAGGCCAAGGTTGGAGGATCACTTGAGGCCAGAGTTTGAGACCAGCCTAGGCAAGAGAGAGAGACCCTGTCTCTGCAAAATAAAAAAATAAATAAAATGTAGATCCTGATTCAGCAGGTTTGGGGAAGAGCCTGAGATTCACATTTCTTTTTTTTTTTTTTTTGAGACTGAGTCTCACTCTGTTGCCCAAGCTGGAGTGCAGTGGCGTCATCTTGGCTCACTGCAACCTCTGCCACCTGGGTTCAAGCAATTCCTCTGCCTCAGCCTCTAGAGTAGCTGGGACTATAGGCGTGCACCACCATGCCCAGCTAATTTTTGTATTTTTAGTAGTGATGGGGTTTCACCATGTTGGCCAGGCTAGTCTTGAACTCCTGAACTCAAGAGATCTACCCACCTTGGCCTCCCAAAGTGCTGGGATTACAGGTGTGAGCCACCGCGCCTGGCCGAGATTCACATTTCTAAGCAGCTCGCAGTTGATGTTGTTGCTGTGAGCCGTAGACATTTCAAGTAGCCAGGAGATAAGATACAGTGTTTATAAACAACTTGCCCTTCTATGATATCATTTGATCCTTACCTAAGCCCTGTGAGGAATCCATTATTATTTCTACATTATAGATGAAAAAATTGAGAGTTTGGTTGACAATAGCTACCATTTTCAAGTGTCAGGCATTTCTAGGGATACAATAGCAAACAAGACAGACATAGTTCTCATTTCAAGACATTGACGATCCAGGAAACAAAGCTCTAGATAATTAAATTTGAAAGGCTCTGGGTGCTCAATGAATGTTTGTTAAATGGGTGAAAAGCTTCAGCTCTGGGTGTTTCCATTCATCATAGGAGGAAGAGAAACAGGCTTAGGGTAGTGGAGGATGATGTATTTAGTCTTAGACATTGTAGATGACATCCTGGTGTAGCTGTCTAGTAAGCAGGTCTGGGTATGGTGTTCAGGAGAGAGATCCAAGGTGAGGAGAGCTAAGTTTGAGAGCTGTCACTGCACAGGTGGTAACTGGAATTATAAAAGATTCGATTCAGGAAACAGAGGAGAATGAAATTGGCTAGAAGAGTTTAAAGTATGAAGATCCTTGAATAGGCTTCTAAAATAGGAACCTGCATGGCCAGAAATTCCCAGTTTTCAGAGGAAGAGGAGCCCAATGAAAATGACTAAGAAAAATTCACAAGAGAGGTAGGAGGAAAGCCACAGAAGCCACGGGGTGAGAAAACTTCACTGAAGAAGAGGTTCATCACTGATGATGGGATAAGCCAGAGTCATATGTGCCTCTTAATGCGATGCACTGAGGTGGACACAACATGTCTTCTGTAATATCCTTCAAAAAGTGCATGTTTAGAATCTAATCATGAGAAAACACAGACAAGCCCAAATTGAGGGACATTATATAAAACTACTGGGCTGTACTTTTCAATTTTTCTTTTGTATCTTGAAAGACTAACAAATAATAGTAAGGCTTCCTTACTATTGGTGGCTCACACCTGTAATCCCAGCATTTTGGGAGGCTGAGGCAGGCAGATCACCTGAGGTCAGGAGTTTGAGACCAGCCTGGTCAACATGATGAAACCCCGACTCTACTAAAAATACAAAAAAATTGGCCGGGCATGGTGACCCGCGCTTGTAATCCCAGCTACTCAGGAGCCTGAAGCAGGAGAATCGCTTGAACCCAGGAGGCAGAGGTTACAGTGAGCCGAGATTATGCCATTGCACTCCAGCTTGGGCAACAAGAGCAAAACTCTGTCTCAAAAAACAAAACAAAACAAAACAAAACAAAAACAACAAAGAAAAAGAAAAATACTAAGGCCTCCAGATATAATAAAAGGAGACTAAAGAACCATAACAAGTAAATGTGGCTCCATATTTGATCTTGCATGAGAAAAGAAAAAGGTTATGAAAGACATTATAGAGACAACTGACTAAATTTTAAAATGGGCTGCTGACTAGGTAATAGTATTACATCAATGTTATTTTTCCTAAATTTGATAATTGTGTTGTGATTGTATAATAGAATACCTTTGTTCTTAGGAAATACGTGCTGAAATATTTCGAGGTGAAAGTTTGGGATGTCTGCCATTTACCCTTTTGCTATGATCTGAACGTTTGTGTCCTTCCAAAATTCATACGTTGAAGCCTAATCCCTAATGTGTGAAAATTTGGAGATGGGACCTTCAGAGGTGATAAGGTCATGAGAGCCCTAACCTCCCATTCATGTCAGAGGTTACAGTGAGAGAACAGCTGGCTCTCATTAGATACTGAATACCTGGCAACTTGGTCTTGGACTTCCCAGCCTCTAGAACTGTGGGGGGAAAATTCTGTTGCTTATAAACCATCTAGGTTGTAGTATTTTGTTGTAGTAGCCCGAACAGCTTAAGCACCTTCCACGGTTCTGAAAAAATAAAAAGGATAAATAGATACATAAGGCAAATGAGGCAAAATATTAATTGGTAAATCTGGGCAAGGATACATGAGTATTCACTGTACTATTCTTACAACTTTTTTTATAGACTTGAAACATTTCAATGTCAAATGTTTTTAAAAAAGGAATGCATATACACTATCAAATTTTGTGGAGAGGTGAGAAAAACCAATGGTCCAAAGTCTGTATTGGGTCAGGCATGGTGGATCATGCCTGAAATCCTAGCATTTTGGGAGGCTGAGGCAGGAGGATTGCTTGAGGTCAGGAGTTCAGTACCATCCTGGGCAACATAGGGAGACCCTGTCTCTACAAAAATTAGCTGGGCATGGTGGCATGTACCTGTGGTTCCAGCTACTTGAGAGGCTAAGGTGGGAGGACTGCTTGAACCCAGGAGGTTGAGGCCGCAGTGAGCAGTGATTGCACCACTACACTCCAGCCTGGGTGACAGAGCAAGACTCTGTCTCAAAAAAGAAAAGTATCCTTTGGATTCAGCAACGATGGATTTAGCCTTGAATTTATTGCACTTACATTCTAGAAAGAAATCCATAAATGAATATACAATTACAAATTGGAATAGGGATTGGGAGGAAAGAACAGGAAGCTGTATAGATAGATTAAGAGAATGACATGGATGTAATTAGTGCCTTGGGCAAACCAGTTCCAGTAGACTGCAGGAGCCAATGTCAGACTGCAGTGGACTGAGAGGGAAGTGAGGATGTGAGAACAGAGCATAGACACCTCCTTCAGGAGGCTTGGGTAAAGAGGGTGGATCATAAAAATTAGCTACTATAGGGAGATGTGGGATCAAGTTAGAAACCTGGGGAGTCATGGGAGTTTTTGAAGAAGTTGTTACATCTGGTCAGGGTATGTGATGACAGACAGGAGTTTCTAGGGAGGTAGAATGTGAATGTTCTACACTGAGGGAACAAGGACGACACTTAAGGAAGGGAGGGGTGTTTGCAAAAGGCGAGAAACTTGGTCCATCCGGAGGCTGAGATGTCTGTGGGTGGGCCATGAAAGGGGCAGCTGAAGAGGCAGGGAGGGAGTAGATTTAGAACCTTGTTTGCCAAGCTGAGCACCTTGACTTTTGCCAGAAAGAGGTTCAACCTCTTGTCTGGTGTCTCAGCCAGCAGATGGCAAGATGGGACCCACACTGTCTTCCAAAAGTTTTTCTATACAAAAAAATATATGTTATATTAAGTGCTCCCAGATATTCAAGCCAGAAGCTGATGTACCATCTGTTCTATTAGTCTGTTCTCACACTGCTATAAAGTCATACCTGAGACTGGGTAATTTATGAAGAAAAGAGGTTTAATTGAGTCACAGTTTGACAGGCTTAACAGGAAGCATGGCCAGGAGGCCTCAGGAAACTTACAATCATGGTGGAAAGTGAATGGGAAGCATTGGTGGAAGCTTGTAGATGGCCACCTTCTCCCCATGTCTTCACATAGTCTTCCCTCTGTGTCTGTGTCTAAATTTCCTCTTCTTATGAGGACAACAGTCAGATTAGGACCCAGCATAATCATCTCATTTTAATTTAGTTACCTCTTTAAAGACCTCGTCTCCAAATACAGTCACACTCTGAGGTACTAGGAGTTAGGACTTCAACATGTGAATTTCGGTAGTGGGTGGCGGGGGTGGGGAAAGGACATGGTTCAGCTCACAGCAACTCTTCTCATCATTTAGAATGCAGCCTAAATGTCCTTGGGAAGGCTTTCTTTTCCTCCACCCTACCCAATCCAAATAGATTTCCCATTATTTTTATATATAGCACCCCATTCCCCCCATCCCTATTCCATTTTGTAATTGCACATTCGTTTATGGGTCTCCATCTAGAATGTAAGTGTCATGAATTCAAGGACCGTCTCTTTTCTGATCACTGCTATATCCCCAGGATTAGCATAGTTCCTGACCCATAGTAGGCAGTCGATATAAATTTGTTGAATGAACAAATTAATGAAAAGTCTAGAGACAACAGAATCTAGTAACTTTGCATCTAGTTGAACTGAGGCCAAAACCACCGAAAGGAGAGGTGATTCTTACTTATGTTTAAAGATCTGCAGAACAAGTGATTTCACACCAACCCTTAGTACCCCTCACTGCAGCCTTTGGCATGAAATATGCAAGATGTGACTGGAAATCGATTCAAGCTCAGAGGTAGGAAGCTGGGAAGAACACATTTATAAAATTATTGCTGGTGTGTGCTGTGACATAGCAGCCCAGTATAGCACCACAGGCCAGTGTATGACCAAAACTAATGGCATTGGGCTTTTTGTTTAAAAGATAAGAAAATTCAACTGTAAGCAGGGACAGAACAAATTTCATTCTTGTTCAATTGTTTTAGAGGATGTTTAGATTTAGACTCAATTTGAACCGGATTTCTAGGTGGATCCATTTCAAAATGTAATATTTGGGTTGTGCTAAGGCTTAGTGCATCTGTGCAGTTTCACTCTAGCTTCTGGTTCATAGATGGTTTCTGAAAGATCACTGTGAGTCTCAGCCATTCTCAGGCAAGATCATACATCCCAAGAATTGTCTTGCTGGCAGGTCCTGAAGACTTATTTTGTGTAGTCCCCTCCCTGCAAAGGGGTCGTTTGATTTATCCAAGCAAGATTGTTCATTTATTTTTATTTATTTAGCAAACACTTACTGGGAGTTTATGCTCTGCCAAGCACCATGGATTGGTAAAGAAGCATAAGATATAGCCTCCACTCTCAAAATTGGATCTTGAGAGCAGAGGCCAAATCTTGGTCTTATTTTTTCCTATCTGGTGCTTGGTGCAATTGTTGTGGCAGGAACAGCTGTGTGGTGACATTTGTCATTTTTTGGCTGCCCAGTGTTAGAATCTTCATTCCATATTTGGAAAATTTCCCATTATATGAGTCTTGTGGGGAGGCAGAACCCTCCTCTTACAAGAGAAGCTCTGAAGATGAGGTATTTGTCTTCCCAGGATCCTTTGCATCTCAGGTGTGATCATGTGACATGGAGTTGGCCAGTCAGATGCACTTGTGTGAGTCTTTGAAATGGAATCAGTGTCATGCAGAATAGGGGCAATGGAGGATCAGTTATGGAGGTGGCAGGAGCAGCAGTGAGTTTCTAGAGGGCAATAATGGTGCCAGTGGCAGCACTCAGTGCCCAGGGCTAGCAGGGACCGAGGTCTAAACTGTAGTGCCCTCAGCTTGGGGATTGCTGCAGTCCTGTCTTCCTTGAGCTGCTCTTGCTGCTTGAATCTGGCAGAGGTCCTGGCTGCTGGCCAGTCTTGCTTTTTGCTTATTCACTTGCCAGGCTTGGCTCTTCAGCCTTCCTGGTCATTCTATGAGCTCCCCATCATCTCCAGAATGCTTAAAGGAGCCAGAGTTTATTTCTATATCTTGCATCTAGGAACCCTGGTGTATGTAAACTCTTGGTCTACTAAGCCAGGAATAACATAAAGCCACTCTCTTACTTTTCCATCATTCAATTAAAATTTTATTCTGAGCTCCCATTATGTGGGGTGGTTGATATTTGATCTCAGTCAGTTCAGAATCTCTTCTCTCCACTTCCCTCTCTTTTTTTAAAAAAAAAAAATTTAATTTAATTTTAAGTTCAAGGATACACGTGCAGGATGTGCAGCTTTGTTACATAGGTAAATGTGTGCCATGGTGGTTTGCTGCAAAGATCAACCCATCATCTAAGTATTAAGCCCCACATACATTAGCTACCTATCCTGATGCTCTCTCTCCCCACTGTCCCCACAACAGGCCCCAGCATGTGTTGTTCCCCTTCCCGTGTCCATGTGTTTTCATTGTTCAGCTCCCACTTATAAATGAGAATATGTGGTGCATGGTTTTCTGTTCCTGCATTAGTTTGCTGAGGATGATGGCTTCCAGCTCGATCCATGTCCCTGCAAAGGATGTGATCTCATTCCTTTTTATGGCTGCATAGTATTCCATGGTGTTATACATACAACATTTTCTTTATCCAGTCTATCATTGATGGGCATTGGGTTGATTCCATGTCTTTGCTATTGTGAATAGTGCTGCAATGAACATGTGTGCATGTATCTTTATAATAGAATGATTTATATTCCTTTGGGTATATAACCAGTAATGGGATTGCTGGGTCAAATGGTATTTCTGGTTCTAGGTCTCTGAGGAATCTCCATTCCCTGTTTTTAAAGATAACATTTTAAAGTAGTTGTTTAATATCATAAAGTACAGAACAGATGAAAAATAGAGGAAAATGCTAGCGATAACCCCACAATTCTAATTACATAACTATTTACTTGCCTTACCTTCATCTTTTTCATGTGTATGTTTTTACAGACTTATGAATATACTCAAATGCAAGCCATTCTTTATCCTACTTAAAACATTTTAACTTATTATTGCATCAACATTTTTTTCTCATGCCTTCTGGCATTTATAATTATAATTATTAGCTTTATTATAAAAATGTATTATAAAAGTTTATAAATTTTAAAAGTTAAAATATGTAGAAATTACAGAAATAATACAATAAGCATCCACATACCCCTCTTAGATCAATTGTTAACATTTTGCTATATTTGCTTTCTCTCTTTGAAAATAATTTTCCAGAAATTATGACACTTTACCTCTTAGTACTTCAGCATGCATTTTCCTAAGAAAAAGAACTTTCTTCTACATAATCGCATTACCATTACCATGGTTAAGAAAATTAGCAATAATTTTCATAATATCATCTAAAATCTAGTTTAGAGTCAAAATCTCCCAATTATCCCAAGAATGCCTTTTATAACTGGGGTTTTAGAGCTCGATTTTTTCTTTTTTAAGTTCCAGGAGGCTTAAATAATGCTTAATAATAATAAAGTATTGGGGGGCAAGTGGGGAGATACTGTTTCCTGTGACTGGATTATAGCTATTTATCCTATTGGTTCCTTAATGGCGTCTTGGCTGAACACTCAAAACAGAGCTCAGATTCCCAGCTCTGATTCCTTTCTGGAGTTTTTGTGGCTTCTAATGGGGTAGGCGGCAGGTATCCCCAGTGTCCAAACTCTCCCCCTCCTCCCTTTCATTTTTATGGAGTCTTGAAGGCAAGAAACCCTGGTCTGACTTGTGTTTGTTTTCTTGAGGCCCAAGACCCTTCAAGGTGCAGGCTTTTGAAATTTAAAAGCCCTTCTTCTGCTTTCAACTCCCTGTGGTCTGACCACTCAAACAGAGGAGAGTCATGGGATAACATATGATAATGAGAGGAAAGGACATTGGTTAACTTTTCAAAATATCATCCTGGCTCATATGTTCTGTGCAGACATTAGGACACACACTGAGCTGTTTTGCTCCAGGACAGTCATACTGGTTGTCAAAATATTAAACTACTTCTCAACAAGAGCATGAATTTTATCATCCAAAAAAGGCAACTTTTGCTTGTGTAGCATTCCTTCGTCTGTCTCATATGTATATATTTAGTTATAATCCATACATTGGCAAATGGTTAGCATAAAGTACACGGTCCTGAGCCCCCTGCCCTCTAGATAGTCCCACCTCTTCCCTGGGACACTTCAGATCTCCAGCAACCAATGGATGAATGCCTAGAAGAAACAGATGCCTTCAGGACCCTGTCTACCTCTCTTCTGACGGGTCACTGCCAAGACTTCTGGGCTGCTAAGTGTTTTGAATAGCCCCATGGAGCAAATGGAAATCGGATCATATCACCCTCCTGCTTAAAATCCATCATTGACTTCCTGCTTCACTCAGAATTAAGTTCCAGCTGCTTCACAGAGCAAGTAAAACCTTACAAGATCTGGCCCTTGCTTTCCTCGTTAGCTTCTTCTCTATTTCCCCCACCTGCCTTGGACCCTGCTCTTCCTACTCGTGTTCTAGCTGAAAGAGACTCGTTTGCTCCTTACAGATTCCATGCTCTTTTTGTATTTTGGATCCTCTCATGGTTGTTCCCGCTGCCTGGAGTTGCCTCCCTAATTACTGTTGATCTCTGGATTTTAGTTTAAATGCCATCTCTTCTGAGAAGTTGTTGCTGAACCTTCCAGGTCTGGGTTCAGGCTTCCTATGCTCTCTGAACTCCTTTTATTGTAGAATGTATCCCAACAATTTCATATTATTGCTATACCTTCCTGTTAGGACTCTGGGCTCCAGAGGGCCAGCACCCATTCTTACCTTTCTCATCATTTGACCCGAAATGTCTAACATTGTAATAAATGCTCATTGGAAGAAATAATGACATTGATACAGACATTCATATACATCTATGTGTATGTAAGTATATACACACAGAGACATGTATGAGAGAGTGAACAGATGAGAATCAGAAAAAGGGGAAGATTTGGAACATGGCTAATATTAGAATGAGGTCATCTCAAGTTTCCAAATAGGAACGCTGGTATAGGAGGAGATCATTTAAAAATCTAGTAGCCTGGTGGAAGGGAGGTAGCAGAACCAATGCTGATTGGGACAGGAGATTATTTTACAAATAATTCACAGCCTAGGTCTCTTAAAGATAAAGGTTTAAAGATAAAGATAAAGCTATCCCTTTACAATACAAAGGGAACAACCCTCCATGTCCTGAGTCCATCAACAGAGCAAAGAGACTCCTTTCTTGCCACTATAGGAGACAAGGCATTCGAGATGAATATTTGATCCCAAGGCCAGTACAAAAAATAATGAGGCTGCACCCAGCATGTTTTTTCACCTATCAGTGTCCCTTACCTACCACGGATGCTGCCTCCTCATTCCTACGGAGCCCCACCTATTTCACAAATGATGACCCAGCTGCCCTGAGTCACAGCTGTTCAGTCGCTTCACTTGTGCTGTAATTGCGGGGTATCTGCATGGGAGTGTTTTCGGCCCTGTTCAGCTAATGCAGTGGTCCCTGGGGGTGGAGCTAGTCCAGGCAGGGGTGCCCCGAAAAAGGCAGTGAGTGACCGGCCAGGGCTTGGGGTGAGGGGATGCATCTCAAGAAGCTGGTTTTCACCCATGCCATAATAAACAAAAGGGCTTATTCATGTATTCATGTATTCATTCTTTCTACAACCCCTACTAAAAGGGGTTGTAAAGTTAAATTCCTGGAGGGAGTTGGTGTAACATATGAAGAGTAATGAATGAAGAGAAGTGTGTGTCAAACTAGAGAGTAAATGTCCCCTCTAAAGAAGACAGCTGCTTTTCAAGTTGAGACAATTGTTTCTCTGGGATAGATTTGTATTACTGCATTCCAGATACGCTGTTTCCCCTCCTGCAGAGGGATTACATCCCATTACATCCCCATCCCATTGACTGATTTGGCCAGTGAAATACGGGTGGGCTGGGCGTGGTGGCATACGTCTGTAATCCTAGCAGTTTGGGAAGCTAAGGCGGGAGGGTCACTTGAGGTCAGGAGTTTGAGACCAGCCTGGCCAACATGGCAAAACCCCATCTTTACTAAAAATACAAAATTAGCCAGGTGTGGTGGTGGGTGTCTGTAATTCCAGCTACTTGGGAGGCTAAGGCAAGAGAATTACTTGAATCTGGGAGGCGGAGGTTGCAGTGAGCCGAGATGCTTCCATTGCACTCCAGCCTGGGAGACAGAGTGAGACTCCATCTCAAAACAAACAAACAAACAAACAATATATATATATATATATATATGGAAGAGATGTGTGTCTGTCACTTCTGAGCGAAAGCTCTAAGAGACAGGATATGGGCCGGGTGCAGTGGCTCATGCCTGTAATCCCAGCACTTTGGGAGGCCGAGGTGGGTGCATCATGAGGTCAGGAGATCGAGACCATCCTGGCTAACACGGTGAAACCCCATCTCTACTAAAAATACAAAAAAATTAGCCAGGCATGGTGGCAGGTGCCTGTAGTCCCAGCTACTTGGGAGGCTGAGGCGGGAGAATGGTGTGAACCCGGGAGGCGGAGCTTGCAGTGAGCCGAGATGGTACCACTGCACTCCAGCCTGGGCAACAGAGCCAGACTCCGTCTCAAAAAAAAAGAGACGGGACAGAGTTTGCTTGGGTCTCATTTCCCTTTGGTCACAGTGACAGTTGATGTTCCAGTTAGAACTCAGGCAGTGGAAGCAGAGCCCCAGCCTCCTGCAGTGGACATGCAGTGTGAGTGAGAAATCCATCTGAGTTTTTGAGATTGTTACTGCAGCATTGCTCACCTATCCTGACAGTTGTGCAGTCATTTCAGATCTTTGGATTCTTTTTTTTTTTTTTTTGAGACGGAGTCTCTGCCGCCCAGGCTGGAGTGCAGTGGCCGGATCTCAGCTCACTGCAAGCTCCGCCTCCCGGGTTCACGCCATTCTCCTGCCTCAGCCTCCCGAGTAGCTGGGACTACAGGCGCCCGCCGCCTCGCCCGGCTAGTTTTTTGTGTTTTTTAGTAGAGACGGGGTTTCACCGTGTTAGCCAGGATGGTCTCGATCTCCTGACCTCGTGATCCGCCCATCTCGGCCTCCCAAAGTGCTGGGATTACAGGCTTGAGCCACCGCGCCCGGTGGATTCTTTTTTTTCAAGAGAAGCCAGAAATCCAGATTTTTCGTAAAAAAAAAAATATATATATATATATATATATATATATATATATATATATATGAAGTTTTATAATGAATTCAAATTGTAGGAAAAAAACATCTGGCAGACAGGTAAAAAAAAAAAAATACTTATGGGCCATTGGTTTCCTACCTGTGTCCTAGGTACTAGATAACACTGTGAAAAACCATAACAGACACACTCCTTATCTCATGGAACTTACAGCTGAATGGAGGAAATAAATACTAGATAAAAGAAACACAAAAATTGGCCGGGTGGGTGGCTCATGCCTGTAATCCCAGCACTTTGTGAGGCTGAGGCAGGTGGATCACCTGAGGTCAGGAGTTTGACACCAGTCTGGCCAACATGGTGAAACCCCGTCTTTACTAAAACTAGAAAAATTAGCCAGGTGCGGTGGCATGTGCCTGTAATCCCAGCTACTCGGGAGACTGAGGCAGGAGAATCTCTTGAACCTGGGAGTTGGAGGTTGCAGTGAGCTGAGATGGTGCCACTGCACTCCAGCCTGGGCAACACAGTGAGACTCTGTCTCAAAGAAAAAAAAAAAAAAAAGAGAAACACAAAAATAATAATTTATTCTTGTGACAAACACTGCAAAGCAGTGGTACAGGGTACAATGAGAGCTATATGAAGGGTATTAAGCTACAGATGGGTCAGGAAAGGATTCACCGGGAGACAAGAAGGACTTAGCCAGATGAAGGAATAGCAGTGGGATTGGGAGCAGGTGATGATGGGCCAGGTGAAGGGCCCTGAGTGGGGAAGTAGGGACTCTGATCTCTATCCTAACAATGAATTTGAGGAGCTCCAAGAAGTTTAGCATAGCTGGAATTCCAAGTAAAAGAGATGTGGCGTGAGTGCTAAATCTTTGTAGGCTGTGGAGAATAGTCTGGACTTTAGCCTAAGAGTCATAGGGAGCATTGAATGATTCTTAGCAAGAGAATGTTGTATCTGAAGTGGTAGAAAAGTGACATTTATTTAATCATCTATTCTTTTACTGATTTATTAAACATATCTTTGAGTGTCCACTCTGTGGCAGAAATTGTCCTAATTACAGGAAATGCAAAGATGAATCCGACCCTCAGGGAACTCAGCTTTACTTGAAAGGTGGATGACACATAGACACAGCTATAAATAAAAGTAGAAAGTGGTATATTCCATCATTCATTCATTCATTCACTTATCTATGCAACCAGTGTTTATTGAGCACTTACACATATGTGCCAGGTACTCTACGTATATCTTGGTTGTATGTTGAACAAGACATCATGAATCTTATGATTTTAGGTGATTTCATAAAACAAAGTTTCCTTCTTTTTCCTTCCTTCCTTCCTTCCTTCCTTCCTTCCTTCCTTCCTTCCTTCCTTCCTCCCTCCCTCCCTCCCTCCCTCCCTCCCTCCCCCACCTCCCTCCCTCCCTCCCCCACCTCCCTCCCTCTCCCTCCCTCCCTCCCTTCCTTCCTTCCTTCGTTCCTTCCTTCGTTCCTTCCTTTCTCTCTCTCTCTTTCTTTCTCTCTCTCTCCCTCTTTCTTTCTCTCTCTCTCTCTTTCTCTTTTATAATGATTCTTTTGTGGAACTATGTCTTATTATCTCTGTTTGCCAGAAATCTTTTTATTGTAGCTACATGTATGTCATTTTTTTCTCTTGTAGTGATTTCTTTTTTTTTCTTTTTTAAGATGTCACCCAGGCTGGAGTGCAGTGGCACAATCTAACTCACTGCAACCTCTGCCTCCTGAGTTCAAGCAATTCTCGAGTCTCAGCCTCCCAAGTAGCTGAGATTATAGGTGCGTGCCAGCGTGCCCGGCTAATTTTTGTATTTTTAGTAGAGATGGGTTTCACCATGTTGGCCAGGCTGGTGTCAAATTCCTGACCACAAGGATCTGCCCACCTCGGCCTCCCAAAGTGTTGGGATTACAGGCATGAGCCAACCGCACCTGGCCAGTTTCGTTATTTCTAAAATGGGAAATGTATCCATACCACAAAATTGTTGTAATGCTTTCATGACAGAAAGTGCTCAGCATAATGTCCAGAAGATAAGTGCTCTATAAAAGGCAGCTATTGTATTATTATTATTACCATTTTATTTACCAGAAGGAAAAGAAGAATTCCTAAGATCGATATAATTAGATGGGTTGGATATAGAAGGAGTCAAGCCAGGAGAATATATAAGTGGCTCCTAGAGAGGCTAGAATCAATCAGGAGTGGCAGGTGTATATGTGTGTGTGCGCCTACTGGGGGAGTCATTATAGCATTTCTTGGATAGTAGAAATATCAATATTATGATTGATAGGTAATATTACTTTCCCTAGCTAAGAGAGGAAAGGAAAACATGGAGAATGAGATTGAATGGTAAAGCTGATGCATGAAGAGATTTAAAGGGAACACAGGAAGTAGATATGTAGCCATTTCCTGTGTGATTCAGGATGTCTGGTCATTTGGAGTGCATAACCATTGGCAGCATGGCCATAATCCTTTCTGAATTAATAAGGTAAAGAGAAAATATAAGAACATTCCATCGGGTTTGTCATCTCTGCCAAGACCCTGCAACATCAGACTAAGTCAGGCCTAGTCTGGCCTAGTGAATGTGTACACCTAAGCTGAGTCTAAAGGTACTCTCTGCATTGGAAGTAGGGGCTTCAGATGACAGGGGCGGCCATTTTAGTTGACATTAAAAAGCTGGCAGCCATTCTGACATTGAACAAATTTTCCCAAGTGTTTGTAAGAATATGGTGAGAGATACTATTTATAGATGCTGTATTTTAAACCAGTTATAAATACATTATGTGTACACACATGTGTATATATGTATATATAACACGCATATATATAACATGTATATATGTATGTTAGGGTGATACGTGCGTATATATGTACATATGTGTGTGTGTGTGTATATATACAGAATACTAAGACATATAGAACACCACTGTCCGACAGGCATATAATGACCACCGCATATGTAATTTTAAATTTTCTAGTAGCCACATTATAAAAAAATTAAAAGGAGCAGGTGAAATTAATTTTAATAATGTTTTCTTTAACTCAGTGTATCCAAAATAAAATGTTATTTCAACATATACTCAATCTAAAAAATTATTATTATTACTATTATTTTTAGATGGAGTCTCGTACTGTCGCCCAGGCTGGAGTGCAGTGACGGGATCTTGGCTCACGGCAACCTCTGCCTCCCAGGTTCATGCGATTCTCCTGCCTCAGGCTCCCAAGTAGCCGGGATTACTGGTGCACACCACCACACCCGGCTAATTTTTTGTATTTTTAGCAGAGACAGGATTTCACTATGTTGGCCAGACTGGTCTCGAACTCCTGACCTCGTGATCTGCCTGCCTTGGCCTCCCAAAGTGCTGGAATTACAGGTGTGAGCCACCGCACCCGGCCTAAAAAATTATTAATGATATGGTCTACATTTTTTTTTTTTTTGAGACAGGGTCTCACTCTGTTGCCCAGGCTGGAATGCAGTGGCACTATCTTGGCTCACTGCAACCTCTGCTTTCCAGGCTCAGGTGGTCCTCTGACATCAGCCTCCTAAATAGCTGGGACTACAGGCATGCACCACCATACCTGGCTAATTTTTGTATTTTTTTTGTAGAGACTGGGTCTTGTTATGTTGCTCAGCCCAGGCTGGTCTTGGACTCCTAAGCTCAAGTGATCCACCTGCCTCAGCCTCCCAAAGTGTGGTAAGAGGCATGAACCGCCAAATCTGGCCCCATTTTTTCCCCATAGTTAGTCTTTGAAAACCAATGTGTATTTTATATTCACAGCACATGTCAATTCTGATCAACCATATTTCAAGTGTTCAGTATCCACATGTAACTAGTTACTACTGTGTTGAACAGTACAGAATACAGCATGATGACTTTCAAGCATCTTTGACCTAAGTCAGAAATATATGTTTAATCACAACTCAGTACACACACACATACACATAAAAAAGCAAAAGTTGTATGAAAAAATAATTATACTATGAATCATGCACTCTGATATTTTCTTTTCTGTTCTGTCTCATTCTTTAAAAAAATGCTGATCATGACCCACTAAATTGATTTCATGACTATACAAGGTAGAGTCCTGTTTGAAAACCATTGGTATGGAAAGTATGTGGGGTTGTATCTTGAATGGGAGGTTAAATGTTAGTGCTTAGGGCAAAAATTTTGTGTGGCCAAAATTCTCTTAAATTGTCCTGGGTCTTTACAAGGTCAAAAGGCAAGAATTAACTTGTTTCTTTTTGCATTTTGATTGTGACCTTCCTTTTCCTGAGGCATTGGGGTCAAATTCTAGTGTGACTGGTTTTAAGGGATGCGGGATGAATTTTTTGCTTTTTCATAATCAAATTCATAAGGTAAATGTGGGTGTGTTGCCAACACCCTGGATACAATATGTGTTTAATTGATTTATATATATTATATTTCTATATACGTGTAAGATCTTACAGGATACATGGCATAGCATTGGGATAAGGGCAATGAACTGTGCTCTGAAATTGTATGCAACTTAAAAATATTTATTGCCATCCAAAGGGTTGTGTTCCAAGTAAAACTAAGAAAACACATTGGCATAGTGTGCTTATAATACTGTAGGGAAGAAAAAAAGCTTTTCCTATACTCTCTTAGGTTCTATAGCTGGGACCCATGAGTTAGACTGACAAAAGACAGATTAACAGGAGAAAAGGCAAGCAAGTTGTATGTGATTTTAATATTTTTACTTTTATCCTTTATATTTTTTACATACATAGAGGACTTCACAGCAAAGAAATGAAGATCCCAATAGGTGGTTAAACCTGGGATTTTATATACCATTTTAACAAAAGATGATACATTTGTGGAGCAGTGACAAGAAAAAGGAAAACGAATTTGGGCTTCTAGGTGTGGTAAATTGTGGGAAGATAAATGGGAAAAACGAATGGAAAATAAGCATTATTTTTGTAAGGTTTGTTTGCATAGACCCATCTCTGTGTCAACTTTATGCCCCCAGTGGTAATGGTGTTTTTTCTCTTTCTGGTATAGGAGAAGGGTGAGGGAAGATCTTCACAAAGGGAAATTTATGTCCTGATTTTAGGCAGAGAGTGGGGGGTTAAAGAGCTCTTTCTGAATTTGCTGCTGCTTAATTCCTTTTAGCTTCAAACAATCCTTATGCCAAAATGGCATATTTTGGGTTGGCATATTATGATCCCTTTTTAATATTTTGGCAATTTGCCATCTTAATTATTTGAATCAATCCTGAGAATCCAAGGGGAGTTAAGAAAGGTCTCTTAAGAAAAAAAATAAATGTTTTGACATTACCTGGGATTCATCTTTGGAGCCTGTTCATTCTTTGAAAGCAGTATTCGAAAACCTGTGACTGGCGAGAAGCAAAAAATTGATAGAAGCAGGTGGGGACAGGTTCCTTGGCAGTGGGAGACATGTTCAAAGACTACCTGAGGAAAAAAGAGAAGACAGATGCCATAGAAATGGGTTTGGGGATACCTGATGTGGCCACACTTCTTTCTTGAAAGCACCCGGGTCACCTGCTGAAAGGGTGGGATCCCACGATTTTAGGTTCATTCCAGATGCTGCTTTTCTGCTGGTTACAGCTTATTGGACTAGAGGCTGACACTTGATACTGGTTTAGCCAATCGGAGTCTTTATGCAGTCTGCATAAAGAGAAATATAAGTTAGCCATTTGGATGCTGGAGCTATTAAAGGCAAGGGCAGGTATGAGGGCCAAGGTTGGTATCATGTCAAGCTAAAGGCTGGATAGACTTAAGTTATGGGGGAGCAGAAAGGGTGAAATTTACAGGGAAAGCAATTTGCAGAACAATTTAAGGACCAAAAAGGAGCCAAGGGGATAGAATAGTATGGGTCAACGTCTTTCTGGGCCCCAAGAGGGTAGCCCAGTGGTTCTCAACAGGAAGCTATTTTGTCTTCCCCCACCCCCACCAAGGGGACATTTGGAGATGTCTGGAGATATTTTTGATTGTCACATCTGGTCAGGAGGGATGCTTTTTTGCATCCAGTGGGTAGAGACCAGGATGCTGCTTAAACATCCTACAATGCATAGAACAGCCCCCACATCAAATAATTATCTGGTCCACATGCTAGCAGCATATTAAGCACTTTACAGGGGTTATCATATTTAATCTTCAAAACCAACCTCATGAGGCAGGAGTTATTGTTAGATCATTTTATAGATAGAGACACTGAGGCCTGGAGACTGAGTTAACTTGCCCAAGACAGGACTCAAGGTCACGGATCCAGAAAATCTGGCTACAGAGCATAAGCTCTTAACCATTGTGTGTAGGGACTAAAGCCAAGAAAATATAAGAAGCAGCACAGCCCAAAAGACCCCGTAGCTTTGGGAGCGGAGCATTTAGTTTAGGAGTGAAAACCTTGTACACTTCAATAGCAACAGAAGAGAATACTATTTTAGAATCCAGTAACCATAATAACAATAATTAATATTTTCGAGTGTTTATTGTGTCTAATACTCCTATGCTTTATAAATATTGGCCTATGAGTCTGACTTTATTTTTTTGAGATTGAGTATCCCTTTTTCATCCAAGTTGGAGTGCAGTGGCGCGATCTCAGCTCACTGCAACCTCCGTCCCCTGGGTTCAAGTGATTCTCCTGCTTCAGCCTCTCAAGTAGCTGGGATTACAGGTGCTCATTACCACGCCCAGCTAATCTTTGTATTTTTAGTAGAGACAAGGTTTTGCCATGTTGGCCAGGCTGGTCTTGAACTCCTGCCTCAGTTGATCCACACGCTTTGGCCCCCCAAAGTGCTGGGATTACAGGCGTGAGCCACCACACCCAGCCTATTATCCCCATTTAACAGATGAGGAAACCAAGGTGCAAGTAGGCAAGTAGCTTGCTCAGTGTCACAGAGCTCATCAGTGGCAGTTGAGGTTTTATTCCAGATTATCTGGTTCAATGTCTATGTGTTTTTCCTATCATGCTAGGCTACCTCTCAGTAGAGTGAGAAGAAACATTTATAGTGTTGAATGTTAAGTCAAGGTCCTTGTGTTTTAAAATATGGGAATTAAAAGAAGGGATACGGGAAAGGAGAAAACCAGCGTGAACATGGATTTAAAGGTATGAAGATTCAGATTCCCAATCAGGAGGTCCATGAATGTGGTTGTGACTGGGGTGCGGTTTGGGGTATGGAGGCCTTGGATGTTTGGCTTCAGCCTAAAATGGCAAAATGGCGCTAAAGTGAGTGCTGAAATCTGCTATGGTTTGAATGTATATGTCCCTCCAAAATTCTCATGTTGAAACCTCACCACCAAGGTGCTGGTATTAGAAGATGGGGGCCTCTCAGGCTGGGCACGATGGCTCATGCCTGTAATCCCAGCACTTTGGTAGGCTGAGGCAGGTCAATCACTTTAGCTCACAAGTTTGAGACCACCCTGGGCAACATGGCAAAACCCCATCTCTACAAAAAATACAAAAATTAGCCAGATGTGATGGCATGCACCTGTAGTCCCAGCTACCTGGGAGGCTGAGGTGGGAGGATCACTTGAGCCGGGGAGGTGGAGGTTGCAGTGAGCCGAGATCATATCACTGCACTCCAGCCTGGGTGATAGAGCCAGACCTTGTCTTAAAAAAAAAAAAAAGGAAAAAGAAAAATGGGGCCTCCAGGAGATGATTAGGCCATGAGGGAGTCATTTTTGTGAATGAGATTAACACCTTTATAAAGAGAAGCATCAGAAAGCTGACCCTTTCTTTTGTCTCTTCTGCCATGTGAGAACACAGTATTTGCTTCTTCCATGATGTGAGGGTACAGCAACAAGGTGCCATGTTGGAAACACACAGCAGCCCTCACCGAACACTGAAACTGCCAGTGCCTCGCTCTTGGACTTCCCAGTCTCCAGAACTATGAGGAAATAAACCTCAATTCTTTATAAATTACCCAGTCTCAGGTATTTTGTCATAGCAACAAAAATGGACCAAGACAAAATTCAAGGTAAAAGTTGGAGGCTTATTCTATTGGTTTAGAAGAGCCTAAGGTTTTTGAGCAGAAGGATGAAGATATTATGTATGTTAGAAAGAGCTCCCTGAGACAGTGCAGAGCACACACGGGGACAGGAATGAAGTGGAGCAAGGAAACTGGCCAGATGACACTGACATTGTCAGAGGGAAGCGTATGGGAAGGATTTGAGAAACGTTTCCGAGGTGGAAAGGTTTGGCTTAGGAAGTGTTTGGATTTAGTGACAAGAAAGAGAAAGGAGGTGAAAGTGAAGGTGAGGTTCTAGTTGGGGCACTAGGTGGTTGGTGAATCTGGGAAAGGAATAATGCAAAGGACATTAATTACAATTGTAATTAAATAAAAACAATACAACTTATCTTTTGAACATGATCATATGAAGTAAAATTCTCCAATTCTGGGAATTAGGATCCCTAGAAGAAACCCACTTTTATCAAAGACATAAAAATATGCTTTTACAAAAATGTGTGTGTATTAATCTTGGATCATGTTGTTGTGTGCCTTTTTTTTTTTTTTTTTTTTTTTTTTTAAGATGGAGTCTCGCTGTGTCGCCTGGACTGGAGTGCAGTGGCCCGATCTTGGCTCACTGCAAGCTCCACCTCCTGGGTTCATGCCATTCTCCTGCCTCAGCCTTCCCAGCAGCTGGGACTACAGGCACACGCCGCCACGCCCCGCTAATTTTTTGTATTTTTAGTAGAGACGGGGCTTCACCGTTTGTATTTTTAGTAGAGACGGGGTTTCACTGTGGTCTCGATCTCCTTACCTCGTGATCCTCCTGCCTCGGCCTCCCAAAGTGCTGGGATTACAGGCGTGAGCCACTGCGCCCGGCCTGTGTGCCTTCTTTTTAACTACAATATATTGTATGCATCTTTCCAAACCAATTCATATAAATTTACAACAGTATTAATGGCTTTTTAGTATTCTACTGTGAGGATGTACGAAGATTCATTTAGCTGGCTATTGATAGAACTTTGGGTTGTTTTTCATTTTTTTTTCTTTCTGTTACTACCAACAAAGCAAGAAATGACTTTGTATATCTTTGGCTTTTTAGTGCTAGTCAATTTGTAAGGGTAAAACTTTTAGAGTAGCAATGCTGGGTCAAAGGCTAAGCACATTTAAAATTTTGATAAGTTCTTCTAAATTGTCAGAAGGCCAGATTTTTAGGATAGGGTAATGAGTTCTGTTTCGGTCAAGTAAGATCCAGGTGCCAAAGGCCTAAGGTCACTATGAATGCCCCCAAATCAATTAATAACACAGGTTGCAACTCTGAAGAGATGTAACAACTGGAGAGGTGCCAGAATCAGAGGTATGAGAACCCTAAAGCTCATCATGATTTAAGATAATAAACTATGCTTCAAATGTAAATGCAGCTACACTAGACACATTAATTATGAAAGGTTCTCAGTGTACTGTGAAAGTGTATACACAACACATAAAAACACAATCCCATCTCAAATTTACCATAAAACTAATACATTAGCTATGATAAATATTAATTACACATTCATATAATAATCTTTTTTGCTTCTTTAAATTTGGAAGTGCTTTTGGAGGATGATTTGAATTCCTTAGATTTCTTAAAAGCATTAACGAGGGTCAGTGCTCTTCAGCTAAAGACCGCTAGGTGCACGCTGGCAGCTGAACAAGTTGGGGTCATTATTCACTGCAGTGAGGGAGAACTGGTGCCATGGGACCTGTAGGACATCTTGGTAGGAGGGAGTGAGGAAGGATTTATTATAAAATTTGGACTTTTTTTTTTTAGATGGAGTCTTGCTCTGTTGCCCAGGCTGGGGTACCATGCCATGATCTCAGCTCGCTGCAACCTCTGCCTCCCGGGTTCAAGCGATTCTTCTGCCTCAGTCTCCCAAGTAGCTGGGATTACAGGTGCCTGCCATCACGGCTAGCTAGGATTACAGGTGTGCGCCACCACACTCAGCTAATTTTTGTATTTTTAGTAGAGACAGGGTCTCACCATGTTGTCCAGGCTGCTCTCGAACTCCTGACCTCAGGTGATCTGCCCACCTCAGCGTCCCGAAATGCTGGGATTACAGGCATGAGCCACTGCACGCGGCCACAAAATTTGAACTTTGGGGAATCTCGGTGAGGGGTTAAAGAACTGGGGCTCTGGTCAGACACAGTGGCTCACGCCTGTAATCCCAGCACTTTGGGAGGCTGATGCGGGTGGATCATCTGAGATCAGGAGTTCGAGACCAGCCTGGCCAACATGGTGAAACCCCATCTCTACTAAAAATACAAAAATTAGCTGGGCATGGTGGTAGGCACCTGTAATCCCAGCTACTTGTGAGGCTGAGGCAGGAGAATCGCTTGAACCTGGGAGGCGGAGGTTGTAGTGAGCTGAAATCGTGCCATTGCACTCCAGCCTGGGTGAAAAGAGTGAAACTCCATCTCAAAAAAAAGAAAAAAGAACTGGGGCTTTCCTCAGGATTGGATACTGGCTGGAAGTGGGAGGAATTCTATGACTGGGCATCTTAATAAATCTTATCTAAAGGGAGAAAAGACTAGAGCAAGCCTCAGCCTGTAATCAGTAAAGAAGCAGCAGCCACACATATTAGGCAGGATAGGCAATATTTGGTCATTTTGGTGATTTGGACAGCGTTCACGTTTTGTCTGTGTTCAGAAGTGCTTCTTTGTGTCTTGCTCCATCATGGTCTCAGAGTGGCTTTGTCTAATTTTTTTAAAAGTTTATACCTTTTTGAGACAGGGTCTCATTCTAGTGCCCAGGTTAGACTACTGTGGCACAATTACCTCACTGCAGCCTCAACCACCTGGGCTCAGGTGATTCTCTCACCTCAGCCTCCCGAGTAGCTGAGAATACAGGTATGTGCCACCATTTCAGGCTAATTTCTTTTTTTTTTTGTAGAGATGGGGTCTCGCTGTGTTGTCCAGGCTGGTCTTAAACTTCTAGGCTCAAGCAATTCTCCCTCCTCAGCCTCCCAAAATGCTGGGATTATAGGTGTAAGCCACCATGCTCAGCCCAAATGCTGATGTTCTATGAAATTGTTTATGTTCAACAGAAGAACATCAAGCCCAGGCTAGGACTGTCAGTAGATCAGCTCATAGGAACACCAAGGACAAGCTGACAGAACCAGGTCAGTTCCTGGATGTCAAGGTGGCTTATCTCTTTCAAGGAAGTTTCCACTATCTTTGCCTGGCTGGTCCCTACTGACCCATCATACTTCAGCTTTAGCCTCATTTCCTAAGGATAGTCTTTCCTAATCCACCCTCCTCCCAATCCAAATAAATAGGCCAAGTCTTCTTGTTATACAGCCCTTAACAACTTCTGCTGCTTCTTTGCAGCACTTATCACAATTGTCATTGCTTAATTGTGCAATGAGTCATCTAACACCTGTCTCATCAGCTCACATGTAAACTCCAGGAGAGCAGGGACCGTATCCATCTTTTTCATCTCAGTATTCTCAGTGACTCACACAGCAATGAACACCAAGTTGATGCTCAAAATTAGTATTTGATGAGGGAATATCAGATGAACACAAGACAGTGAGCTTCTTGTGTTCACTTATTGTGCCTATTTGTGTCTGTATTGCAGGGACTATCATGGTGCTTGGCATATAGTAAGTGCTGAATAAATATTTGCACAATGGGTTGTGATGGGTAATTTTATGTATCAACTTGACTGGACCACAAGATGCCCATATAGCTGGTTAAACATTACTTCTGGGTATGTCTGTGAGGGTGTTTCTGGAAGAGATTAGCATTTGTTTTTAGTTATCTTATGGCAGTTTTTAATTACTTTTTATTTCAATAGGTTTTTGGGAAACAGATGGTCTTTTGTTACATAGGTAAGTTCTTTAGTGGTGATTTCTGAGATGTTGGTGTACTCATCACCCAAGTGGTGTACATTGTACCCAATGTTTAGTCTTTTATCCCTTATCCCCTCATCCGACACTTCCCCCGTGTCCTCAAAGTCCGTTGTATCATTCTTATGCCTTTGTGTCCTCATAGCTTAGCTCCCACTTATAAGTGAGAACATACGATGTTTGGTTTTCCATTCCTGCATTATTTCTTAGAATAATGGTCTTAGAATAATAGACTTAGAATAATGGTCTCCAATTCCATGCAGGTTGCTAAAAATGCCATTATTTCATTTCTTTTTATGGCTGAGTAGTATTCCATTGTATGTATATACAACATTTTCTTTATCTGCTTGTTGATTGATGGGCGTTTGGGCTGACTTGGTCGACTGAGTAAAGCAGTTGGCCTTCCTCAAAGTGGGTAGACATCTTCCAATCCATGAGTGCCTGAATAGAACAAGGAGACACAGGAAGGTTGAATTAAGTCTGCCTGATGGCTTGAGTTGGGACATTAATCTTCTGATGTCCATGCTCCTGGTTCTTAGGCCTTCAGATCTGGACTGGAATTGATATCACTAGCTCTCTAGCTCTCAACTACACCATCAGCTTTCCTGAGTCTTTAGTTTGCAGATGGCAGCCCATGGGATTTCTCAGCCTCTGTGACTGCAGGAGTCAATACCTTATAATAAATCTCTTTCGGGCCGGGCACGGTGGCTCATGCCTGTAATCCCAGCACTTTGGGAGGCCGAGGTGGGTGGATCATGAGGTCAGGAGTTCAAGACCAGCCTGACCAACATGGTGAAACCCCATCTCTACTAAAAATACAAAAAATTAGCTGAGCATGGTGGACGTGCACCTGTAATCTCAGCTATTCAGGAGGCTGAGGCAGGAGAATCGCTTGAACCTGGGAGGTGGAGGTCGCAGTGAGCCAAGATAGCGCCACTGCACTCTAGCCTGGGTGACAGAGGGAGACTCCGTCTCAAAAAAATAAAATAAAATAAAATAAATAAATAAATGTCTTCCTGTATATCTGCATCTGTATCTGTGTCGACATCTACCTATGTTTATGTCTATGTAAATATGTATACTTATATATCTGCATACATATATGGATCTATATATAGATTATACATAGATATATACAAATATAAAAGTGTGTGTATATATTCTATTCATTCTGTTTCTCTGGAGAACTCTAATATGTGGGTTAATGACCTAATTCTTTTCCATTCATTTAATTCTGTCCAAGAAATCATTCCAGTGGCTTCAGAGTCAAATAATTCAGTATATTCAGTGCAAATGTAGTTGGTGGCAGAGGCTTAGACGTGTAGCGAAGTTAGCTGAAAACCATTTTGAAAAGTAAGATTTGACCCAAATTTTCTCCGCTTTGCCTCACGTACCTTTTTATCTTATTAGAAGCTCTGCAGAGTCTCAGATCAAATAAAGGCCCTCAAGAAACCAGTGACAGCTATCAGAGCCCCGCACACTTCATTGGAAAGCACATAAACACAATTACTAGCTCATTAAGGACGGTAAAACAGAGGCTTTGAAGCAACATGTGCGGAATTGCCTAGTTAGGCATGAACGGTGTCCTACACATGGCAGCGCCTCCCTGCTGGAAGCCGCCTAGGAAAAGACAAAGGACTGTGGCAGGAACGAGGCAATCTGATAACGCTAGGTTCTATTCACAATTCTAACACCCTTCCGCTGTTGCCCCCTTGGGTGATATGTTAATCTGGACTCTCTGGGCCTCGATTTCCTCACCTGTAAAATAGGGTATTGAGAACTGATTGCTGGCTGGGCGAAGTGGCTCATGCCTGTAATCCCAGCACTTTGGGAGGCTGAGGAGGGGGAGGATCACCTGAAGTCAGGAGTTTGCGACCAGCTTGGCCAACATGGTGAAAACCCGTCTCTACTAAAAATACCAAAATTGGCCAGGCACGTTGGCTCACGCCTGTAATGCCAGCACTTTGGGAGGTCGAGGCAGGAGGATCACAGGGTCAGGAGTTCGAGACCAGCCTGGCCAACATGGTAAAACCCCATCTCTACCAAAAAAGTACAAAAATTAGCCAGGCATGGTGGCAGGTACCTGTAATCCCAGCTACTTGGGAGGCTGAGGCAGCAGAATCATGTGAACCCGGGAGGCAGAGGTTGCAGTGAGCCAAGATTGCGCCACTGTACTCTAGCCTGGGCAACAGAGCGAGACTCCATCTAAAAAAATAAACAAAAAAACAAAATTAGCCAGGCATGGTCGCTCACGCTTGTAGTCCCAGCTGCTCAGGAGGCTAAGGCATAAGAATCGTTTGAACCCGGGAGGCGGAGGTTGCAGTGAGCTGAGATTGCACCACTGCACTCCACCCTGGACAACAGAGTGAGATTTGATATTTAAAAAGAGAGAGAGAGAGAGAGAGAGAGAACTGATTGCATTAATGCCTTAATTCTTTACCCTTTGTATTAGTTTGCCAGGCTGATGTAACAAAGTACCATAGGCCTGGTGGCTTAAACAACAGAAGCTTATTATCTTAGTGTTCTGGAGGCTGGAAATAGGAGATCAAGATTTCAGTAGGGTTGGTTCCTTCTGGAGGCCCTACAGGAGTGATCTGTTCCAGGCCTTTCTCCTTGGCTTGTAGATGGCCATTTTCTCCCTGTGTTTTCATATCATTTTCCTTCTATGCATGTCTGTGTCCAAATTTCTTTCTTTCTTTTCTTTTTCTTTTTTTTGAGGTGGAGTCTCACTGTCTTGCCCAGGCTGGAGTGCAGTGATGCAATCTCGGCTCACTGTAGCCTCCACCTCCTGGATTTAAGCTATTCTCCTCTCTCAGCCTGCAGAGTAGCTGGGATTACAGGCGTGTGCCTCCACAACTGGCGAATTTTGTATTTTTAGTAGAGACAGGGATTCACCATGTTGGCCAGGCTGGTCTGGAACTCCTGACCTCAGGTGATCCACCCACCTCGGCCTCCCAAAGTGCTGGGATTATAGGCATGAGCCACCGTGCCCAGCCCCAAATTTCTTTTGCTTATAAGGACACCAGTCACACTGGATTAGGGGCCCACTCTAATGACCTTATCTTAAGTTGGTTACTTTTGTAAAAACCTTATCTCCAAATACTTTTACATTCTGAGATTCTGGGGGTTTGGACTTCAACCTATGAATTTTGGGAGGGACACAGTTCAACTCATAACACCTCTCCTATCTCCAGAGCCTTTGCAGTTCCTCTCATAAAAGAGGTAGAGTCGATTTCCCCATCCTTTGAATTTGTATTGGACTTGTGACTTGCCTTGGCCAGTGGGATATCAGCAGAGGCAGTACAAACAGAAGCCTGAAAAAGTGCTTGTACATTTCTACTTTCACTCTAGTTCCTCTGCAATTGCCATGGGAAAATTACCAGGCTAGCATGTCAGAGGATGAGAGGCCAGTCTTGTGGAGCCAAGTTGTCCCAGTCATGATCCAAGCTAGGGCCATCCTAGATCAGCCAACAGCTAGCCAACCACCAGACACGTGAGTGATTCAATCAAGATCAGCCCAGCTGCCTAGAGAGCCTGCAGTTAACCACAGATGTGTGAGCAAGCCAGCAATATCAGATAAGCCCAGCCCAGATCAGCTGAATCCCATGTAAATGTATATTGTGCTGCACCCTGACGATTTTGTGGTTACTTGTTTTGCAGCATTATTGGGGGCAATATATGACTAATACAGGATTAGCAATACTTACTGAGTTGTGAGGACCTATAAGAAAGGTCACAGCACTTTTAGTAAGTGTTAAATGAATTATGGCCATGATATTACCATATTTCACAAATTCTTGAGTACTCTGTAGAAATAATAAGTCACCAATATACAATAACACGCCATGTAGCAATAATGATAAGAGGGTTAGAATAAACCAAGCTAACAAATTGAGCACAGTCCATAATGTATACATCTGAGCCTATACTCATGCACATAAACCATTAATAGTATTCAATGATGTTGGCTCTGTGCAGATTCTTAGGGACCACTTATGAGAAAACAAGGCTCAAGGAAACAAAATGACTTGCTCCAGGTCACATAGTTAGTAAGTGGCAGAGCTTTCACCAGAGTTTGAGATATTCATAATTTGCCTGATATGGGAAGCATGGTGTCTGAGTCCATTTTGCAGTATTATAACAATACCATGGACTGGCTAATTTATAAAGAAAAGAAATTTATTTCTTACAGTTCTGAAGTGTGGGAAGTCCAAGGTTGAGGGATTGTATCTGGTGAGAGCCTTCTTGTTGCCTCATAACATGGCGGAGGGCATCACATGGTGAGAGGGCAGGAGTACGCCGGTCAGCTCAGGCCTCTCCTCCTCTTCTTATAAAGCCCTCAAATCAGAAGCTAAACAATATCTTTCCAAAGCTCACAGTTATTTTCAACCATCCTCCATTCATTTGTCTATTCCTTTAGTTCCTTTTTTTTTTTTTTTTTGAGATGGAGTCTTGCTCTGTCGCCCAGACTGGAGTGTAGTGGTATAATCTTGGCTCACTGCAACCTCTGTTTCCCGGGTTCAAGTGATTCTCTTGCCTCAGCCTCCCAAGTCACTGGGATTACAGGCGTGCACCACCATACTTGGCTAATTTTTGTATTTTTAGTACAGACGGGGTTTCACTGTGTTGGCCAGGCTGGTCTCGAACTCCTGACCTCAGGTGATCCGCCTGCCTCGGCCTCCCAGAGTGCTGGAATTACAAGTGTGAGCCACTGCGCTTAGCCCAGGGATCAGAGTTTTTAAGGACAACTTGGTGGGCAGAGGGAAGCCAGTGAGCCAGGAGTGCTGATTGGTTAGGTAGGAGATGAAATCGTGGGAAGTTGAAGCTATCCTCTTGTGCTGAGTCAGTTTCTGGGTGGGGGACCCAAGATCAGATGAGCCAATTTATTGATCTGGGTGGTTGCAGCTGATCCATCAAGTACCGGGTCTGCAACATATCTCAAGCACTGATCTTAGGAGCAGCTCAGGGAGGGTCAGAATCTTGTAGCCTCCAGCAGCATGACTCCTAAACCATAATTTCTAGTCTTGTGGCTAATTTCTCAGTCCTTACAAAGGCACTCTAGTCCCCAGGCAAGGAGGTTTGTTTTGGGAAAGGGCTGTTATTGTCTTTGTTTTAAACTATAAACTGTAATAAGTTCCTTTCAAAGTTAGTTCAGCCTATGCCCAGGAATGAACAAGGACAGCTTGGAGGTTAGAAGCAACATGGAGTTGGTTAAGTTAGATCTCTTTCACTGTCTCGGTCACAATTTTGCAAAGGCAGTTTCAACTTCTTAGCAGAACATCAGTTATTGCCTATCTTCAGACTACAAGACCAGCAGGGAGAGGAGGAAAGATATCCAAACATTTCATTTAAGCCTCAGTTTCCACTTATGTGAAGTGAGAGCAAGTTAAATGAATAGGGTAACTTTAGGTGTTGACTTTTGTTGAGCATTTAGTTTGCGCAAGCACCGTGCTAAATGCTTTGCTATTATGCTCTCATTTAATTCCTAAAGCAACATTTTGAATAAAGCAGGCTTGGAGCAGTTCAGCAACTTGTCGAAAATAACACAGCTGGTAAGTAGGAGGCAGGTCCTGGGTCCACGGACAGACTACAAAGCATCAAATACTTCACTTGAATATAACACAGTAGTTCTTTTTATTTTTTATTTTTTTTCATTCTTGAGATGGAGTTTTGCTCTTGTTACCCAGGCTGGAGTGCAATGATGTGATCTTGGCTCACCACAACCTCCGCCTCCCGAATTCAAGCGATTCTCCTACCTCAGCCTCCCGAGTAGCTGGGATTATAGGCATGCACTACCACATCTGGCTAATTTTTGTATTTTTAGTAGAGACGCGGATTCTCCACGGTGGTCAGGCTGGTCTCCAACTCCTGACCTCGGGTGATCTGCCCACCTCTGCCTCCCAAAGTGTTGGGATTACAGGCGTGAGCCACCATACCTGGCCAACACCAGTGGTTCTTATAGGAGTAAGGCTGCCCTCCGGGACTCCTTTCAGAAATGTTTGGGGGCTATTTTAGTAGTTACAATGATGGGGAAGGTGTGATATTGGCATGATTTGCTTTAGGGGACCAAGAGAGCTAGACATATAGCAATGTCCAGGGAAGATCTGTCCTGTGTCCTGCTTGACTTCCCAGTGTCCTGTCAGACATTCACATAGGTGAGAAATCTGTTTAGAATCATCTGAGCCATTCTGCATATAAACATAGGGTATATTTGCATGGTTTTAGCATACTCTACTTTTATTAGAATGCAGTGTACATGGAGAATGATTATAGTTTACTTTGTTGCACACTTTGTCCACAGTTAGACACCATTTCAGAAAAGTGACATTATCAATAGTAAATGCTGTGCAAGCTAGTTGAGAAGCCTATGCCACACTCCTGAATTAGCTTGCATTTGTAACTGTTATGCACACAGTGGTGTTTGTTTAGGTGCTAATATGGTTTGGGTCTGTGTCCCCACCCAAATCTCATGTTGAGTTGGAATCCCTAATGTTTAAGGTGGGGCCTGGTGGGAGGTGATTGGATCATGGGGCTGGGTTTCTTATGAATGGTTTAGCACCATCCCCTTGATGCTGTCCTCGAGATAATGACTGAGTCCTTGAGATGTGGTTGTTTAAAAGTGTGTAGCACCTCCCCCACGCTGTCTTGTGCTTGCTTTCAAACATGTGAAGTGCCTGTTCCCACTCTGCCTTCTGCCATGAGTAGAAGCTCCCTGAGGCCTCCTCAGAAGCAGCTGTCATCATGCTTCCTGTACAGCCTGCAGAAGCATGAGCCAATTAAACCTCTTTTCTCTGCAGATTACCCAGTCTCAGGTATTTCTTATAGCAGTGTGAGAACAGACTAATACAGGTGCTAACATCAGATAATCCCAGTGTCTTTTAGCATTTACATATAAAATTGATTTTTGAAAATGTTGGCTGGGCACGGTGGCTCATGCCTATAATCCCAGCACTTTGGGAGATGGGGTGGGAGGATCATGAGGTCAGGAGTTCGAGATCAGCCTGGCTAACAGGGTGAAACCCCGTCTCTACTAAAAATAACAAAAATTAGCCAGGCATGGTGGTGTGTGCCTGTAATCCCAGCTACTCAGGAGGCCTAGGCAGGAGAATTGCTTGAACCTGGGAGGCGAAGGTTGCAGCGAGCTGAGATTGTGCCACTGCACTCCAGCCTGGGTGACAGAGCCAGACTCCATCTCAAAAAAGAAGAAAATGTTATATATATATGTATATATATATACACACACATACACATACACACACATATGTTTATATAATTTGCAGGTTATATTATCTCTGAATTTCATTTCAGCATACTAAAAGGCACATTGCAATGTATATTATAAAAGGGCAGGTAAAATGGATCATTGCTTCCAATTCTTCATTCTCTCCCTTAATGGAATTATTAATACACATCAACACCCTTTGCTGTGTGACCTTGCAGTACCTCCCACTAGAGTTGGTGGAGACTATTTCTCTGCCTCATTGATTTTGGGCTTGGCCATGAGACTTGGCTTTAGCCAATGGAATGTGGGCTGAGTGGAAATGTGACAGGCTTGAGCCTGGCCCTTAAGAGGCATCATGTCTTTCCATTAGTCCTCTTGCATTCCTGCTATTTGCTATGAGAAAAACATGCTTTGGAAGGCTGTTGGTCTGAGGAGAATGGGAAGACCCTTGGAACAGACCAGAACCCACCCTGAAACCTGGTGTCAAGCCCATGGGATCCCAGATGAGCTCAGCAAAACCATAGCCAACCACAGACTCATGAGTAAAAAAATAAATATTCATTCTTGTAAGTCATTGAGGTATTGAGATTGTTACACACCAGAAACTGATACAAAGGCATACTGGATCTGATAGACTTGATAAGCACTACATTTTGCTATTCCTTCCGTAAGCAAAGAGCTTAAGTCTTGGTACACTCCGAGTGAGTGCTCTATAATGCTTTATAAAGAATTTCTTTGGTTAGCATGTGGAATGGCTAAATGATATCCTGATACTGTGTTAAAGTAGATTATAGATACATGGCTTTCAAATCCTTAGGTTCCGGGGCTCTGCAATTACCATTGAACCCTCCGACCACCAGGGTGAGTTTTGGTGGTTTGGGAGGGTGTAAATTCACAGAGCAGGTAGGTCAGAGATAATTGATGAGTTATCTTCCTTAAAAGGGATCTGGCCCCATGGAAACGACAAGTGCATTCAGCTTTGTGACTGTGGATGATAATTACCAAATTATTAACCGGAGCGTTACGTGAAAGATTGATGGTTCTTGCTCAGCATAATGTGTCCTTTAAATGCTAAATAATAAGTTAAATGCAAGGAATAAATAAGTTCAGTGGCTTATTTATGGGGTAATTATGGGATATTTTCAGGCCATAAACTAGGGCATCTGTAGAAGCCCAATGCTATGGAGGAGAAAGAGCCCCGAATTAGAAGTCAGGAGACCTGAATTCTCTGCCACTTGCCAGCTAGTAACCTTGAACAGGTTACATCATTGCTTTGAGCCACAGTTTCTTCATTTGGAAAATCGTTTGGGGGAGGGAGTAATAAAATTACTCATCTCAGAGTGGTTGTGAGGAGTCAATGGCGTGATTATATATATGGTACTGAGCATAGTGTCTGGCACATAATGAGTGGTTACAAAATGTTAACTATCATTATATCATCATATTTGATATAAGACATTTGACCTGTTTAGTAAGAGATTTCCTGCTTTATGTTTTTAGTCAATAAGTAATAGGTACAACTTGCAATTGACCATCAGTGTGTTCTTATTTTTAAAAACACCCTTTAATTGTCCTTTCCTACTTAAAAAATAATCAGAAACTTGAGTAAATAGAGATGAGAATAAAGAGAAAAATAAAAATTGCCCATCTAATCCCATCATCTAAATATAACCCCTGTTAACATTTTTATGTAGATTCTTAGTCGTTTTTTTTAACCCGTGTATAGAATTTCCTTTTAAAACCTGAAATTGAAATCATGCTGTACACGCTGATTTGCCACCTGCTTTTGAGATGTTTCCAATGTCATTAAATATTCTCCTAACACATACTTGTTAATGGCTGCAGAGTAGGGTGTTTCTGAGAATATCGTCTAAGTGGAAGAGTTACTCGTAGAAGCCTACTTAGCCTATTCACTTAAATTATACTTTCAGACTTTCTGAAATCTTCATTTCAAATTGGTCTTAAATGGGCCAGGGCTTGGCTTTAAGATTCCTCTCCACCTCCTTGTTCCTCCTCCAGCTGCCCCCAAGCTCTCTGTCAAGTAGTTAATGATTGTACCAGGCACTTATTCAGTAGGGGAGCTCTCAGTGTAAAGGGTCTCCATGGTGAGACATTTTGTAAAAGGGAAGAATGTCATTCAAATAATCACCCTCTAACTTCTCTGCTTGGCTAAGTTTTTTTTTTTTTTCCCCTGGAAACTGAGTTCTTTCTTAAAGTAAGGTACATCTACAGGTAAAACATTGCCTTCCCTATTAGCCCTTTTTTTTGAGACAGGGTCTTGCTGTGTTGCCCAAGCTGGAGTGTGGTGGCATGACCACAGCTCACTGTAGCCTCAACCTCCCAGGCTCAAGCGATCCTCCTATCTCATCCTCCTAAGTAACTGGGATCACAGGTGTGTGCCACAATGCCCAGCTAATTTTTAAATTTTTTTTAGAGATGTGGTCTTGCTATATTGCTAAGGCTGGTCTCAAACTCTTGGGCTCAAGTGTCCTCTTACCTTGGCCTCCCAAAGTGCTGGGATTACAGGCATGAGCCACCATGCCTGGCCCCCATTAGCCTTCTTAAACCACGTTACTTGATGCCAGGTAGCAATTTGTCTCTGAAAAACAAGAAATACATTTTTCTGTTCCCTCTGCCACCCATGATCCTGGTTTATTGACTCCTACTGGTAGTAGGAGAGTCAAGATGGGTTTACATGATCTATACATAACTGTTAAAACATGAATAGTTATGTACTTAGTATGCATTAGAAATATATATATCTATATATCTTGTAACTCAAACCTGAGATGTCGTGGATATTACTGCTTAGGGTGAGGTAGAATTCATTTAAGCACAAAAATCACTTATGTAAGAATAGTGCAGCAGTAAGTCAGAGATGGGATGGGAATTTGACATTTGGTGAATCTGATGGTTACCATTTTGCACCTGTCATTTGGTAATTGACACTGGGTAAATGTTGTCCTAGTTCAAGCCATCATCATCTGCCTGGACTTCTAAAGCCTCCTCCTACCAGGTCTTTCTGCTTTCATTCCTGCCCTCCTCCAACCCACTCTCCACACAGCAGCCAAAATGGTATTTTCAAAACATAAGTTGAATAACTCTTCTCTTTCACGCCTGTCAAGGGCTTCCCATTTTTCTTGAGCTAAAAATCAAGACTCTTAATATTTGATTCTAATAACAAAGCTGTGAGGTAGATATTAATATCTTTATTTTACAGATGAAGAAACTGAAGTTCACAAAGGGTAAGTGACAGGCTCAAGGTCACGCAGGTAATAGGTAGAAGAAGAATTCAAACCCAGGTCTTGTGATTCTAGGTTTCTGTTTATTATACCTATGACATCTTCTAAAGCTACCTCCCAGTGCATGTAACTGTAAGATATCCTTTTCCCGGGCAATTATAAGAAAACAGGTATGTCAGGCTGGGTGTGGTGGCTTATGACTGTTATTCCAGCACTTTGGGAGGCCGAGGTGGGCGGATCACCTGAGGTCGGGAGTTTGAGACCAGCCTGACCAACATGGAGAAACCCCGTCTCTACTTAAAATACAAAATTAACCCGGCATAGTGGCACATGCCTGTAATCCCAGCTACTCAGGAGGCTGGGGTGGGAGAATTGCTTGAACCTGGGAGGCAGAGGTTGTGGTAAGCCAAGATCACGCCATTGCACTCCAGCCTGGGGGACAAAAGCAAACTCCATCTCAAAAAAAGAAAAGAAAGAAAAGAAAACAGCTTATGTCAATTGGCAGTGTTTGGCTGGAAGTCAGAAGAAACACAACTCAGGCCGGGCGCGGTGGCTCAAGCCTGTAATCCCAGCACTTTGGGAGGCCGAGACGGGCGGATCACGAGGTCAGGAGATCAAGACCATCCTGGCTAACACGGTGAAACCCCGTCTCTACTAAAAAATACAAAAAACTTGCCGGGCGAGGTGGCGGGCGCCTGTAGTCCCAGCTACTCGGGAGGCTGAGGCAGGAGAATGGTGTAAACTCGGGCGGCGGAGCTTGCAGTGAGCTGAGATCCGGCCACTGCACTCCAGCTTGGGCGACAGAGCGAGACTCCGTCTCAAAAAAAAAAAAAAAAAAAAAAAAGAAACACAACTCAAATTAGCTTAAGCAAAAGAGGAACATTTTTTGGCTCCGGTAGCTGAAAAGTCAGAGTTAGGACAGTTTTCAGGCATGGCTGGATCCAGTCGCCTAAATGACATTGTCAAGATGCATTGTCTCTGCCTCTTCATCTTCATCTCTTTGTTTTGCCTTTTATGAGTTAACTCCGTGGACAGACAAATTTTCTCTTTATGGTCTTACAGTGACTTCTATCAATTCCCAAGAATACATCCTTTTAGAGCTACATTCAAAAGGAAGAGTAAGATAGTCTGTCCCAACATTCTCAGTAAAAGTCTCATTGCATCTCATGGACTCTAATCATTATTCCTGAACCAGTGGTTTTGACCAGAAAAATGGAGTGTGTTGATTGGTTTGAGCCAATCACAGGATTTTATCCTGGGCTAGGGATGGAGGCCCACCTGTAGGTGGTAGGAATACCATCTAATTCAGGATATTTGCCAAGAGAAGGGTGAATGGATGCAGGTTGGCAAACACTACAGATGTCCAGTACCCAAAGAAAACAAACCAATAAATAAAACGTCCAACGCCTTGGTCCTTCCTAGGGACATGACCCTGAGCTTTGGTGTGTAAAATTCAAACACTTGTGCAGGAAAGAGGAGGACTAGGTAGGAAAGGAGAGAAGTGAGTAGGCTTTGTACATCTGGGGGATGGCCATGTGGATGATGGTGAGTAGCCACTTTGGGTGATGGGGGTTCTGGTTCTGGGCAGAAGCAATACTTGGCTCCCCACTTATCCTCTATTTCCTCTGAAGCTCCTATAGTGGTCAGGTCCCATGTCCAGGTGCTCAGGTCAAGTGCAAACAATAGTTCAGACTTAGGGGAAGTGGAGGGAAGCTGGTATTCCAATTCATTTGCAGAGATCCTTTTTATTCTTTAAAATAAACACTTACTGCTCTTTTCTAATTACAAAAATAAAATATGTTCATAAAAAGGGAAATGCAGAAAATACTTGGCAGGTACGCAATAATTAATGAGGTTATTGGAGGAATAAACATTAAAATGACCTACAATTTTATACCTCAGAGGTACCCTTTAATATCTTGTTTAATGGTCATCCTGACTTTTTTCCTCTCCATGTAAATGTATTGGTTGTATATAATGCACATGCATACACACATCTTTTAAAGCAAAGTTTTGGATCTTGTATATAATATTCTTTTTTAAAATTTTCCATTTTATTTTGATTTTGATTTTGTTAGAGGTGAGGTGTTTCTCTGCTGCCCTGGCTTCAGTACAGTGGCATGATCATAGCTCACTGCAGCCTTGAACTCCTGGGTTCAAGTGATTCTCCTGCCTTAGCCTCCCAAGTAGTTAGGATTACAGGCATGAGCTACCATGCTTGACAACGTTCTTTACATTTGTTTTTATTTTTCCATTTAATATATCATAGGTATTTTTGTATTCATTAAATGGTTTTGGAAAAATAGGAGTTTTAATGACTTCATAGTGTTCCAATGTAGGTATGTAGCATAATTCACTTAACCAATGCCCTGTTATTGGATGTATTGGATGTCTGAAAATTTCCCATATTTTAAATAATATTGAGACAAACATCCATATGCACAAACACAGCTCTATTAATTTCTCTGCAGCATAGTTTTAAAGTGTAATACATATAACCAGTTTGCATGAAGACTTTATTTTAAAGTGTGTTTTTATTATAACGTCCTTATATATTGTTTAAAATATTCTAAAGTTACAAGAGGGTATTATATAAATAGTGAAAGATCCTAGTCACTCCCCCTAAAGGTAATTACTGTTAGAAATCTTAATATGTTCTTTCAGACCTTTTTTTTTTGAGATGGAGTCTCGCTCTGTCACCTAGGCTAGAGTGCAGTAGCGTAATGTCAACTCACTGCAACCTCTGACACCCGGGTTTAAGCGGTCCTCCCACCTCAGCCTCCCAAATAGCTGGGATTACAGGCATGTACCACCATGCCTGGTTATTTTTTGTATTTTAGTAGAGACAGGGTTTCATCATGTTGTCTGGCCTGGTCTCAAACTCCTGGCCTCAAGTGATCTGGCTGCCTGGCCTCCCAAAGTGTTGGGATTACAGTCGTGAGCCACCAGCCCCGGCCCAGACCTTTTTCTATGTGTGCACACATCTGTGTATACACCCAAACCTCCCTCTCTCCTCTCCTGTCTTCCTCCCTTCCTTTCTCCTCTCCCTTCTTTTTCTCCCTCCTTCTCTCCTTCCCTCCCTCCCTCTCTTCCTTTCTTTTTCCTTCCCCTCCTCCTCCTTTCTACATCCTTCCTTCCACAGATGTTTCCAGACTGCCAGTCTTGTGCTAGACACCGTGCCAGGACATTGGATTGGTGATTATTTTTAGGAATTTTCAGTAGAAAGAGCTAATAAAGGGCCAGACGCAGTGGCTCACACCTGTAATTGTAGCACTTTGGGAGGCCAGTGTGGGAGGATCACTTGAGGTCAGGAGTTTGAGACCAGCCTGGCCAACATGGTGAAACCCCATCTCTACTAAAGCTACAAAAATTAGCCAAGTGTGGTGGTGGGTGCCTGTAATCCCAACTGCTTGGGAGGCTGAAGTTGCAGTGAGCTGAGGTCATGCCACTGCACTCCAGCCTGGGTGACAGAGTGAGACTCCATCTCAAAAAAAAAAATGTATGTACTTAAAGAAACAAATCACATGATATGGCTAGGCCTGGTGGCTCACACCTGTAATCCCAGCACTTTGGGAGGCCAAGGCAGGTGGATCCCTTGAGGCCAGGAGTTCAAGACTACCCTGGCCAACATGTGAAACTCTGTCTCTACTAAAAATACAAAAATCAGACTGGTGTGGTGGTGCAGGCCTGTAATCCCAGCTACTCTGGAGGCTGAGGCAGGAGAATCACTTGAACCCAGGAGGTGGAGGTCGCAGTGAGCCGAGATGGCGCCACTGCACTCCAGTGTGGTGGCTCATGCCTATAATCCCAGCACTTTGGGAGGCCAAGGCAGGCGGATTACAAGGTCAGGAGATCGAGACCATCCTGGCTAACACAGTGAAACCCCGTCTCTACTAAAGAATACAAAAAATTAGGCGGGCGTGGTGGCGGGTGCCTGTAGTCCACGCTACTCGAGAGGCTGAGGCAGGAGAATGGCGTAAACCCGGGAGGCGGAGCTTGCAGTGAGCCGAGATAGCGCCACTGCACTCCAGCCTGGGCAACAGAGTGAGACTCCGTCTCAAAAAAAAAAAAAGCTAGTAAGTGTGTACTTAAAGACACAAAACACATGATAAATTCATAATTGTAATGAAATTATGGCTTGTTGGGTTTGTATTTGACCTCAACACTTCTACATCTCTTTTCCTTTCCACAGTGATGAGAATCTTGGTTCCCAAAAATATCAATGTGTTGTTCTGTTGCTTTATTCTGTAGCATCCTACAATACACACACAACAGAGTGAAACAACAATAGCATCATTTACATCATCAATATGATCAATGCAAATAGTTTAAGTTTTTTTAATGAGGTAAAATTCACATACAAAATTTACATTTTTAATCATCTGAAAGTATAAAATTCAGTGGATTAAGTACATGCGTAATGCCATGCCACTGTCACCACAAACTAGTTCCAAAGCATTTTCATCACCCCAAGAGAAACTATGTACCCATGAACCAGCCACTCCCTGTTCTCCCCTCCTCTTAGCCCCTAGCAACCACTAATCCAATTTCTGTCTCTATAGATTTGTCTATTCTGGACATTTCATAGAAATGGAATTATATCATATGTGGCCTTTTGTGTCTGGCTTCCTTTCCTTAAGTTATCATGTTTCAAGTTCTTCTACGTTGTAGCATGCCTCAGAATCTCATTCCTTTTCATGGCTGAATCATATTCTGCTGTATGGATAGACCACATTTTGTTTGTTCATTCCTCAGTTGACACATATTTGGATTGTTTCTACTGTTTAACTATTGTGAATAATACTGCTATGAACATTCATGTACAAATTTTATTTGGACACACTCGTTTTCAATTCCTATTTTTTTTTTTTTTGAGATAGCATCTCACTCTGTTGCCCAGGCTGGAGTTCAATGGTGTGATCTTGGCTCACTGTAACCTCTGCCTCTCCCAGGTTCAAGCAATTCTCCTGCCTCAGCCTCCCAAGTAACTGGGATTACAGGTGCTTGCCTCCAAGCCCGGTTAATTTTTGTATTTTTAGTAGAGACGAGGTTTCACCATGTTGGCCAGTCTGGTCTCGAACTCTGACTCAGGTGATCCACCCACCTCGGCCTCCCAAAGTGCTGGGATTACAGACATGAGCCACCGCATCCAGCCCTCATTTTCAATTCCTATGAGTATATCGCTTTTTGCAGCTAATTTTTATTCTTGGGGCATGAGGGGTATAGAGTCAAATTTTACATTTTACAGATAACTGAAAAATTCCTATCCATGTGGTTATGATACTAACTGAATAACACATTTAGATTCACTTGTTTTTATTTGATGTTGAATATTAGGGATTGGTTTTGAAATTTAATTTTGTTTGGGCTGGGGTTGCCGTGAGCCGAGATTGCACCACTGCACTCCAGTCTGGGCGACAGAGCAAGACTCTGTCCCCCTTACCCCCGCCAAAAAATATTTAATTTTGTTTGAAGATCAATGTAGGATAGAAATCCTTAGCTCACATTTTCTTTCTCTGAGGATCTTAAATAAGACACTTCATTGCCTTTAGCAGTGCTGCTTTAACAAAGTCTAACGACAGTCTGATTTCATTTTCCTTATAAGTGACTTGGTCTTTTTGGTTTGGTGCTCAAAGTATTATTATTTAAAGTTTTTTCTAAAAGAATGTTTCAGTGTTAGCCATTCTGGGTTCTTTCTGTTTGTTTGGTTTTTTGTTTTTGAATTAGAGTCCTTAGTCTTTGTTCTGTTTCATTGTTTTGAATTTCTTCTTTCGGGACTTGTATAAATATCCTATACCTATCATTCTCTTGATTTCTTTTAGGCTGTTTTGAAATGTTAGGTTACAGTTGTCTTTTTCCTTTCTTCCCTCTTTCATGGGCATGTATTTCTTGCATGCTTTTATTGTCTGTAAATGCTCTTATTTCTTAGAATTTTGGATGAGATTTGACAGTGACACTTCTTGACTTGTTTTGTAGTGAAGTGAGATTTCCTATACTTTTCTGTGGAGAAATCATACTAGCATAACTTTTCAAACTTCCTGTCTCTAGAGATTCATCTTCAGTTGTTTAAAATACGGCCTAATACTTTCAAATGTGTTCTTTCTGTACTTCCCTCTTCTGCTGTGTCCGGACCTTCTCTTTCCTCTTTCCTCTGCCCCACTGTCCTTGTCCTGTTTGAATTCTTCTCTCCACCGTTTCTCCTCAGTGCAGGCCTTTTCACTAGAAGGGAGCTTTGATTTGCTAGACTGGAGAATTTGAAAGGCGAGACCATCAGGCATTCAGACCTTATCTCCTGGTGGACCCCTTGCACTCACCTGTGAGCCGCAATCTGCAGACCCCTCCCCATTTCAGCTGATGCTCTCAGGTTGGCCTGCCTTGTTTTCTTATGAGCATCAGCTGATGGTTTGGGGGTTTCAGGGGAACCCTTTTTTCTACTCCCCGTTTCGTCTTGCAAAGATGCTGATACAGTTTCTAGAAAGGGGTGCTAATCCAGACCCCAAGAGAGGGTTCTTGGATCTCACACAAGAAAGAATTCAGGGCGAGTCCATAAAGTGCAAGCAAGTTCATTAAGAAAGTAGAGGAATAAAACAATGGCTACTCCACAGACAGAGCAGCCCCGAGGGCTACTGGTTGCCCATTTTTATGGTTATTTCTTGATAATATGCTAAACAAGGGGTGGATTATTCATTCTTCCCCTTTGTAGACCATATAGGGTAACTTCCTGATGTTGCCATGCCATTTGTAAACTGTCATGGGGCTGGTGGGAGTGTAGCAGTGAGGACGACCAGAGGTCACGCTCGTCGCCATCTTGGCCTTGGTGAGTTTTGGCTGGCTTCTTTACTGCAACCTGTTTTATCAGCAGGGTCTTTACGACCTTTATCTTGTGCCAGCCTCCTATCTCATTCTGTGATTAAGAACGCCTTAAATTACTGGGAATGCAGCCCAGCAGGTCTTAGCCTTATTTTACGCAGCCCTGGGTTTGTCCCCATACACATATTTTGGGATTTGTGGGGACACTTTGTCACCCAGTTTTGTCGTAGATGGTGTCTGTGAAGTTCTGGTTTTGCACTCTGTTTTTGGCAAGTTCCCTGGAAGAGGAGTCTGAGATGGGGACTCTTGTGTGCGATTTTTTTTTTTTTTTGAGACAGAGTCTTGTAATGTCACCGAGGCTGGAGTGCAGTGTTGTCATTTCGGCTCACTGCAACCTCTGTCTCCCAGGTTCAAGTGATTCTCCTGCCTCAGCCTCCTGAGTAGCTGGGACTACAGGTGCATATCACCACTCCTGGCTAATTTTTGTATTTTTAGTAGCGATGGGATTTCACCATGTTTCCCAGGTTGGTCTCGAACTCCTGACCTCAGGTGATCCACCCACCTTGGCCTCCCAAAGTGCTGGGATTATAGGTGTGAGCCACCACACCTGGCCCCTTGTGTGTGATTAACTGGGGGAGTTTTCTTAGAAGAAGAAGGAGGGATGCAGGAGAGAGCAGAGGAAAGAGCTAAGCAGAGAAGTGGTCTCAGCTGGAGAAGAGCATGAGCTTGGCTTCAGGAAGGTCTCCGGTATGTGAGCTGCACTGCAGACTTGTCCTACCTTAGATAAGAGGGGTGGCCTTTTTATTCCATGTCCCTCAGTCATTGGCTATGGGCTGCTCCTGAGAGGTGTAATGTCTTGGACAAGAGACTGAAACAGTCTTTGCAAAATTATGACTGAGACAGTGAAAGAGATCTAACCAACTCCATCTTGCTTCTAACCATTAAGCTATACTTGTTGCTTCCTGGGCATAGGCTGAACTAACTTTAAGAGGAACTTAGTTTATAGTTTAAAACAAAGACGATAACAGCCCTTTCCCAAAACAAACCTTCTTCTTGCCTGGAGACTAGACTGCCTTTGTAGGACTGAGAAATTAGTCACAAGATTAGAAATTATGATTTAGGAGTCATGCAGCTGGAGGCTGCAAGATTCTGACCTCCCCTAAATTGCTCCTTGTAAGGGGTAAAGAAAGAAGAAAGAAATGCAAAACATGGCTCAGCAGTCAAAGACAGGTTTATTTTGGAGAATAAACCTGTGAGGGGCTTCCAGACGATTTTGGTCAAGAGCATTCTCTTTTATAGACTAAGGGTATTTAAAGGTTCAAGGAGGGAGAGCTTATCACAGGCTTGCAATGTTTCTGTGTGGTGGGGAGTTTTATTCCGGGATTCGAATGTTTTCTAGTTGGAGGGGAGGTTTTCTTGCGTTTGGCATGTTTCTGTTCTTGCTGGGGGGTTTATCTCAGGATTGTAATGTTCTGGTCAGAGGTGTCACTTGTGGTTTGTGGTCATGCTGACATTAGTCATTAGGCTGATGTTTTGGGGCTGGATTTAGGTGGTTTTTAATTAAAGGGAACTTAAAATGGTGGTGTTTGTCGCAGATGGTGATGCTCCTGCTCTGTCACTCCAAACCCTATAGTCATAAAACGATGAGGGGTGGCGTGTTCTTTCAGGTACTTCCTCCTGAGGGGACGGGCGGAGAGTTGTTTGGTTTCAAATTGACTATAGGAGTAATGCCATCTGTAGATGTTTTTGGGTAGTTGTCTGTGAGATGCCCATGATCCTGTTGTTAGGGTTAGTCAGGGTAAGGTAAGAACATTAGTCCTAGGCATATTATTAGGAGAGGGCCCAGGAATGCGATGACCCATGTTATGATTTTGTTTCCAAACCAAGAATCGATTTGGTTGTTTTGGTATTCCCTTAGCTTTCTAGCCCTTTAAGTTTTTCAGCAGCGTCTGTTACTAGGCCCAATTAGTTGAGATAGAAGCAACATTCCTCATTTTTCAGCCGTTATAAGATCTAGTCCCAACCTATTTTGGAGGACTATTCTAGCGAAGGAATCTAGTTGGTCTTGGACTCTTATAAGGTTTCAGGCTATATCTTCTAAAGAATCCTATAGTTCTGTTGAAAGCGCTTTAAAGTATGTTAAGGAGGTGGCTAATCCACCTGCTCCCAATCCAAGTCCGGAGGTTATATCTAAGGCGGCCATCAAAGGAATGACATGGATGGCCCTCATTTTTCTAACATATTGGATGAACGGAATAGGCAAAGGTTGATTAGGAGGAACTAGTCCAATGGAGGGAGAAAGATAAACTAGGGTACAGGTTATGGTCCCGTTGGTGGGGAGACAAAGATATGTGTTGGTGCCACACGAAAAGAACAAGCCTTTTTCATAAATACAGGCAGAGATATGGAAAGAAAACAAGCGAATTAAAAATGGGGTGTTTTTTCTTTCCTGTGCCCATTACTCCAGGTGGACAAGGAGGAGGCCAGGGAGACACCCACTATAGTAGAGATGTAGAAAGAGTTATTTTTTACACATCTAATGCGATCAGATGTTGCACCATTGATATTGAGCCATGGATAAAGGTGGGCACCAGGGAAAGCACAAGTTAGACTGGAGGCATTGGTTGAGGGAGAGGCCATAAAACGAGCTGGTTGCAGAAATGCTCTGTTTGCTTCAGGTGATACTTGGTAATCAACCCAGTTAGTCTGATGATCAGAGGGGTGTAGTGCGGTTGCATTGGCTAGGTGCTAAGCACCCTACAGGGAGATTTCCCTCAGAGGCTGAAAAGGAAAGTGAGGCTTGTTGTAAAAGGGGGCTGTGTTTAGTTATGGGCCCTTCAGTGGGAGGGCCTTGGGGCTTGAGGTGTTGTAGGGAGTTTTAATAGGTCTGAAATAATTTGTTGGCCTGATTGGCCCTGGAAGTGGGATAATCGCCAACCAGGGCGTCAGCTCTTTTTAAAAAGGTAACTCCTTTTCCAAGTTTATAAATTAGGGTTATGTTTCTGATTAAAAGGACATGAAGGAGTGTAGGAAGAGCTGTGTAAGCTGAGGAAGACAATAAGCACATCCAGCATTCTGGAGCAAAGGAAGAGTGAGCTTGCAGCAAGAGGGATTGTGTAAGGTTTATAGAACATTCTAGTTCGAGAGCAGTGAGGAGTGGTTGTATTAATGAGGTTGATATAATTAGGAAATTTATATTGAAAGAAACAAGCAAAAAGAGAAAATAGTTACTTGGGTAGGAGTAAAGTCCTGGAAAGTTCTTTGAAGCCATAAGTCCCATAGAACAATAAGGAGCTGATCAGGGTGTGCAATGGGAGTTCCGTAAGGGTACCCCTGAAGATCTGTAACAAGGTTGGTTAGGAAGCGATGAAAGTTTTGGGAGAGAAAGAGACATAAGGGGCTTATGTGGATTTGTCTTCCTTTTCCTCCAGGATTCAGGTGAGGCAAAGGGAAGTGGGTCCTGTGGAGACACAGGAGAAGGCTGAAGGGGTCTTTGATTTGGTTGTTAGGGTATGTGGTGAATAGAAGTTTGTTTTCTTGGGAGAAGTGTAATGAAACCAGTTGGGGGGCCCCTGGAGTTCTGCTGCCATGGGTGTGGTAAGGATTATTTGGTAAGGTCCCTTCCATTTAGGTGTGAGGGTGGAATTGGGGCTAGGACTGGGATCTCTTACCAGAACCCAGTCTCCTGGCTGTAGGAAGGGATTAGAGGAGTCAGTGACAGGTTGCGGCAAGTATTTGTCAGCATATTCCCAAGTGAAATGGTGGATGGTATGTAGAAGAGGGGAAATGAGAAGGGTTGGTAGAGGTGGGGCTTGACCCTGAGGTGGTACAAAAGGGGCGAGTGGTCTCCCATACATGAGTTCAAAGAGGCTGAGCATTGGCCAGGCACAGTGGCCCATGCCTGTGATCCCAGAACTTTGGGAGGCCAAGGTGGACAGATCACGAGATCAGAAGATTGAGACCAGTCTGGCTAACACAGTGAAACCCTGCCTCTACTAAAAATACAAAAAATTAGCCGGGCGTGGTGGCTTGTGCCTGTAGTCCCAGCTACTTGGGAGGCTGAGGCAGGAGAATTGCTTAAACCTGGGAGGTGGAGGTTGCAGTGAGCCAAGATCGCGCCACTACACTTCAGCCTGGGTGACAGAGGGAGACTCCATCTCAAAAAAAAAAAGGGGGGGGGGGCGCTGAGCATTAAAGGTTTACATAGGAGCACCTGAATTTTTAGAAGGGCCAAAGGTAAAAGTGTAACCCAAATGTAAAAAAAGTTACGTGTTTGGCATGAGACCTGGTGAGGGTGTTTTTTAGAATGCCATTCATTTTCTTAACCTTTCCTGAAGATTGAGGTCGAGAGGGGATGTGTAGCTTCCAGGTGATTTGTAGGGCTTACGCAAGTGTTTGAATACTTTGAGAAATGAATTTGGGACCATTATCAGATTGAAAAGAAAGACGTACCCCAAGCCTGGGGATGATTTCTGTTATTAATTTGTTAGTGATGGTAGAAGCTCATTTGTTGGTTGTGGGAAAAGCCTTGACCCATCCTGTAAAGGTATCAACCAGAACTAAAAGAAATAGAATGTTTTTTATTGGGGGCATATGGGTAAAATCAATTTGCCAATCCTGTCCTGGAAGGTATTCCCTGGCTTGGTGGGTTGGGAAAGAAGGGGGTCTTGTGATGGAGTGGGGTGAAGCTTTCTGGCAAATAGAGTAGAGCATTGGTGGGAAATGGCTTTCAACTGTTTCTTTATATCTGGGGTTATGTGAATATGGGAACTTAAGAAATGTTGTAGAGGGGAATGGCTAGCATGGAAGAGGTTGTGAGTGTTTCGTAAAATAGCTTTTTTTTTTTTTTTAGAGTCAGGTAGGACTAATTTGTTTTGTATAAACCAGTATGAGGGTTTGAATTGTGCCCCCACCATGATGAGTTGTTGTATTTGGTGTTCTGGATCAAAGGAGGGCATATGTTGCATGAAGGAAAATAGGTATTGGGGAGTTGGGTGATTGGTTGAGGCATGTTTTGCTCAATAGTCAGCCTCACGGTTTCCTAAAGAAATGTGACTTTTATCTGATTGATGTCCTTTGCAATGGATAACTACAACCTTTTCTGGAAGTAAAGCTGCCTTTAGTAGATGATGGATTGGTTTTCCATTAATGATAGGGGTTCCCTTAGCTGCGAGATAGCCCCACTCACTCCAAATTTGAGCATTGGAATGGATGATGTCATAGGCATATTTAGAATCAGTGTATATATTAACCTGTGTGCTTTTTTTGCTAGTATTAGTGCTCTTATTAGGGCAATTCATTCTGGTTGTTGGGAAGATGTGCCTAAAGGCAAGGGTGCAGTCTCTACAACTCTTCTAGGTGGGAGAAAGTGGATATCATCATGATATCCCTCAATAATGGCATATCCTGCTTGGAGGGGAGGGTGTTTTGATGCGCTGCCATCTATACATCAATCCGGGGCTCCCTTTTTGTGAGTGGAAGTAAGGTGGTGAAACATGGTGAGAGAACTCTCAATTAGATCAGAGTATGAGTGTTGGTTGGGGTCCAAAATTGATGTTGAAGGTAAAAGAGTGGCAGGATTGGCAGGGGGGCATCTATGAAGAGAGACAGAGGGCTGAAGGAGAGTTGAATGTAGGGCTTGCATGTGAGAGGATGAGATGGAGGTGAGCACCTTATGGATGAGCATATTTTGTAGACTGTGAGAAGAAAATACCTGAAGGGGTTCATAGAATGTGAGTTCTTGTGGTTCAGGGATAATTAGAGAGGCTGTGGCCAAAATTTTTAACCAAAGGGGCCAGCTTCTGTAAACGGGGTCTAGTAGTTTTGAAAAATATGCCACTGGTTGGAGGGAATCTCCCACGGGTTAGGCTAATAGTCCAAGGGCCTGATTATGAGAACTATGTGAATATAGATGAAAAGGTCTTAGGGGGTTTGGAAGGCCTGAAGCAGTGGCCTGTAATAAGGCACATTTTAGGTGAGAGAAAGCATGAAAAAGGTCTGGGGTGGGAGTGAGTGGCTGGTCAAGATTTCCTTTTGTGTGTTCATAAAGCGGTTTAGTGATAATGGCAGAATTTGCTATCCATAATTGGAAAGATCCCACTAATCTGAGGAAAGAAAGTCAGTCTCTTTTTGTTTTGGGAAATAGGATTTGTTGAATGGCTTGCTTTCTTGCTGGTGAGTATTTGGAGTTATGATTAATCCTAGGTATGAGACTTTTGGAGAGGTTAATTGGGCCTTCCTTTTGGATACCCAGTGCCCACATTCAACCAAAAAATTTAAAAGCTTGGTGGTGTGTCGAATACAATGTTCTAGAGAGGGGCTGCAAAGGGGTAAATAGTCCACATATCGAAGCACAATGCTAGGTTGTAGAGGTAGTTGGGAAAGGTCCAATTGAAGTGCCTGACCAAGGTAGTGAGAGCTGTCCCTAAACCCCTGGGGGAGGGCAGTCCAGGTGAGTTGTTGGGAATAGCCTGTGTCAGGGTCAGTCCAAGTGAAAGCAAAAAGGTTTTGAGAAGAGGGATGTAGAGGGGTAGTAAAAAAGATATCTTTAAAAGAAAAGAAAAAAAAGGCATCTTTGAGGTTTAATACAGAGAAATGGTTGGTGTTGGGAGGAATTCATGATAGGAGGGTGTAGGGGTTTGGGACAACAGGACAAGCGGGAACAATAGCAGAGCTGATTTGTCTCAAATCCTGAACCAGTCTATGGGAGCCATCTGGTTTTTTAATTGGGAGAATAGGAGTATTGTGGGGAGAATGGGTGGGGATTAAAATACTGGAAGCCAGAAATTGGGAGATGGTGGGCATGGGTCCCCGTAATCCATTAGGGTTGAGGGGATATTGTGGGACCTCTATATAGCGTGTAGGATCTTTCAGTGAAATTTGAATTGGAAAATGATTGGTAGCTACCATGGAGCAGTTGGTGTTCCATACTATAGGATTTACTTGGCTGAGCAATTTGGGACTTAAGTCTGTTTGATGTCAAGTGTTTGAGGAGGGGTCCTGTTCTTGACATAATAATAAATAAGGGTGGCTTTGGTGTAGGACTGATAAATGAATTATTTCTCCCAGTTTGTGTAGGATGTCCCTTCCTGGTAAAGGAGTGGGGCAATGAGGAATTATCAAGAAAGAGTGAGTGAAGGTGACTCCCTGAAATGAGCAGTGTATCAGTGGTGTTTTGTATGGGGTTTCTTGTATGCCCTTCATGTCAAGAACAGAAATGGAAGAATGTTCTAATGGGCCTGTTAATATCGATAGGCTCACCCCAGTATCCAAAAGAAAGGAAATAATCTTACTGGATACCATCCCAATGACCCTGGGTTCCATGGACTCACTAGACGTAGGGGTGAAGAATCCTGGGCACCCTCAGTCTTCCATTGACAGCACCAGCAGTGAAGAGATTTCCTCCTCTGACGGTCGGAGGCTTCATTATGAGCCACATCCAAATGGGGAAGGTGTCCCCGTTAGGTGCAGTCCATTTTCCAGTGTCCCCAAAGGCAAGTGGGGCATGGTTTAGTGGGGGGCCAGGGGTTAGGATAAGACTTTGCCCCGTGTCCAGGGTTGTCACATCAGAAACATATTCCTGGAGAGGTGGGGGAGTTTCCTTTTGGGTTATTGGGGGGCTTTTGTGTAACTGACTTTTGGACAGCAGAGGCAAGCATCTGGTATTTTAAATGGAGATGTTTGTCGTTTTGAATTTTTTGTTCCTCATCTCTGTTGTTAAAGATATGGAAGCCTGCATTTAGAAGGCCCACTGAGATGTCTTGGGACCCTCCTCTAATTTTTGTAATTTTTTTTTTTTTTGAGACGGAGTCTTGCTCTGACACCCAGGCTAGAGTGCAGTGGTTTGATCTTGGCTCACTGCAACCTCCGCCTCCTAGGTTCAATCAATTCTCCTGCCTCAGCTTCCCAAGTAGCTGGGACTACAGGTGCACGCCACCATGCCTGGCTAATTTTTTGTATTTTAGTAGCATCGGGGTTTCACTGTGTTGCCCAGGTTGGTTGTGAACTCCTGAACTCAGTCAGTCCGCCACCTCAGCCTCCCGAAGTGCTGGGATTACAGGCATGAGCCACCGCACCCGGCCTAATTTTTGTAATTTTTCCGCAGATTTCTGGGGCAGATTGGGAAATAAATTGAAGGTGGAGAAAAGTTTGATCTTCTTTAGATTCTGGGTACAAATTGGTATATTTTAACATAGCTTCAGTGAGGCATGATAAGAAAAGGACAAGATTTTCCTGGGGCTGTTATGTAATTTCTCTAAGTTTTCCACAATTAACTGCCTCATGAGCACCTTTGTCTATGACAGTGAGCAGATAGGAAACCATGTGGTCTCTTCGGCTGATGCCATTGTCTCCCTGTTGGTAAGTCCAATCTGGATCTCTACAGGGGACTGCATCATTGGCCACTGGATTTTGAATAGAGGCTTGATTATGGAGTTCATCTGTGTGTGTTTCAGCTGAATGCCAGATGCGCTCTTTCTCATCAGGAGTGAGGATGGAGGTTAGAATTATATAAATGTCATACCAAGTTAAATTAAAGGATTGGGTTATGTGTAGAAATTCCCTGTGATAATGAGAGGGATTTTCAGAGAAAGATCTGATACGTTGTTCAATCTGCAACAAATCAGACACAGAGAAAGGACCATGAACGCAAGCGCTGCCTTCAACCTCAGTCACTTCCTGGAGAGGAAGAATGGCAGAGGTGGTTTGACTAGCTGGAGTAGTTTTTGAGTGAGTAACAGGTGGAGAAGGAGGTGGGGTTTGGGGCCAGAGGCTTGAGGGCAAGAGGGGCCAATGGGGAGGAGGGTTCAGATGGGCAAGGAGCAGATGCAGGGGGTTAAGAATACAGAGGGGATCATCTGCAGGGTCAAAAGGGGTTTTGGAGGAAGGAAAGACCCAGAGAGGATTTTCATTAAGAAGAAGGATTTCATAAGGGATGCAAGCTTGACATAGGGATGGTCGGGATTTAAGGCAGAAGAAAGCCTGAATATAGGGAATCTTGTCATTTGCCGTTCCTAGTTATAAAGTTGTCAAAGTCCCTGAGAATTTGAAAGTCAAAGGTGCCATTTTCGGGCCATCAGCTATCATTATTTGGGCTGGATTTATGTGGTAATTTGTATTGGGGCCAGGCCATGTTGCAATAAAAAAACTAAATGCTTTGGCTTTAGGATCCCCTGTTAGCCAAGTTTGGTGAGGTTGTGAAGGAGATAGCCCAGTGGGGAGGATGTAGGAATGTGGGATTGTTTGTCACCCATGCAGACTGATAAGAGGAGGCTGAGAGTGTCTGTTTTTGTTCTAGGCATCCCCAGACAAAAGACAGAGATCCATAATCCTCTTTCTAAAGAGAAAGGTTAAGCTGAGAAGAAACTGGGCATCCCCAAGATTTCTTCTAGCTTAGTCCCCCTGGTCCTTCGAAGACTGAGACCACAGACCTGAATTTCCTGGGTACCATAAGAAAGCCAGCGAAAGCATCTTACCATGTGGCTGAATTAGTGTCCAATGTTGGATGTTCTGGTTGGAATTGGCAAAGGGCCTCCTGGACTGGAGCTGTGTGAGGAAGAGAGAAAGAGAGAGAGGGGATAGAGGAGAGAGAGGGCAAGGGTCAGACAGTGAAATACCCATTGCGGGTGGTCAGAGGTGGATTCCTGAGATCTGAGGGTTTTGAGAACCCACTGGGGAGTAGCCCCGGGCTGAGCCTTGCAGTTCCCTTCAGATTAGTTTTCCTCCTCATGCAAATTGCTCGAAAAGTGAAATGAGAGAAGAGTGAAATGGTGGGTGGCCAGAGACCTCAGGATCCAGGAGTTAGCTTGGGATGAGCTGCTGCTGCCACTCCTTCCTGGGTTGCAAGAGAACCTGTACTCCCAACACCCAGAGAGAGAGAGAGAGAGAGAGAGAGAGAGAGAGAGAGAGGACAGGGCAGGTGGCCAGAGACCCTCAGGATCCAGGAGTTAGCCCAGGATAAGCTGTCACTGCCCACTGCTTCCTGGGTTGCAAGAGAGCCTCTACGCCCAACAACTGGCCCAGGTTTTGGCACCAAATGGAAGAGTTAAAGAGAGAAGAAAGAAACACAAAAAGCTGCTCAATGGTCAAAGACGGGTTAATCTTGGAGAATAAACCTGAGAGGGGCTTCTGGCTGATTTGTTTTGATCAGGAGCATTCTCTTTTACAGACTAAGGGTATTTAAGACTTCAGGGAGGGAGGGGCTTATCACAGGCTCAGAATGTTTCTGTGTGGAGGAGAGTTTTATAGTGGGGTTGAAATGTCTTCTGGTCAGAAGGGAGGTTATCTTGGGGTAGGCATGTTTCTGGTCAAAGAGGGGGTTTATCTCAGGGTTGGAATGTTCTGGTCAGAGGTGTCACTTGTGGTTTATGGTCATGCTGACATTAGCCATTAGGCTGATGTTTTTGGGCTGGATTTAGATGGTTTTTAATCAACGGGAACTTAAAATGGTAGTGTTTGTCCAAGATGGTGATGCTCCTGCTCTGTCACTCCTAAGATCAGTGCTTGAGATATTTTGCAGACCCTGCACTTGATAGATCAGCTGGCACCACGCAGAATGATAAACTGGCTCATCTGATCTTGTGGCCCCCCCAACCCATGAACTGACTCAGCACAAGAGGACAGCTTCAACTTCCCATGATTTCATCTCCGACCCAACCAATCACCACTCCTGGCTCACTGGCCTTCCCTGTCCACCAAATTATCCTTAAAAACTCTGCTCCCTGAATGCTGGGGTGGTGGGGGAGACTTATTTAAATAATAATAAAACTCCAGTCTCCCACACAGCCAGCTCTGCATGAATTACTCTTTCTCTGTTGCAATTCTCCTGCTTTAAGAAATTGGCTCTGGGCCGGGTACGGTGGCTCACGCCTGTAATCCTAGCACTTTGGGAGGCCCAGGTGGGCAGATCACTTGAGGTCAGGAGTTTGAGACCAGCCTGGCCAACATGGTAAAACCCCATCTCTACTAAAAATACAAAAAAAAATTTAGCTGGGCATGGTGGTGGACACCTGTAATCCTAGCTACTCTGGAGGCTGAGGCAGGAGAATTGCTTGAAACCAGGAGGTGGAGGTTGCAGTGAGCCAAGATCATGCCACTGCACTCCAGTCTGAGTGACCGAGTGAGACTCTGTCTCAAAAAAAAAAAAAAAAGAAAGAAAAAAAATCAGCTGTGTCTAGGCAGCAGACAGAGTGAACCCATTGGGTGGTTACAGGACTCCCATTTAACTGAGAGTAATTCTCTGGAGATGGGGCAGGTGTGAGCCATCAGAGTTGGGGACGGATGCATTGGTTACTACAGGGCATCTAGGGGGCATCAATAGCATCCAATACCATCTACTACCATCTGTTAGTTATTCTCTCTTTTTATGGGGAGAATTGGGACAAGCCTAGAACTGCCTTAATCACCTTTTCAGAATCTGAGTTTTCCTTTATGTGTGGTCTTTCTTTTTCTAGTAGGTACCCAGTCCTTTCTTTTTCACAGAGTTTAGGTCTGAGAGAAACAGAATTCTACAATACAGGTGGAGTATCTTTTATCTAAAATGTTTGGGGCCAGAAGTGTTTCAGATAATTGGGTATTTTCAGGTTTTGGAATATGTGCATTATACTTACCGGTTGATCATCCTTAATCTGAAAATCTGAAATCTGAACGTGAAACCTTTTGAGTGCTGACATGCCCGCCCCCAAAAAATGCTAATTGGGGCATTTTGGATTTTGGATTTTCAAAGAGGGATACTCACCTGTAATAAGTTAAGAATTAAATAGCAATTTCCTTGAGACAAGACTTTATGTCTCTTTAGTTTTGAGCCCCCAGTGTGTTGAAGAGGGCATGTGGTAGGTATAACTATTAAGAGTTTATTGGATAGATTTTTCGTGATGGGGTACGATGAGGACAGAATTCTACTATTTGTGGACTTTTTGTCTCCTGTTCTTGGAGGAAATCTCTGACAGGTCCCATAGCTTCTGAGAATGATTCAAGTTACAAAGATGGGCTCCTTTTAGCAACCATAAAGCTGGGTCTGTTATCTCATTTAAATCTCCTTCTCCTCTCTTGGAAGGAGCTGGAGGAGGGAGCATGGGCAGATTTTTTACTATTTCTTTCTTCATTGCAGGCTGCAGTGTTTGACTCCTCAGGGTTGGAGGAGGGTGGGTGGAAGGGAGAGACTGGGGTAGGGGTGGGAGGTAGTGGTGGTGAAGCTGTTCTGCAGCAGGTGCAGTGGCCATGTGAGATTTCTATCCTCTGGGCGGGGTGGAAGTCAAAGCTGACTCTCTCCCAGGGGATACTGGTGTGGGTTTTCAAGAGAGCCTCCTGCTCGGGTATGTGACTACAGAGTTCTTTCCACTTTCAGCCCTGACCCCTTGTTGCACCGTGATCCCTTCACATCTCCAAGTGATACTCTTGGACAGGATGCCTTTAAGATGATGCCAGCCAGCTCCCTTCTATAGGAACCATATGAGAGTCTAAGAGACTCATTCCTTCAACCCCCCAACCCTCATTAGTGGAGCTGTTACATGAAAGAGGTTCTGATCCAGACCCCATGAGGGTTCTTATATCTCACTCAGGAATGAATTCAGAGTGAGTCCATAGAGTAAAGTGAAAGCAAGTTTATTGAGAAAGTAGGGGAATAAAACAATGGCTACTCCATAGACAGAGCAGCCCCAAGGGCTGCTGGTTGCCCATTTTATGGTTATTTCTTGATGATATGCTAAACAAGGGGGTGGTTATTCATACCTCCTCTTTTTAGACCATATAGGGTAACTTTCTGACGTTGCCATGGCATTTGTAAACTGTCATGGCGCTGGTGGGAGTGAAGCAGTGAGGATGACCAGAGGTCACTCTCGTTGCCATCTTGGTTTTGGTAGGTTTTGGCTGGCTTCTTTACTGCAACCTGTTTTATCGGCAAGGTCTTTATGACCTGTATCTTGTGCCGACCTCCTATCTCATTCTGTGACTTAAAATGCCTTAACATCTAGGAATGCAGCCTGGTAGGTCTCAGTCTCATTTTATCCAGCTCCTATTCAAGATGGAGTTGCTCTGGCTCACACACCTCTGATAGAGGGGAAGCTTGTTCCCAAAGCAGTCCTAGTCCTCTCTTCACTCTGTTTCCAAGCATGGAAAACTCTAGGTGCACACAGCCTCTTGTCCTGCTGGACTTCTCCTGTTAAGGTTCCAACACTACTTTGAGTTCATCAGACCCCAGGATGTGTGTACCTCTTTAGCTTGGCTTGATGCAAGGGGACGTACTTCCTTCCCCCTGTGGTGAAGTACAGGGAGCACAGTCCCCCAACAAATACTCATCACAAAATTCTCACTCCACCCTCCTCCAACCCCAATCTCATTTTTGTAGCCCAGAGATGTGAGATTGGCTAATGCCTTGCCAATCCAGTTTAACGATACCTTGGCATGTCCTGTACAGGTGGTGTAGTACCTTCATTTAGGATGTGAGGGTGTTGGCCAGACTTCAAGAAAGGGAATTATTTCAGTATCCTGTTCTTTAGCCATTCAATAAATATTTGTTTGGTGGCTAACTTGTACAGGAGTAGCATTGTTTTTGTATTTATTTATTCATTTATTTTTTGAGATGGAGTTTTGTTCTGTCCCCCTGGCTGGAGTGCAGGCAATCTCAACTCACTGCAACCTCCACCTCCCAGGTTCAAGCCATTCTCCTAGAACAGCCTCCCAAGTAGCTGGGATTACAGGCACACACAACTAGGCCCAGCTAATTTTTGTGTTTTTAGTAAAGACGGAGTTTCACCATGAAGTTGGCCAGGCTGATCTTGAACTCCTGACCTCAGATGATCTGCTCCACCTCGGCCTTCCAAAGTGCTGGGATTACAGGCGTGAGCCACCATGCCCAGCCTGTTTTGTTTTTAACTGAGAGTGACTAACCTTAGTTTTTTGTTGGGCAAATGTAGGGTGCAATCTGGCCTTTGCCCTGGGATTGGTGTTTTAGGAAATTTTTTGGGATTTATCAGGATTGCCTCCTCAGTTGCTTGGTGTGCAAAGCCCACTAGAGGTGAAAGGAGGGATCAGTTTGGATAAGGGTTCTGGGGCTTCCTGGAGAATAGGAACCAATACACAAACCTCTGATCTCCCAAATTGATAGTTAGAGATATCCAGTGGAAGAGATTTGTGGGGTTACTGACTAAAACCCAGTGGCACAGAGAAGAGCTTTGAAAACCATGCAATAAAGTCAAGTTGATAAAAAGGGGAGTGGAGTTTGATGACACAGGCTCTACATGAAGCTGTTAAAATTTCCTCTGGAATTAAAAGCAGGGACTCAGATACTTGTATACCAATGTTTGTAGCAGCATTATTCACAAAAGCCAAACAGTAGACACAACCCAAATGTCCATCAACAGATGAAGGGATAAACAAATTTGGTACATTTATACAAAGAATATTATTCAGCTTCAGCCTTAAGGAATCATGGCTCACTGCATCCTCGGACTCTTGGGCCCAAGCGATCCTCCCACATCAGCCTCCTGAGTAGCTGGGGCTACAGATGTGCATCAGCACGCTGGACTGATTGTTTTAAGTATATTTGGAGAGATGGGGTTTTGCTATGTTGCCCAGGCTAGTCTTGAACTCCTGGCCTCAATTGATCCTCCTGCTTTGACCCCCTCAAGCCCTGAGATTATAGGCACCATGCCCAACTGGAGTTTGTGAATATTTTTTAAAAAGAGACCATCAGGCACAAAAGGGCAGTGGTTAACACAAAGGAATGTATTGATAAAGGGGGATTTCAAGAAACGGTTGGGAAGATACTGCTTTGAGATGAGGGTTTTTTGTGAAATATTAATATATTTTACCTACTGTAGCCCTGAACATGGCAGTGAGCATTTGTGTGCATGTGTGTTTTCAAGACATGGGGAAAAGGCAGGGAGAAGGGGCTGATGAAAGAGAGAGAACAGATCACACCTGTCTATATGGTGTCTTTAATTAGGAAGAATAACCCACCTGGGATTTTTTTATGACTGGGTGTCTGTTTGAACTCCACTGGACAGGAATCATCTTTCAAAGCTTTTAACACTCTCTCCGGAATAGCAACAGCATTGGCAGGAGCTTTTGCAGGTCAGGCCAACTCTGTTTCCCTGACAATAAGATCATCCTAGCTAGGCTCAGGTACTGCTTAACCTAGTTAGGTACAGAATAATTTAAAGCTTCAGCACTCTGGATTTGGAAAATAGCTGGAGGAATGACAGGTTAAAGGCTGATTTATGGTTTATTTGACTTGGAGGGGTAAATGGAAGAATAATTGAGCACATGGGTCTTGGAAAAAATTGATATGAAGGCATCTTGGAGAGGATTGTTATATTCCCTGAATCTCATGATGTTATAGACTCTGTCCTTTATACCTGGACAAGATTTTTATATCTATTCTGGTTCCTATGTCTAAAAAATTTTATTCTCCGCATAAAATGCACCATGCAAGGGCACTAGGTGTCTCTGAAGATCTGTTCACCTACCCACATATTCATCTATTCATCCACCCATCCATCCACCCACATATTTGCTCATCTACCCATCCACTCATCTACCCATCCACCCACATATCCATTCATCCATCCACTCACCTGTTCATCCACTCATCTGTTCCCCCGTCCATTATGATTGGGTGTCTGTCTGAACCCCGCTGGGTAGGAATCATTCATTCAGTCACATAGCCACTCATCTACACATCTACCCATCTATTTACCTACTCATCAACCCACATATTTGTCCATTCAGCCATCCATTCATCTACCCGTCCATCTCCTACCTACTGTACCCACCTTCTTAAAATCTCTCCAATATACTAACTTCTCTCCATCCAATTTTCTTTTTCTTTTCTTTTCTTGTTTTTTTGGAGACAGTGACCCACTCTGTTGTCCAGGCTGGAGTGAGTGCAATGCTGTGATCTCATCTCACTGCAACCTCTGCCTCCTGGATTCAAGTGATCCTCCCATCTCAGCCTCTTGAACAGTTGGGACCACACTCGTGTGCCACCATGCCTCACTCATTTTTCTGTTTTGTTTTGTTTTTGTATTTTTTTAGAGACAGAGTTTTGCCGTGTTGCCAAGGCTGGTCTCGAACTCCTGGACTCAAGTGATCCGTCCACCTTGAGTGCTGGGATAACAGGCTTGAACCACTGTGCCAGGCCCATCCAGTTTTCTTTATTGCATGTCTACAGTGGTTTCCTCACTTGCCTTCTTGCCTCTGGCCTTTCTGATCTCACTTTTTTTTTTTTTTTTGGTCCACAATGAAGCCTGAATGAATGATCTTTCTACACTTCAGTTTCTTCATTTAAAATAATCAAGGCAATACAATTTATTTCTCTGGATTATTGTAAATGGGATCATTTTTCTCTTCCTCCAGAAATTACTTATTGAGCTCCCACTGCAGGAATCAGTCTCCATTTTAGGCCCTGGGTAGACAGCAGCAAACAAGACAGACAGGTTTCCATCTCTCTTATGGAACTTTCATTCTAGTGAGAGAGACAGGCAGTAACTGCATAATCAAATATGTGATGCAATTTCAAGCAGTCATAATGCTTAGGAGAAAAACAGTGATGTATGTGAAGTGCTTAGCACCGTGCCTGGCACATACAGATGTTTAACTAATGGTAGTTGTCATATTAACAGTGATTTATATTACCATGTTATTAGTCTCCCTAAAATCTTTCAATGATAATTATAATTATTGAGCATTTATTGAACACTTAATATGAACCAATCATTATGCTAAGCAGTTTAATCTCACAGCAACCCTATGAGTTGGGTAGGATGATTTTCTCCACTTTAGCTGTGGATGCTGAAGCACAGTCCCTCATTGTCTTCCAGGAAACGTCCAAACTCCTTACTCGGGCTTTTCGTGATTTGGTTCTGCGTGTCTCTGTGGCCTCTTGTCTTGCTGACCACTCTGTCTGCTGCCTTTTTATCCTCGTTTTTCTCTTTCTTTTCTTTCTTTTCTCTTTCCTTTCCTTTCTTTCCTTACTTTTCTTCCCTTCCTTCCCCTCCCCTCCCCTCCCCTCCCCTCCCCCTCCCCTCCCCTCCCCTCCCCTCCCCTCCCCTCCCCTCCCCTCCCCTCCCCTCCCCTCCCCTCCCCTCCCCTCCCCCTCCCCTCCCTTCCCCTCCCCTCCCCTCCCCTCCCCTCCCCTCCCCTCCCCCTCCCCTCCCTTCCCCTCCCCTCCCCTCCCCTTCACTTTCTTTCCCTTCCCTTCCCTTTCTGCCTCAGCCTCCCATGTAGTTGGGATTACAGGGGTGTGCCACCACGCCTGGCTAATTTTTTGTATTTTTAGTTTCACTATGTTGGTCAGGCTGGTCTCAAACTCCTGACCTCAAATGATCTGCCACCTCAGTCTCCCAAGTGCTGGGATTACAGGCATGAGCCACCGCATGGGGGCTTAACCCCCATTTTTCTTTTCTTTTTTCTTTTTTTTTCTTTCCTTTTTTTTTTTTGAGACGGAGTCTCACTCTGTTGCCCAGCCTGGAGTGTAGTGGTGCGATCTTGGCTCACTGCGACTTCCGCCTCTCAGGTTCAAGTGATTCTCCCACCTCAGCCTCCCAAGTAGCTGAGATTATAGGCGCCTGCCACCACACCTGGCAAATTTTTGTATTTTTAGTAGAAACGGGGTTTCACCACGTTGGTCAGGTTGGTCTCCAACTCCTGACTTCAGGTGATCCACCCGCCTAAGCCTCCCAAAGGGCTGGGATTACAGGTATGAGCCACTACACCTGGCCCTTTTTTTTTTTTTCCTTTTATTTAGCTTCTGATTCTCTGGTTGAATGGATGCTCTCTCCTGATGATCTCAAAAGGTGAATATAAAGCAAAACTTGTTAACAGTTAAAATCATTTTTCAGCCAGGTGCAGTGGCTCACGCCTGTAATCCCAGCCCTTCGGGAGGCTGAGGCGGGCGGATCACTTGAGGTCAGGAGTTCGAGACCAGCCTGGCCAACGTGGTGAAACCCCATCTCTACTAAAAATACAAGAATTAGCCAGGTGTAGTGGCACGTGCCTGTAGTCTCAGCTACATGGGAGGCTGAGGCAGGAGAATTGCTTGAGCCCCAGAGGTGGAGGTTGCAGTGAGTGAGCCAAGACCGCACCACTACACTCTAGCCTGGGCAACAGAGCAAGACTCCAACTCAAAAAAAAAAAAAAAAAAAAAAAAAATCCTGGTGGCCCAGGTGAAAAGGGGAAACATGATAAAAATGTTATATTTCTGGTTAGCTAACATGGAGCACTAGGTGGGAAGAGTCGAGTAGTAAAGCAAGCTGGGTCCTGTTGTTCTCTTTCCAAAAGCAAATTTGTCATGGGTTTGAGCTTGGTGAAAAGTGGTAAGTTAGTTGGCTGGGGAGAAGTTTAAGTTGAAAGGAGATGTGCTTCTCAGGGTTGGTGGATGTCTAAGCCAGGCTAAGGATCCTAGAAGCGCCCTAAACTGAATTTAAAACTTGATAAGCCTCCAATCCATCTCCCCACACTGCAGCCAGCTGAGCAGGTGGCTCCCACTGCACCCACAAGAACGTGCTCCCTTGGTGAGACATACAAGTCCTGCTTGGTCCAGCCTCTGTTGAGTCCTTAGCCTCATCTCTTACTTCTTACTTCAACTTCCAGCCAGGAGGACCCCTGGGAAACTTATATTTCCCAGGTTTCCTTCCTCTAGCCTTTTTTTTTTTTTGAGATGGAGTCTCACTCTGTCACCCAGGGTGGAGTGCAGTGGCATGATCTTGGTTCACCGCAGCCTTCACCTCCTGGGTTCAACCAATCCTCCCACCTCAGCCTCCTGAATATCTGGGATTACAGGTGCCCACCACCACACCTAGCTACTTTTTTTTTTTTTTTTTAGTAGAGGCAGGGTTTCACTATGTTGCCCAGACTGGTCTTGAACTCCTGACCCCAAGTGATCTGCCTGTCTCGGCCTCCTCTCCTCTTTGCTCCCTCCCCCTCCCCCCCCGCCCCCTCCCCCCGCCCCCTCCCCCCTCCCCCTCCCCCCTCCCCCTCCCCCTCCCCCCTCCCCCTCCCCTCCCCCCTCCCCCTCCCCCTCCCCCCTCCCCCTCCCCCTCCCCCCTCCCCCTCCCCCTCCCCCCCCCCCTCCCCCTCCCCCTCCCCCCTCCCCCTCCCCCTCCCCCCTCCCCCTCCCCCTCCCCCCTCCCCCTCCCCCTCCCCCTCCCCCCTCCCCCCTCCCCCTCCCCCATCCACCTCCCCTCTGCCTCCCCTTCCCCTCCTCTACCCTTCCTCTCTTTCTTTTCTTGATGGAATCTTGCTCTGTTACCCAGGCTGGAGTGCAATGGTGTGATCTCGGCTCACGCCCTCCTCCACCTCCCAGGTTCAATCAATTCTCCTGCCTCAGCCGCTTGAGTAGCCGGGATTACAGGTGTGTGCCATCATGCCCAGCTAATTTTTGTATTTTTAGTAGAGAGAAGTTTTGCCATGTTGTCCAGGCTGGTCTCAAACTCCTGACCTCAGGTGATCCTCCCACCTAGGCCTCCCAGAGTGCTGGGATTATAGGTGTGAGCCACTGTGCCCAGCTGAATTTTTTCATTTCTAAGTTGCTAAGTGCTGCCCTTCCTGCCTCCCTGTGTCTGCGTTGCTCCCTCTTGAATACCCTCCTTGTTCTCCCCTTTTCTGGCTCACACTCTTCCTTCAAGGTCAATGCCAGGGAGGTATCAGTCTCTCCGGGCCAGGCTCTCACCGCCTGTCCTGCACCGCGATTCGCACCATACTTTATCATTGGCACTTGTCTCATTTGCTGCTATCCCTCTAGTTCTATAAGCAGCCTGAGGGCAGAGATCCTTGACTGCAGAGGGATACCCAACACGTACGTCAGTGCCTGGCACCTTGCATGTGATCAATAATAGAATTAAAAAAAAATGAGTAGAACATACATATTCCAATACAGGTTCTCAAACAAAAGGTCTCTCTGAGCTGAACCAGGTGATGTGAAACCCTATTCTACCCTGTTTTTTGCATAGTGACTGATGAATTAGGAGGATATTTGCATGAAAAAATTCAGCCCAAGGACACAGAGCTGGTAAAAAGCTGTCAGTGCCTTGAGTTCCTCTGGTACTCAGCCTTCAGGCCAAAACCCTCTGATATCAGTAGGTCCCGACAACAATGCATTTCTATGTAGCTCTTATGTCTGTCATCAACACACAGCTGCTGTTTTGCTGTGGGAGGCGGGGCACCATCACTTCTGATGGAGGCGGTCTTTGGCAGATGTAAGGTGGCTGGCTGGCTACACAGTGTGGTCTCAGCCACACTGAGAAGATAATGTATTATATTCTGGTGAGGCCCTGGGGATCACATACTACAGTGTATTTATAGAGAAATCGGGTTGTCCCTCAAAACTCAAATAACTCTAGTTAGTGATATTGCAGATATTGGACATAAATATAATGTATATAATACTATAGTATGTAATTGGGATCCAATAGATCAAATATCTACTGGAGTGTATGCTTTCAATTCTTTTAGATGTACACCCAGACGTGGAATTGTGTGTGATCGGGGCCACATACTATAGTACTGTATATATTATATTCACTTTTAATATCTGCCATATCACCACTAGAGTTTGAGTTTTGGGGGACAAGTAGATTTCCCTATAAAAACTATTTCCCTTTCCTTTAAAATTGAGATATAATTCACAGATCATAAAAGTCACCCTTTAAAATTTTTTTTTTATTTTGAGACAGAGTCTCACTTTGTTGCCCAGGCTGGAGTGCAGTGGTGCAATCTCAGCTCACTGCAACCTCCGCCTCCCAGGTTCAAGCAGTTCTCCTGCCTCAGCCTCCAGAGCAGCTGGGACTATGGATGCCCACCATGTGCTCGGCTAATTTTTGTATTTTTAGTAGAGACAGGGATTCACCATGTTGGCCAGGCTGGTCTTGAACTCCTGACCTCAGATGATCCACCCGCCTTGGCCTCCCAAAGTGCTGGGATTACAGATGTGAGCCACTGCACTCAACCAAAAATCACCCCTTTAAAGTGGTTTTTAGAATATTCACAAAGTTGCACAGCCATCATCACTACTGTAGAACATTTTTTGTCACCACAAGAACTGATCTATTAATAAGTGAAAAAAAGCAGGCACAGAGTAGCATGTTCCCATTTATGTGTGTGTGTGTGGGAAAGAATATATAGATGTATATGTTTGAAAAAGCACATAATATACCTCTTTCCTACATTGTGTCTTCACCAGTTGTCCCTCTGCTTAGAAATTTCTTCCCACCCTCCCTATTTGTGTAGTTAATTCTCATTCATTTTTAAGACCCATCTCAGAGGCTGGGTATGGTGGCTCATGCCTATAGTCCCAGCACTTTGGAAGGCCAAGGTTGGAGGATTGCTTGAGCCCAGGAGTTCAAGACCAGCCTGGGCAACATAGTGAGACCCTGTCTCTAAAAAAACATTTAACTGGGTATGGTGGTATGTGACTGTAGTCACTGGAGCCCGGGAGGTCGAGGCTGTGTAATCTGTGATCATGCCACTGTGCTCCGGCCTGGGCAACACAGCAAGACCCGTTCTCAAAAAATAAGACTCCTCTCAGATGTCCCCTTATCCAAGAAGCCTTCCTTGATATGTGCCCCTCTTCCCTTGCTTGTTATATTAATAACAATAACAATACCAGCTGACATTTCAGAAGAGGTTTCTTTGTGCCAGGCACTGTGCTGACTGCATCACGTACTTATTCTTTACCAGGAATCTGGGAGGGTGGCCCTTTAAATACTTGCATTTTGCAGATGAGGACAGCAAAGCTTGGAGAGAGAATGTGATTTTTCCAAGTGACTGTATAGGATGAAAGCCTCTTTGTTGCTGAAACTTCAACTCTTAATTATGATACTCTAAGTCTTCCACAGATGTTTGGCGTCTCTACAACTTCCTCTCTGGGTTATGGCCCTTCATGGTGTTATTTTTTCAATTGCCTTATAATTATTCTTTTTTATTGTGGTAATGTACACATAAAACTTACCATCTTAACAATTTTTGAGTGTACAGCTCAGTGGCATTAAGTATATTCATCTTGTGCAATCATCTCTACCATTTATCTCCAGAACACTTTTCATCTCGCAAAACTGAAACTCTATATCCATTAAGCACTGGCTCTTCATTTCCTCCTCCCTCCACTCCCTGGCAACCACCTTTTTTTTTTTTTTGAGACGGAGTTTCACTCTTGTTGCCCAGGCTGGAGTGCAATGGCGTGATCTTGGCTCACCGCAACCTTAGTATATATAAAGAACTCCTACAACTCAATAACAACATAACCAGTTTTAAAAGGGGCCGAAGACTTGAAAACACGTTTCTCCAAAGAAGATAAACAAATCTCAATGTGTAATGAAGTGGTATTTCATTGTGCTTTTCATTTGCATTTCCCTAATGATTAGTGATGTTGAGCATCTTTTCATGTGCTTTTGGCCATTTGTTTATCTTTCTTGGCTTTCCATTCAATTTCATTGTCTCTTTTATGACAGTACCGTGCTGTCTTGATTGCTGTGGCTTTGGACTAAGTTTTGAAATTAGGAAATGTGAGACCTTAAACTCTGTTCTTTTACAAGATTGTTTTGACTTTTCAGGGTTCCTTAAGTTTTCATGTGATTTTTTTCTTATGAATGATTTTTTTATGAATGATTTTTTAATGAATGATTTTTAAAATTATGAATGATTTTTTATTATGAATATTTCTATTTCTGTAAAAAATACTCTTGGGATTTTGATAGAGATTGCAGTGAATCTGTAGATCACTTTGAATGATATTTATGTCTTAACAATGTAAAGTCTTCCAATCCATGAACATGGGACATCTTTCCATTTATTGCTGTCTTCTTCCTTCATGTTGTTTTATTTTTTTTTGGGGGGGGACAGGATCTCACTGTGTCACCCAGGCCAGAGTGCAGTGGCATGATCATGGCTCACTGCAACCTCAGACTTCCAGGTTCAAACAATCCTCCTACCTCAGCATCCCAAGCAGGTGGGACTACAGGCGCATGCCACCACACTTGGCTATTTTTTTTTGTTTTTATAGAGACAGGATTTTGCCATGTTGCCTAGGCTGGTCTTGAACTCCTGGACTCAAGTGATCAGCCTGCCTTGGCCTCCCAAAGTGCTGGGATTACAGGTGTGAGCCACCATACCTTGCCCTGTTTCTTTTTCTTAAATTTATTTTTTGTGAGTTCATAGTAGGTGTATCTTCATGTTGTTTTATAATTGTGTATACATCTGTTCTACTTCTAAAACTGTGCTGCCCAGTACAGTAGCCACTAGCTACATATGACTATTGAACACTTGAAATGTGACTGGTCTGAATGAAGATGGCTGTAAGCGTAAAGTATATCCTGGATTTCAAAGGCTTAATAGGAAAATAATGTAAAATACCTCATTAATACTTTTTTGGTATTGATTACATGTGGAAATGATGACATTTCAGGTTAAATAAAGCATTATTAAATTATCTTGACCTGTTTCTTTTTACTTATTTTAATGTTGTTACTAAAAACTTCCAAATTACAAATGTGGCTTGTGTTATATTTCTATTGGACAGCCTTGCTTAAGACTGTGGCTTCCTTAGGGGTGTGGACTGTACCTTCTCTGTCTCTGTCTGTAGACCCCAGCACGTAGTTGCAGCGTGTTCCCTGAATATGTTCACATGAAGTGTTTGACTTCACTGTGATCTTGCTTCATCTAGCAGTTTTCTCTCTGCACAACGAGGCTGGGAAGAAATCAGTTTGTTTAGCTCAGAATCATTATTTGATTGATCCTGCCCTATTAGCTGTGGTGCAAATAGAGGTGGCCCCTTTTCCAAAGGCTGCAGGTTGAGGAAGGTGGATTGCAAATAGCAGAGGCAGAAACTCAGCACTACCATCCTCCATCCTTTATGGGCAGCTTGGAAACCCAGATGGTGGCCTCCGGAGAAATACCTAGAGGACAGATTTGCCTCCAGGAAGTGAATGGTTCTGGCTTTAACAAAGAGAATCTATTCCAGAGGAAGTCAGAGAGAAGGTTTTGTTCCTAAATATTGCCTCAGGTGCTCCCAGGAAAAAAACAAAACAAAACAATCCCCCAACCCCTGCCCAGAGAAGCAGCAGATGAGGAACATTGGCCAGGATATAACAGTTCTCATTCAATTATAATATCAAATAAAGAAGTAATAGGAACAGGGCATTTAGTGGTGGGCTTCTGATAACTTAAACCAGGCCTGAGTGAACAGAAAGATCAAAGTAACATTATCACAAGTTGAAAAGAAATGGCTATGAATTCTTTTTCCACTGAAGTTTTTTTCCCTTCTTAGTCCTTTTTGAGAGTTGATATTGACTTATATTTGACAAGTCTGGTAACCATTTATATTTACTATTAAAAGTATTTATAAAAAGTCAGGTACTATTTTCCCACTTAGGTTTTTTTAGTTTTTAAGTCTTAAATGTTATGTCAGGTCTTTGGATCTGCCCAACCTCCTGCCAAGTGGAATGGGAATCCCTGGGTGACTAGGATCAAAGGAGAGAAAAGAAGCCAGTCAACCTTTTGGGCAAATATTTGCCTTGCCCCTGAGAGGGAGCGATTTGCTTTCCTTTTGTGTCCCTGCCCAAATCTCATGCCAAACTGTAATTCGCAAGTTGGAGGTGGGGTGTGGTGAGAGATGATTAGATCATGGGGGCAAATTTCCCCTTCGTGCTGTTCTCATGGTACAATTCTCATGAGATCTGGTTGCTTTAAAAGTGTGTGGCAGGCAACTCTCCCTCTCTCTTCCTTTTGTTCTGGCCATGTGAAGATGTGCCTCCTTCCCCTTCGCCTTCTGCCATGATTGTAAGTTCCCTGAGGCGTCCCCAGTCATGCTTCCTGTACGTCCTGTGGAACCATGAGCCAAGTAAACTTCTTTTCTTTATAAATTACTCATTCTCAAGCACTTCTTTATAGCAATATGAGAATGTATGAGAATGGATTAATACAGAAGGTGTCCAGTGATTCAGTGGGTCTCATCTTCCTCAGGAATATTTTGGTTCCAAGGAACAGAAACCCACTTGGACTTGTTCAGGAAAAAAAACTTACTGAAAAGGTGTTGTGAGATATAAGGGAACTGTAAAGCATCATGGGATCAATCATTGCAAGCAGCCATGTTTCTTTGTCTCTCTGGGGATGCTTGTTTTTTGTGCCTCTCTCCTTCCATCCTGTGATTTTCTCTGCTAAGTAACTGCCTTGGTACTCTTTCTTTTTTCTCTCCCTTGATTTCAGCGTGGCTTCGGCCTTCCATAGAGCCAACACCAGGCCTGACTTTCAGGGGCTCAGGACCCACTGCTCTGATAATCATTTCTGTCTCTTTGGAGTAGGAGTCAAAAATCTTAATTATTGGGTGGAAGGTCAGGGGCTTCACAACTCCTAGCAACTTAAAAATTGTGTAAGGCCTAAATTCCTAGTTTATTTTTCCCATCTTTTAATTAAACTTTTTACCTTTTTAAATGGACAAATGATAATTGTACATATTCGTGGGGTAGGTACCTAGTGATGTTGTGATACATATAACACATAGTGATCAGATTAGGGTAATTAGCATATCCATCATCTCAAACACTTATTATTTCTTTGGGAACATTCAATATCCTTCTTCTGGCTATTTTGAAACTATGAATATTTTATTGTCCACTATAGTCATCCTACAGTGATAAAGAATACTAGAACTTATTTTTTCCTATCTAGCCACCTAATTTTTGTACAAGTCCTCTAAGTGGAAGTAAAGTTTCATTGATAAGGTCCCTGCTGAGAGCTATGGGATACAGTGAGGTCTTTAGAAGTAGACCTTCTCTTGGTCGTGTTTACTGTTTGTTACTTCCCAACACCAATTTTTTTCCTCTTTCCTAACAGAACCCTAATTTTATTCACATATTCTCCCCAACCCCAGCTTTAAGGGTAGACCTAGGCCAGGGGTCAGCAAGCTTTTTCAGAAAAAGACCAGAGAGTAAATATTTTAAGCTTTAGGAGTGAAGGCAAATGGTCTGTATCACAATGAAAGCAGTCATAGACAACTTGCAAATGAGTGTGTGGCTGTGTTCTGGTGGCACTTTATTTACAAAAACAGGCCAGTGGGTTACATCTGGTCTCTGCACTGTAGTTTGCTAACCCCATTGTAGGTTAATCTAAGCTAAGGTTTCTCAAGCTCAGTATTACATTTTGGACAGGATAATTCTTCATGGTGGGGCTGTCCTGTGCATTGTAGTATATTTAACAGCATCCCTGGCCTCTCTGCACTAGAGGCCAGTAGCACCCACTTCCTTCTCTCCCAGTTGCTACAAACAATAATGTCTCCAGGCATTGCTAACTATCCCTGGGTGGGGCATGTCCCTGGTGACTGTTAATGATTCAGACATAGTGACAAGACTCTAGCTGGCTTAAATAGACTAATGGAAAGGGCTCCGTGTCTGTTATTTCGGGAGAGGTTCTCTTAGACTTAGATTGAAACAGGAAAGCATTAGCAGCAAATGCCACTGACATCCATACGACCGTGCTGAAAATCAGACTCAGAGTGAAGTCTGAACCGTGGATGGCAGAGCAGAGAAACAGCAAGAACATGGGTTCTGGCTGGGTGCAGTGGCTCATGCTTATAATCCCAGCACTTTTGGAGGCGGAGGCAGGTGGATCACCTGAGGTCAGGAGTTTGAGACCAGACTGGCCAACATGGCAAACCCCCCGTCTCTACTCAAAATACAAAAATTAGCCAGGCATAGTGGCACATGCCTGTCATCCCAGCTACTCTGGAGGCTGAGGCATAAGAATTGTTTGAACCTGGGAGGTGGAGGTTGCAGTGAGCCAAGATCGTGCCACTGCGTTCCAGCCTGGGTGACAGAGTAAGACTCTGTCTCAAAACAACCAACCAACCAACCAACCAACCAACCAACCAGCCTGGGTCCTTTGGAGCAGCTGAATCAACTGGACCTGAAACCCTCTTTGCATATGGGCTTTGGTGGGTGAGATGACACATTTTATTGTTTTTGATGGAGCTTCTTAAGGACACTCAGGGAGGGAATATATCAATGTGTTCGAAGGATTTCAGTATTTGAGCCTGCAGTATGGTTGTATTTGTAATGGCTGAATATCATTCTTAAGGCACACAGGACAGCAGGGGCTGTGATTAGGGGCAGAGTCCCGCAGCAAGGGTGTGGGTGGGGAGGCATGGATTCAGGTCTCCTGTTTCTGTTTCTTTTTGGCTCAATACAAGGCTTTGTGAATTTATCTTACTTCCTCACCCCATGTAAATGTGGTGGTACTTTACATATTGGGGTTGGAATTTTGTGTGGACTTGGGCAGCAGTATGTGTCTTTCAGAGGAACTTAGTCTGCCTGATAGGTTACAGAGAATTTTTTAAATGGTTATCTTCCTAGGAAGGAGATTTGACCAGAAAAACAGTGGCAGTGTTTGGTGTCAGGACCTAAATTGCAAATGTTGTAGCTGCAAAGATAACGGGAAACCAATTTCTATTCAATTCAAATCAGTTTCTCAGGATCATGCCCTTGATGCGTTTAAGCCTCCTTGCTCTTCCCACTCTCCTTCACCTTCCTCCCCCACCAGCTCTTGGCTGATAATGAGATGGTAAAAATGCACATAGAACAAAATCGATAAAAAGCAAGCTTCTAAGAAGGTTTTCACAGCAAGCCATTGAGTGGTGATAGAAGTGCTGTTGGACTTGGGCTGAGAGGGCCCTGTCTTCAGAACCTGGCTCTGAGCTGGCAGGTCAGTTCACTTTGCTAAGCCTCAGTTTACCCATCTGTGGGAATGGGTAGAATGATACGCACCTACCTGCATCCTCTTGACGATAGAATGAGATAACATATGTGAAAGAGTTAAATGAGGCAGAGAATGAGAGGAGAGCCGCTTAAACAGAGCAAGGTTGTTCTCAGTGGATATTTTAGGCCTGTATTCTTTTCCCTGTCACTTTTGGGGGTACCTGGTGACATCCTAATTCCTTTTCTACCCTGGATGTGTTTTGGTTGTGGTTGAGGTTTCCTTAATCTGGGCTGAGATGAACTGGATGAACCGGATGTACAGAACTGCAGCATTTGCTGGATATTGGTGAGGACATATGGCTCTAGGCAGCAGTCTCAGAGCCAGGTGGTCAGGGGCTCCTCTAGGCACTTTTCTGTCTCACAGGCAACTGCTGGCAGTTTAGTGGACTCACAATTCCACATGGCTGGGGAGGCCTCACAATCATGGCAAAAGACCAAGGAGAAGCCAAGTCATATCTTACATGGCAGCAGGTAAGAGAGCGTGTGCAGGGGAACTGCCCATTATAACCATCAGATCTCGTGAGACTTATTCACTATCATGAGAAGGGCATGGGAAAACCCACCGCCATGATTCAATTACCTCCCACTGGGTCCTTCCCATGACATGGGGGGATTATGGGAGCGACAATTCAAGATGAAATTTGGGTGGGGACACAGCCAAACCATATCACCCCCCTGCCAGTGGCTTCCCACTGTATCTAGAATAGCATTCAACATTTCCTACTGTCTGATGGGAAATGTTCTGTCCTGCTCCCTCCACAGTGGTCAAATTCTCATTTTTCAGGTCTTCACTTAAAATTAACTCTGACCTATTTAAGCAAGTGCCTCCCATCCCCATTGTCTTCATAGTGTTTACAACTGCCCATTATGTGCCTATTTGCGTGTTTGTTCATTCAGTGGCTGTCTCTTTTACTAGACTGTAAGCTTGGGGAGGGCAGGAACAGTGTCTGTCTTATTTACCACTCTTTCCTTGTGCCTGGCACATAGTAGGTGCTTTAGAAATAACTGGTTGAATGAATGAACGCCATCCGGTTCATGAAATCCCCAGTGATTCTTCACTTCATGCCTTTGGAGGGGGAGAAGCCTTCATCCAGGTGCTGTGAAGAGCTCTACAACTGGAGTATCATTACAGCAGGGAAAGAGGTAGGAGAACCTTGCAGGTAAATATGTGCATTGTGTGCCACACTCTGTAGGTTCAAATCTCAGCTCTGCCCTTTGTTACTGTGCACCCTTTAGCAAGTGACTTAACCTCTCTCTCACTCTGATTCCTCCTTTGTCAAACAGAGATGACATCAGTATCAGCCTATGAGGGTTAATTGAGGTGATGCTTGTGAAAGTCTTGGCAGGATGCCTGGCCCACTGGGTGTGCTGAGTGATAGTGGCTGTGATTATTCAATTAACATGTGTTGAACATTTCCATATCTGTGTGATATTACACCTTTTTTCTTTTTCTATTTTTTTGAAGTTAAAGCACCATTTATTCGACTCTCTGTTGAGCATCTGTATCGTACTCCACTCTGGGGATACAGAAATGAGCCCACAAACACAATCCCTATTCTCATGGGGCTTACATTTTGATGGGAAACACAGGCTCTGAACACACAGTTACAGGCGCAATAAATAATGAAAAGAACTAGGCTGGGTGCAGTGTCTCATACCTGTAAATCCCAGCACTTTGGGACGCCAAGATGGGTGAATTACCTGAGGTCAGGAGTTCAAGACCAGCCTGGCCAACATGGCAAAACCCCTGTCTCTACTCAAAATACAAAAATTAGCCAGGCATGGTGGCACACGCCTATAATTCCAGCTACGTGGGAGGCTGAGGCAGGAGAATCGCTTGAAACTGGGAGACCGAGGTTGCAGTGGGCCAAGATTGCACCATTGCATACTCCAGCCTGGGCAACGCAGTGAGACTCCAAAAAAAAAAAAAGAGAACTAGAGTGTGAGGGGAGCAAATTCCAAGGGAAACAGAACTTGTGTGCATATGTGGGGGTGTGGGAGAGTGTGGGTAAGGTGAGAGAAATTCTACCCAAGAATGTAGATCTAAGCTACAGATTGGGCTAAAGGTAGAGTAAGATCCATCCAGAAGATGGGACGGCAGCAGGAGGTCATGCTACACAGGAAACTTGTCCAAAAGCTCAGAGGCTGCAGATATATATTATGGCATATTTATGGCTAAAATGTATAAGTACATACATAGCTGAATAACCTGGTTTTGGAAAATACTTGGTTTTTCAGGGATCTTTCCAAAGAAGACCCTGAGAAAGGATTTGAATGCAAGAGTTTGTCTGTTTTGAGATAGGGTCTCTTTCTGTCACCCCAGCTGGAGTGCAGTGGCACAATCATGACTCACTGCAGCCTCAATCTCCTGGACTCAAGCAATCCTCCTATCTCATCCTCCCAAGTAGCTGAGACTACAGGTGTGCACCACCATGCCTGCCTAATTTCAAAATTTTTTGTAGGGTTGGGGTTTTCCCATGTTGTCCAGGCTGGTCTCAAACTCCTGGGCTCCAGCAATGTGCCTGCCTTGGCCTCTCAAAGTGCTAGATTACAGTAGTGAGCCGCCATGCCTGGCCATCAAGAGTTTTATCTAAGAAGTGATCCTGAATAGTAGTTTAGGAACAAGGGACTGAGACAGGGATGAGAAGGAGCAAGGAAAGGGAGAGTTTATTAATGACTGTGGGCAACTGGGTAACTCTGGGAGCCAGTGTCAGCATGCACCTGTTATCCCACCCAAAGGGTGAGGGAGCTGGGGTGTCTATACTCCCTCTTTCATCAATCATTGTTTGAGGCCTGCTCCCAGAGGGCATTGATTCCCTGGCACTTCCATCCTGCCATGTGTAACAAAGTGGGCTCCAATTGCCAGTGAAAGCCATCAGACAAATGAAAGCAGGTGCCGGCCATTGGAAGTTGGGCCAGTGTGGTAAAGGCAAGGGGATTGGGCGGGGCACCAATGCATCTGCTACACACCCCAACCCTCTTTGATGCTTAAAGCTGTTGGAGTGGGCCAAGATCAGTTTGTGAAGTCTCTTATGAGCTGGTGTGAAAGATTTTGGACTCTATCCCTTGGGGAGCCAAAGCAGAAGTGAGGTGTCATCAGACCTGCAACTTAGAAAGATCACTCTGGTCACCGGGTGGAGAATGAAATGTTGTGGCCAGAGTGAACACTGATGGAGCATTTGGGAAGCAAATGCAGCTCTCCAGACAAGAGATGGTGGTGGCTTAGAGCAGGTGGGTTGGGGATGGAGGGAAGGGAATAAGTTGGAGAGAGGTTTAGGAGACAGAATAGACTAGATTTAGTAGAAGTCTGCATCTGGGGGAGGCAGCAACTCTTTTCCATAATGTCTTCCTTATGCTAAATTAGATGCAGGTGTCCCTGAGACTTGGCAAGTGGGGCTGTAATTTGCCTGTGCTCCCTGCTGCCACCCCTTACCTGATAAAGCTCTGTCATCTGCTGCAGTCTCACTGCCCACTCTTCATGGTACCTTCCAGGCTGCTGGGGCCAGCATAAAATAAATAGCCCCTACTTCCCTCCTTGCCAGCTTTCCTTCTGCCTTGCCCACCCTGCTGTGCCTAGCAAGGGTTGGCTCCAAGTGCCAGCTTTTGAACCAGCATTATTGTCAAGGAATGTGCAAGCAGCCGGGCCAGGGAGCAAGGGGCGGGGATGAGCATTCCATTTGCCATCTGTGGCTCAAGTGAGAGCTGTGCTGATGAGAGCCAGGGCCATCCCTGTGTGATGCAGAGAAATGCACTTCAGCTGAGCTGGCAATGGAAAAATCCTCTGTAGTCTCACATGTATGTCCCACGGGGTCACTGTGTTCTTTGACAGTAGGGCTGGGAGGGCAAGTCTGGAGATGAGAGGCTGGTGGTGAGGTGTGTGGAGGTCTGTTTTATTCTCAAATCCAGTTCCTCTGCTAAGCCCTGATGGGCACAGAATGCTACCATGTGGGGTGTGTAGCTGCAGAATGGTGCTAGCCCTTGCTAAGCATACCATTGTTGTTGAAAGTCATGCTATTAGCTATTTTCAACCATAAACATTTTATCTGGCATTCAGATCTTAAGACTGTCAGAATCTGAAGGGATTAGGCTGGGCACAGTGGCTCACGCCTGTAACCCCAGCACTTTGGAAGGCCAAGATGGGTGGATCAATTGATATCAGGAGTTTGAGACCAGCCTGGCCAACATGATGAAACCCCATCTCTACCAAAAACACAGCCATTGCTGTGGCATGAACCTGTAGTCCCAGCTACTCTGGATGCTGAGGCAGGAGAATGGCTTGAACCAGGGAGGCCGAGCTTGCAGTGAGCCAAGATTACACTACTGCGCTTCAGCCTGGGTGACAGAGGGAGACTCTCTATCAAAAAAAAAAAAATTGAAGGATTATCCAACAAATAATTATCTTTGGCAAATTGGAAAATTCCTTTTTTTCTTCTGAATAAAGAAGTACCCCCAAATGGTACTCTGATCATAAGGATGACAAGAGAGCTGTTGTTACCTCCAAGAGATGCCACCTTTGGCTTAGATAATTGGTCCAGAAATACACTTGCAGACCCACGATGGACCAATTAGAATGCTTCCCTGGGAGTCTGGACTTAGAGCTGAGAGAAAAGTTACATAGTTTGTAGTGCCTGAAATTGTAACATGTAGAAAATGGTGAGTAGCTGTTTTTCTCCCATTAAGAGGGAGGAGAGAGAGAGAGAAAGAGATAGAGAGAGAGAGAGAGAGAAAAGGAGAGAGAGAAAGAGAGAGAAAAAAAAAAAAGGAGAAGGAGGAGCAGGAAAGACATAGAGATTGTTCCTAAGGCTCAGCTGTTTTCTGCTCTTTTTACTGATACATAATAGTTGTACATGTTTATGAGGTACATGTGATATTTTAATATAAGCGCACAATATATGACAAATCTGAGTAACTGGGATATCTGCGACCTCAGACATTTATCATTTCTGTATGTTGGGAACATTTTAAATCTTCTGGCGATTTTGAAATATACTATTTTCTATTCTTTCAATTCCATGAAACACTTCAATATTCTTTTTTTTTTTTTTTGAGGAGTCTCACTCTGTCACCCAGGCTGGAGTGCAATGGCATGGTCTTGGCTCACTGCAACCTCTGCCTCCCAGTTTCAAGCGATTCTCCCGCCTCAGCCTCCCTGTAGCTGGGACTACAGGCACGTGCCATCACACCTATCTAATTTTTGTATTTTTAGTAGAGATGGGGTTTCACTACATTGGCCAGGCTGGTCTCGAACTCCTGACCTCGTGATCCGCCCATCTCGGCCTCCCAAAGTGCTGGGATTACAGGCGTGAGCCACCGCACCTGGCTGAAACACTTCAATATTCTTATAATAAATCTGCCCTTCTTGCTTATGCTTGCTCAAGGTAAGCATCTTTTATGTGGACGGAGGACAAAAAGAAAGGTCTCTTTTCACAGACGGCCAACACTTCAGAATTCTTTGAAGGGCTAAAGAGAAAGTTTATCTCAACTCCTGATCTTGGAAATTCTTTTCGTGTTTACAGATTCTCCCTGCAGCGAGTACCCCCTGGGAAGTGTAGGCCCAGTGGTCAATGATAATTTTTAAAAGGAGGGCTGGAAGGCTAGGTGCAGTAGCTCACGCCTGTAATCCCAGCACTTTGGGAGGCCAAGGCAGGCGGATCACTTGTCAGGAGTTCGAGACAAGCCTGGTCAACATGGTGAAACCCCGTCTCTATTAAACATACAAAAATTAGCTGATGGTGGCGAGTACCTGTAATCCCAGCTACTCGGGAGGCTCAGACAGGAGAATCACTTGAACCCGCGAGGTGGAGGTTGCAGTGAGCTGAGATGGCACCACTGCACTCCAGCCTGGGCAACAGAGCGAGACTCTTTCTCAAAAAAAAAAAAAAAGGGCTGGAAGAACCTCAATTAAATTAATGGGCTAATCTTAGACATTCAGAGAACTCTCAGAACCCCCAAAGTGTCTACATTTTGGGGAGCATGATGTTTCTGTTTCTCTTCCCATCCTCTAAGTGTCCAGGGCCCGTTGTGGGTTTCCTCCTCTTCTCTACCTACCTTTATTCTCTAGTGAGTCTTATCCATCCCTGCGGCTCTAATTCTGTCCCTAGGTTGATGACTGACACCCAAATTGATAAGTCCAGCCAGAACTTCTCCCCTAGTCTCAGGGCTTATACACCTGGTGACCTATTCAGCATTTCTTCTTGGGCGTCTAATGGGCATCTCACACATTGCATGACCTGAACCAGATTCTTAATCTACCTCCTACACCTGCACTTCCTCAAGTGCTCTTCATCTCTGAAAATGGCTCCACTCCTCACACAATTGCTCATGCTGGTTCTTGACTTCTCGCCTTGACTCATGACACCCATCCAGTTCATTAGCAAATCCTCTCTGCTCTGGCTTCAAGAGATCTCATATCTCACCACTTATCACCATCCTCACTGTTTCCACCCTAGCCCACGTCACTGCTGCCTCTTGCCTGGACTTCCCAGCAGCCTCCTGACTAGTCTCCTTGCCTCTGCCCTGGCCTGCCTACAATCTATTCCCACAAAGCAGCCAGAGAGTTACTTGCCTCTGTGTGTACATTTGTGATTTGAATGGCTTATATTTTTTTTTTTAAGTTGAGACAAGGTCTCACTCTATCACCCAGGCAGGAGTGCAGCGGCTTGATCACGGCTCACTGCAGCCTTGACCTCCCCAGCTCAAGCAATCCTTCCACCTCAGCCTCCTGAATAGCTGGGACTACAGATACGTGCCACGATACCCAACTAATTTTTTTATTTTTTGTAGAAACAGGATCTTGCTTTGTTGCCCAGGCTGGTCTCAAATTCCTGGGCTCAAGCAATCTATCCACCTTGGCCTCACGAAGTGCCAGGATTACAGGAGTGAGTTACCACCTTCAGCCTCCTTTAATTTTTTTAAGCAACTTTATTAGATATAATTTACCATGCAGTTCACCCATTTAGAGTGTACAACTTAATAGTTTTAAATATGTTCAGAAGAATTATGCAAACATAATCTAATTTTAGGACATGTTTATTACCCTAAAATCAAGCCTGGGCACAGTGGCAGTCACTCTCCTCTCCCTACTGCAGCACCCCCACCCCAGCCCCTGGCAACCACCAGTCTACTTTCTGTGTCTGCAGATTTGCCTATTCTGATTATTTCATATAAATGGAATCATATATCATGTGACATTTTGTGAAATTTTTTTTTCTGGCTTCTTTCACTGAGTATCATGTTCTCAAGGTTTATACACATTGTAGCATGTATCAATACTTCATTCTTTTTTTTATGACTGAGTAATAGTCCACTTTATGGATAGTGGATAGTGGATAGATCACATTTTGTTGATCTGTTCATCAGTTGATAAACATCTGGGTTGTTTCCACTTTTTGGCTATTACAAATAGGGCTACCATGAACATTTTAGATAGCAGGGCAAAGTGTGTCACTCCTGTGCTCAAATGCTCCCATGTTTTCTAAACTTAGAAGAAAATTGCAAGCTCTTACCATGGTCTGGGAGGCCTCACCTGACCTGGCTCCTGCCTCCCTCTATGACCAGCCCCCTTCCCACTCACTGTTTATCTCTGGCTCCCTCTTCTCCAGCTACAGAGGCCTCCTTGCTCTACCTTGGAGTGCTCATTTTCAGACATTCCCAGAATTCTCTTCCTCACATCTCTAACATCTCTAATCAAATATCACCTCTTCAGAGAGGCCCTCTCCTTGCTCATTGCTCATCTTGCTTTCTTATTCTTCATTGGGTTTTCCATAAGTGACTGTATTAGTCTCACATTGCTCTAAAGAAATACCTGAGACTGGGTAATTTATGAAGGAAAGAGGTGTAATTGGCTCACAGTTCTGCAGGCTGTAGAGGAATCATAGTGGCTTCTGCTTTTGGAGAGGCCTCAGGAGACTTACAATCATGGTGGAAGGCGAAGGGGAAGCAGGCGTGTCTTACATGGCCCAAGCAGGAAGAAGGGGGTGCCGGGGGGAGTTGCTACATACTTCTAAACAACCAGATCTTGTGAGAACTCACTCACTATACAGAATCAAGGGGGATGGTACTAAACCATTCATGAGAACTCTACCCCTATAATCCAATCACCTCCTACTAGGTTCCTGCCTCCAGTACTGGGGATTAACATTAATCTAACTGAACGTTAGATTTGGGTGGGGACACAGATCCAAATCATATCAGTGATGCCATGTCACTTATGTGTTTGTCTTTTTGTTTCTCCTCCTAGGAGGTAAACTAGATGCTAGTTGGGACTTTTCCACTGCTGTATCCTTTGTGCTTGACACGATGCTTGGTACGTTTTAGGAGCTCAGCAAATATTTGTTGAATAAATAAATGAATGAATGAAAACACTGCACCTAGTAGGTCATCTACATAATTCCCTTTACATGACAGATGAGAAACAGACTCAGGGAGGGGAAGGATCTGCTCAAGTGCGTGTGAGTAGTTGCTTAGGTCTCCTGGTCCCAGAATCTGTGTTTGTTCTTTAAAACACCCCACCCCTAGACATTTGGATGCCTGGTAGTTTATATGCTAATGTAGTCACTTTGCCTTGGAAAATTGTCTTCCTGCTAAACCAACAAGACCAAACCCTTCAGATTGGGCATCTCTCACATCTTCCTCACCTCTCCAGCTACCTCTCCCATGGTTTCCCAACATATCCTACCCTGCAGCCTCTCTGAATGACTTGCAGTTCCTTGAGCACTGGTTGTACCCTCAAACCTCTGTGCCTTTACCCATACTGCTCCCTCTGTCCAAGCACTCTTCTCTTAACCACCTTCTAGAAATGATCAACTTGGACTCATTTTCATGATGGAATTGGACTTCAAGTCCTCTAGGAAGTCTTTCCTGCCATGCCCTTCCAGCCAGATTCAGGGAGAAGCCTCTCCACTGTGTTCCCAAGGCCCCTGTGATAGCCACATCACTCTACTGGGATTGACTGAGTCTCCTCTAGGTTATAGGTTCCATGCATCTACAGTGATAGGGATCATGCTTATCATGCTCAAGGCTGTATCCCCATCCCCCTGCCCAGTGCCTGGAACATGGAAGGTGCTCCCCAACCATGGGTTTAGGTAAGTTTCTTTGCTTAGACTGAGCTAAAGTGGGTGCACCTGACACTGTAGTGCCATACCCGAACCCTCTTAACTTTCAGTGGGCTCTGGCTGACTTCCAATTACTAGTATCTGTGTCTGTGCCAGAACTTCCAAAAGTCAATCTGCTCATGAGTAGCAGGCCAGAGTGTCAAAGAACTAACACCCTCTGCTTCAGAAGCCCCCCTTTACCAGTGATTTTTTGGAAGTTGGTGTATAAATATCCCAGCTCCCTCACTAGGTTATTAGGTGGGTTATTTCAGCTGAGACCTGAGGGATTAGGAGGAGGGAACATGTATGTCTTTTCCTTTTCCCGAGAGTTTCCTCAAGGGATTAATGTCTGCGGTAGCTGGCTTGGTAGTATACCCTTTATTTGCTATGTCTTATCTACCTCTGTACTAGTGTTTTCTCCACATTTTTTTTTTTTGAGATAATCTCACTCTGTTGCCCAGGCTGGAGTACAGTGGCACAATCTCAGCTTGTTGCCACCTCTGCCTCCCAGGTTCAAGCGATTCTCCTGCCTCAGCCTCTTGAGTAGCTGGGATTACAGCGCACACACCACCACACCCGGTTAACTTTTGTATTTTTAGTAGAGACAGGGTTTCACCATGTTGGCCAGGCTGGTCTCGAACTCGTGACCTCAGGTGATCTGCCTGCCTCAGCCTCCCAAAGTGCTGGGATTACAGGCGTGAGCCACCATGCCCAGCCTCCACTTTTTAAATATACCACTTTCACCCAGTTGCTTGTCCAATGCAGTGGAATTGTCAGAACACCAACAGCCTAGCCAAAGGCCCCCCCTCCTTTTTTTAATGACATCACCACAACATCAGCTTGAATGTATCAGCCAACCAAACAAACTCATAAAGCCAATTAGTTATATTGACACACGATGTTTATGGGTTCCTACAGATCAATTCATAAATATTATAAATTGCAACAATTTCTAAATAATGCCCTGTGACTAATGGCTCTGGTTGTAGTGGATTTTATCACTTTGTTGAGTACCTAATTGTCCTCAGCCTCACTGAGTGTTTCTGTGACCTCCAGCAACATGACGGTGACTCAGAGTCTAGCAGCTTCAAGGTCAAAGAGCCTGCATTTCTAGCTTCTGTAGAGGGAAACGGGACCCCGACATTTCACTTTTGAAACTAACTCATGGCCCAGTGTTTTTAAAATATTCGTTTTGGTAGTGGAAAGCTGTCCTCTACTGAATTAGGAAATATTATTTATTCTGACTTTTACCTGTGGTTTCAGAAGCCAATTCATTCATTCAGCAAATTTCTATGGAGCACTTTCTATGTACCCAACACTGTGCTGGGTACTGGGAATATAGTGATGTGTTGGTCAGGATAGGCTGGGATAGGGATACAGTAACAAGTTAACTTCAAAAATCCTAGACATTTAGTACAACTAAGGTTTTGTTTGTTTGCGTGTTTGTTGTTGTTTTCTCATTTACGCTATACATCCAGTGTAGGTCAGGAGAGCTCAGGGTCGCTCAGGGACCCGGGCTGATAAAACGTCCATCACTGCAGCAGGAGAATTGATAATTGGTGAGTTGCCATGCCAACTTTTCCATGCTTCAGCCCCAAAGTGACACATATCAGCCCATGAATTAATCACATGGCCCCAATTAACTGCTGTCCTTGGAGAGCTTGCATTGTAGCTTTCTCTGTAGAAGGCAGGGATCAAATAAATTATTACATAAGTAATTATTAAATAATAATTGGAGAGAAGTCTACAAAAGAGAACTCAGGGTCTCATGAGAGTGTAAACCAGGAGACACAATGCCTTCTGCGTGGTCTGGGATGGCCTCCTTAGGGAAGGGTTATTTCGGAAGAGACCTGAAGGGATGCATAGGGGCCGGTCAGGTAAACAGAGGAAACGAGGCACCCAGCTCACAGACAGATCATAGCAGGTTCTACTTTCTTTTCTTTTAATTTCAATTTTTTATTTATTTGAGATGGAGTCTCTCTCTGTCTCCAGGCTGGAGTGCAGTCACGCGATCTCAGCTCACTGTAACCTCCTCCCCCTGAGTTCAAGCGATTCTCCTGCCTCAGCCTCCCAAGTAGCTGGGACGACAGGTGCGTGTCACCACACCCTGCTAATTTTTGTGTTTTTAGTAGAGACGGGGTTTCACCATGCTGGCCAGGATGGTCTCAATCTCTTGACCTTGTGATCCCCTGGTCTCAGCCTCCCAGAGTGCTGGGATTACAGGCATGAGTCACCATGCCTGGCCACAGGTTCTACTTTCAAAGAACTTACGGTGGAGTCTGAGAAACAAGAAATGCATGGAAATAGCAATAATGCCAGTTAGTCAACAGTGACAGCTTAGACGGTTGAGCAGGTGCTGTGGCCAGTACCTTCTGGGCACTATCTCATTGAATCCAATTTCACAACAGGCTTAGAAACCGCTGCTCAGCAAGTGTCTGGGCAGGCCTGGAACTTGTGTGAGCACCTGAAGTTCTTGCTTCTTACCGCTGTGTGCCGCGCCCTCTAGAGTGGCTGCTCAGTGACTGGCCGGCTTAGCTCAGGGGCTCAGTGACTACCAGAGTATAAGGGAAAGATCATTTGCTTTAAGGCTGATCTTTCTCTGCCTTGCGAGTGAGTAACTGAATCTCCCTGGACCTCAGTTCATCATTAAAACGAGAGCATTTGGCAGATCAGAGCTTTTCTTTTTTTTTTTTTTTTTTGAGAGGGAGTCTCGCTCTGTCACCCAGGCTGGAGTGCAGTGGCGCGATCTCGGCTCACTGCAAGCTCCGCCTCCCGGGTTCACGCCATTCTCCGGCCTCAGCTTCCCGAGTAGCTGGGACTACAGGCGCCCGCCACTGCGCCCGGCTAATTTTTTTCTATTTTTAGTAGAGACGGGGTTTCACCGTGGTCTCGATCTGCTGACCTTGTGATCCGCCCGCCTCGGCCTTCCAAAGTGCTGGGATTACAGGCGTGAGCCACCGCGCCCGGCCCAGAGCTTTTCAAAATGTTTTAATGTAGTGGAATAGTTTTAAAAACTTAATGCAATATATAAAGCAGAAAGGATTGGTTAGTACTCCGGCGAGGAAGACCAAACCTCACCACTGCCTTTGGCAGTACCAGGGGCCCCTCTGGGGTGCCTGGCATATCCTAAATGTTCAATAAACCACTGGAGCAGCTAACGTTACTTTCAGCCCCCAAGGATGCTGAGTGTTACCGGTATTATGATTAGCTGTGGCTATTTAAGGATAACACTGGACTCCTTTCATATCCTTTGTGGCAGGTAGAAAAGTGCCCGCACCCCATGTCCACATTTTTTTTTATTATACTTTAAGTTCTAGGGTACATGTGCACAACGTGCAAGTTTGTTACATAGATATACATGTGCCATGTTGGTTTGCTGCACCCATTAACTCGTCATTTACATTAGGTATTTCTCCTAATGCTATCCCTCCCGCAGGCCTGGTGTGTGATGTTCCCCACCCTGTGTCCGAGTGTTCTCATTGTTCAGTTCCCACCTATGAGTGAGAACATGCGGTGTTTGGTTTTCTGTCCTTGTGATAGTTTGCTCAGAATGATGGTTTCTAGCTGCATCCATGTCCCTGCAAAGGACATGAACTCATCCTTTTTTATGGCTGTATATTATTCCACGGTGTATATGTGCCACATTTTCTTATCCAGTCTATCATTGGTGGAAATTTGGGTTGGTTCCAAGTCTTCGCTATTGTGAATAGTTCCCCAATAAACATACGTGTGCATGTGTCTTTATAGCAGCATGATTTATAATCCTTTGGGTATATACCCAGTAATGGGATTGCTGGGTCAAATGGTAATTCTAATTCTAGATCCTTGAGGAATTGCCACACTGTCTTCCACAATGGTTGAACTAGTTTACAGTCCCACCAACAGTGTACAAGCGTTCCTATTTCTCCACATCCTCTCCAGCATCTGTTGTTTTCTGACTTTTTAATGATCGCCATTCTAACTGGTGTAAGATGGTATCTCATTGTGGTTTTGATTTGCATTTCTCTGATGCCATGTCCACATTTTAATCCTTTAAACCTGTGAATATGTTACCTTTCATGGCTAAAGGAATTTTTTTTTTTTTTTTTTTTTCAGACAGAGTCTTGCTCTGTTACCCAGGCTAGAGTGCAGTGGTACAATCTCAGTTCACTGCAACCTCTGCCTCCTGGGTTCAAGTGATTCTTGTGCCTCAGCCTCCCAAGTAGCGGGGATTACAGGCGTGCACCACCATGCCTGGCTAATTTTTGTATTTTTAGCAGAGATGGGGTTTCACCATGTTGGCCAGGCTGGTCTCAAACTCCTGGCTTCAAGTGATCTGCCCGCCTTGGCCTCCCAAAGTGCTGGGATTACAGGCGTAAGCCATCACGCTTAGCCAACAAAGAGGATTTTGAAGGTAAGATAAAGTTAAGGATCTTGAGTTACAGGAATTATACTGGATTATCTGGTGGGCCCAAGGTAATCTTAAAGGTCCTTAGAAGTGGGACAAGTGAGTCAGAGAAGGAGATATGATGATGGAAGCAGAGGTCAGAGAGACAGATGTGAGGAGGTTATGCTAGATTTGAAGATGGAGAAAGGAACCGACCAGACAAAACATGTGGGCTGCTTCTAGAAGCTAGAAAAGACGAGACAATGGATTTTTCCTTATCACCTCCAGAAGGAACAGAGCTCTGCTGATACCTTGATTTTGCCCTGTAAGACTCATTTTGGACTTCTGACCTCTAGAACTGTAAGATCATACATTTGAGTGTTTAAAATTTTTAAATTATATTATTATTATTTCTAGAGACAGGGTGTTGCTCTGTTGCCCAGGCCGGAGTGCAGGAGTGAGATCACAGCTCACTGCAGCCTTGAACTTCTGGGGTCAAGCAATCCTCCCACCTCAGCCTCCAGAGTAGCTGAGACTATGGGGATACACCACCATGCCTGCCTAATTTGAGTTTTCAAAAGCCACCAAGTTGTGGGACTTTGTTACAACAGCAATGGGAAACTCATAGGCCCTTGAGACAAGAATCTACCCTATACCACAAGTCACTTGTGTCCCTACTAATGACCGGATCATCAATTGAGGGCCGCCATGGCCAGCCACTATGCTTAGCATTTTACTTCTCTGATTTCACTGGACTTTCTAAACAGCCCTGTGAGTAGAGCCTGTCCTGTCCATTTAGTAAAAAGGAGGGGACCGGGGCTCTGAGAGGCTGTATCATCAGCTCAAGGTCACACAGGTAGAAAGCATGGTGCGTGGGGGCAGGACTTTGAAGCAAATCCAAGTGTATATGGCTCTAAAATGATCACTTATCTCTTCTGCCTTCAGAAGACATTATTTTCGGAGGGTGCTGGGAAGGCATTTAGACCCCGAGCTTGCAAACAGTGCTTCCTGCAAAGTCAGACTCTGAACCCATCCTGGCTGGTGTGGGACACTGGTGTGTGTGGAAGGAGGGTGAAGTTTTGTACCATGTTTAATTTCATCTGAGCTTCCTCAGGAAGCTCAATTTTCTTCCCTAAAAATGGAGAGGAACAAACCTCCCCACTGCTCTTGAAATTTCTTCAGGAACAATTACTGAATCCTTGTCTGTTCAACATGCAGAATTCTCTATATGAAAGGAGGAGACAGGGAGAACAGAATGACTGCGCCTAGCTGGAGCACAAAACCAGGCTTATTAGGCAATGGAACAAACGAATCTGGCTCTTATGAGTGTGGGGTCTTGCTGTGTGAATATTCATGGAGTTTGGAAGATCAGTGATTGAGCAAACAGATATAATTAAAACATATTAAAAACAAAAGTCACTATGCCCTTTTCAAATGTGCTTCGGTTGTTTCTTTTGGTAAGTGGGATTTAATATAATTCTTAACATTTGTTGATTGTTTCTAATTACCAAATCACAGATACTCATTTTGGAAATGCTGGAAAATACAGAAAAGGATCAAGAAGGACAGTCACGTTCAATCCTGCCAACCAGACCAATCATGGTCAACATTTTCGCCCCATCGAAGGAACCTTCGTGATCACTCAGGCTGACTCCTTCCCTGCTGGGGGAAACGGGCCCAGTTAAGAAGCTGTTTGCTGTCAGATCTCAGAGTAGAAAGCAGGAATCTCTGGTTTTTAATTTGCCACATCTCTTCCTTTCTTCTTGCTGCTCTTCCAGAACCCTTAAAAAAATAATCTCTGGAAGAAATCCCCCTGCGATCAACTTCTGCCTTTGGTGGCTTCAGGAGGTCTCCAGCTATTTTCCATCAGGGAAATTTGAGATTCCAGGTCTGAACCACATTGCTTCTTTCCTTGTCATCTTTCTCTTTCCCCTTCTTTTTTTTCTCTTCCTTTCCTTCCTTCTAATGGAGGTATACTGTACATAGTGCCTTTTAAATTTAACAATACACTAGGGGCATGTCATTACATGCCAACAAATGTAATTGTATATTATGACATCATTTATTTTTTTTTGAGACAGAGTCTCTCTGTCTGTCACTCCAGACTGGAGTGCAGTGGTGCAATCCCAGCTCACTGTGCAGTTTTGAATTCCTAGGCTCAAGTGATCCTCCCACCTCAACCTTCCAAGTAGCTGGGACTACAGACATACACCACTACACCTGGTTAATTTTTAAATTTTGTTGTGGTGACATCGTCTTGCTAGGTTGTCCAGTCTGGTCTCAAACTCCTGGCCTCAAGCAATCTGGCTGCCTTGGCCTCCCAAAGCTTTGGGATTATAGATGTGAGCCACTGCACCCCATTACATTATTATTATTATTTTTTTTTACCAGTGTTTTTTTTTTTTTTTTAATTTATTTATTATTATTATACTTTAAGTTGTAGGGTACATGTGCATAACGTGCAGGTTTATTACATATGTATACTTGTGCCATGTTGGTGTGCTGCACCCATCAACTCATCATTTACATCAGGTATAACTCCCAATGCAATCCCTCCCCCTCCCCCCTCCCCATGATAGGCCCCTGTGTGTGATGTTCGCCTTCCTGAGTCCAAGTGATCTCATTGTTCAGTTCCCACCTATGAGTGAGAACATGCGGTGTTTGGTTTTCTGTTCTTGTGATAGTTTGCTAAGAATGGTGGTTTCCAGCTGCATCCATGTCCCTACAAAGGACGCAAACTCATCCTTTTTGATGGCTGCATAGTATTCCATGGTGTATATGTGCCACATTTTCTTAATCCAATCTGTCACTGATGGACATTTGGGTTGATTCCAAGTCTTTGCTATTGTGAATAGTGCTGCAATAAACATACGTGTGCATGTGTCTTTATAGCAGCATAATTTATAATCCTTTGGGTATATACCCAGTAATGGGATGGCTGGGTCATATGGTACATCTAGTTCTAGATCCTTGAGGAATCGCCATACTGTTTTCCATAATGGTTGAACTAGTTTACAATCCCACCAACAGTGTAAAAGTGTTCCTATTTCTCCACATCCTCTCCAGCACCTGTTGTTTCCTGACTTTTTAATGATCGCCATTCTAACTGGTGTGAGATGGTATCTCATTGTGGTTTTGATTTGCATTTCTCTGATGGCCAGTGATGATGAGCATTTTTTCATGTGTCTGTTGGCTGTATGAATGTCTTCTTTTGAGAAATGTCTGTTCATATCCTTTGCCCACTTTTTGATGGGGTTGTTTGGTTTTTTTTCTTGTAAATTTGTTTGAGTTCTTTGTAGGTTCTGGATATTAGCCCTTTGTCAGATGAGTAGATTGCAAAAATGTTCTCCCATTCTGTAGGTTGCCTGTTCACTCTGATGGTAGTTTCTTTTGCTGTGCAGAAGCTCTTTAATTTAATGAGATCCCATTTGTCAATTATGGCTTTTGCTGCCGTTGCTTTTGGTGTTTTAGACATGAAGTCTTTGCCCATGCCTATGTCCTGTATGGTACTACCTAGGTTTTCCTCTAGGATTTTTATGGTATTAGGTCTAACATTTAAGTCTCTAATCCATCTTGAATTAATTTTCGTATAAGGAGTAAGGAAAGGATCCAGTTTCAGCTTTCTACTTATGGCTAGCCAATTTTCCCAGCACCATTTATTAAATAGGGAATCCTTTCCCCATTTCTTGTTTCTCTCAGGTTTGTCAAAGATCAGATGGCTGTAGATGTGTGGTATTATTTCTGAGGACTCTGTTCTGTTCCATTGGTCTATATCTCTGTTTTGGTACCAGTACCATGCTGTTTTGGTTACTGTAGCCTTGTAGTATAGTTTGAAGTCAGGTAGCGTGATGCCTCCAGCTTTGTTCTTTTGACTTAGGATTGTCTTGGAGATGCGGGCTCTTTTTTGGTTCCATATGAACTTTAAAGCAGTTTTTTCCAATTCTGTGAAGAAAGTCATTGGTAGCTTGATGGGGATGGCATTGAATCTATAAATTACCTTGGGCAGTATGGCCATTTTCACGATATTGATTCTTCCTATCCATGAGCATGGTATGTTCTTCCATTTGTTTGTGTCCTCTTTTATTTCACTGAGCAGTGGTTTGTAGTTCTCCTTGAAGAGGTCCTTTACATCCCTTGTAAGTTGGATTCCTAGGTATTTTATTCTCTTTGAAGCAATTGTGAATGGAAGTTCATTCCTGATTTGGCTCTCTGTTTGTCTGTTACTGGTGTATAAGAATGCTTGTGATTTTTGCACATTAATTTTGTATCCTGAGACTTTGCTGAAGTTGCTTATCAGCTTAAGGAGATTTTGGGCTGAGACAATGGGGTTTTCTAAATATACAATCATGTCATCTGCAAACAGGGACAGTTTGACTTCTTCTTTTCCTAACTGAATACCCTTGATTTCTTTCTCTTGCCTAATTGCCCTAGCCAGAACTTCCAACACTATGTTGAATAGGAGTGGTGAGAGAGGGCATCCCTGTCTTGTGCCAGTTTTCAAAGGGAATTTTTCCAGTTTTTGCCCATTCAGTATGATATTGGCTGTGGGTTTGTCATAAATAGCTGTTATTATTTTGAGGTACGTTCCATCAATACCGAATTTATTGAGCGTTTTTAGCATGAAGGGCTGTTGAATTTTGTCAAAAGCCTTTTCTGCATCTATTGAGATAATCATGTGGTTCTTGTCTTTGGTTCTGTTTATATGCTGGATTATGTTTATTGATTTGCGAATGTTGAACCAGCCTTGCATCACAGGGATGAAGCCCACTTGATCATGGTGGATAAGCTTTTTGATGTGTTGCTGAATCCGGTTTGCCAGTATTTTATTGAGGATTTTTGCATCGATGTTCATCAGGGATATTGGTCTAAAATTCTCTTTTTTTGTTGTGTCTCTGCCAGGCTTTGGTATCAGGATGATGTTGGCCTCATAAAATGAGTTAGGGAGGATTCCCTCTTTTTCTATTGATTGGAATAGTTTCAGAAGGAATGGTACCAACTCTTCCTTGTACCTCTGGTAGAATTCAGCTGTGAATCCATCTGGTCCTGGACTTTTTTTGGTTGGTAGGCTATTAATTATTGCCTCAATTTCAGAGCCTGCTATTGGTCTATTCAGGGATTCAACTTCTTCCTGGTTTAGTCTTGGAAGAGTGTAAGTGTCCAGGAAATTATCCATTTCTTCTAGATTTTCCAGTTTATTTGCGTAGAGGTGTTTATAGTATTCTCTGATGATAGTTTGTATTTCTGTGGGGTCGGTGGTGATATCCCCTTTATCATTTTTAATTGCGTCAATTTGATTCTTCTCTCTTTTCTTCTTTATTAGTCTTGCTAGTGGTCTGTCAATTTTGTTGATCTTTTCAAAAAACCAACTCCTGGATTCATTGATTTTTTGGAGAGTTTTTTGTATCTCTATCTCCTTCAGTTCTGTTCTGATCTTAGTTATTTCTAGCCTTCTGCTAGCTTTCGAATGTGTTTGCTCTTGCTTCTCTAGTTCTTTTAATTGTGATGTTAGAGTGTCAATTCTAGATCTTTCCTGCTTTCTCTTGTGGGCATTTAGTGCTATAAATTTCCCTCTACACACTGCTTTAAATGTGTCCCAGAGATTCTGGTATGTTGTATCTTTGTTCTCATTGGTTTCAAAGAACATCTTTATTTCTGCCTTCATTTCGTTATGTACCCAGTAGTCATTCAGGAGCAGGTTGTTCAGTTTCCATGTAGTTGAGCGGTTTTGATTGAGTTTCTTAGTCCTGAGTTCTAGTTTGATTGCACTGTGGTCTGAGAGACAGTTTGTTATAATTTCTGTTCTTGTACATTTGCTGAGGAGTGCTTTACTTCCAATTACGTGGTCGATTTTGGAGTAAGTACGATGTGGTGCTGAGAAGAATGTATATTCTGTTGATTTGGGGTGGAGAGTTCTATAGATGTCTATTAGGTCTGCTTGCTGCAGAGATGAGTTCAATTCCTGGATATCCTTGTTAACTTTCTGTCTCGTTGATCTGTCTAATGTTGACAGTGGAGTGTTGAAGTCTCCCATTATTATTGTATGGGAGTCTAAGTCTCTTTGTAAGTCTCTAAGGACTTGCTTGATGAATCTGGGTGCTCCTGTATTGGGTGCATATATATTTAGGATAGTTAGCTCTTCCTGTTGAATTGATCCCTTTACCATTATGTAATGGCCTTCTTTGTCTCTTTTGATCTTTGATGGTTTAAAGTCTGTTTTATCAGAGACTAGTATTGCAACCCCCGCTTTTTTTTGTTCTCCATTTGCTTGGTAAATCTTCCTCCATCCCTTTATTTTGAGCCTATGTATGTCTCTGCGTGTGAGATGGGTCTCCTGAATACAGCAGACTGATGGGTCTTGACTCTTTATCCAGTTTGCCAGTCTGTGTCTTTTAATTGGAGCATTTAGTCCCTTTACATTTAAGGTTAAGATTGTTATGTGTGAACTTGATCCTGCCATTATGATATTAACTGATTATTTTGCTCGTTAGTTGATGCAGTTTCTTCCTAGCCTCAATGGTCTTTACATTTTGGCATGTTTTTGCAATGGCTGGTACCGGTTGTTCCTTTCCATGTTTAGTGCTTCCTTCAGGGTCTCTTGTAAGGCAGGCCTAGTGGTGACAAAATCTCTAAGCATTTGCTTATCTGTAAAGGATTTTATTTCTCCTTCACTTATGAAACTTAGTTTGGCTGGATATGAAATTCTGGGTTGAAAATTCTTTTCTTTAAGAATGTTGAATATTGGCCCCCACTCTCTTCTGGCTTGGAGAGTTTCTGCTGAGAGATCTGCTGTTAGTCTGATGGGCTTCCCTTTGTGGGTAACCCGACCTTTCTCTCTGGCTGCCCTTAAGATTTTTTCCTTCATTTCAACTTTGGTGAATCTGGCAATTATGTGTCTTGGAGTTGCTCTTCTCGAGGAGTATCTTTGTGGCGTTCTCTGTATTTCCTGGATTTGAATGTTGGCCTGCCCTACTAGGTTGGGGAAGTTCTCCTGGATGATATCCTGAAGAGTGTTTTCCAACTTGGTTCCATTTTCCCCCTCACTTTCAGGCACCCCAATCAGGCGTAGATTTGGTCTTTTTACATAATCCCATACTTCTTGCAGGCTTTGTTCATTTCTTTTTCTTCTTTTTTCTTTTGGTTTCTCTTCTCGCTTCATTTCATTCATTTGATCCTCAATCGCAGATACTCTTTCTTCCAGTTGATCGAGTCGATTACTGAAGCTTGTGCATTTGTCACGTATTTCTCATGTCATGGTTTTCATCTCTTTCATTTCGTTTATGACCTTCTCTGCATTAATTACTCTAGCCATCAATTCTTCCACTTTTTTTTCAAGATTTTTAGTTTCTTTGCGCTGGGTACGTAATTCCTCCTTTAGCTCTGAGAAATTTGATGGACTGAAGCCTTCTTCTCTCATCTCGTCAAAGTCATTCTCCGTCCAGCTTTGATCCGTTGCTGGCGATGAGCTGCGCTCCTTTGCCGGGGGAGATGCGCTCTTATTTTTTGAATTTCCAGCTTTTCTGCCCTGCTTTTTCCCCATCTTTGTGGTTTTATCTGCCTCTGGTCTTTGATGATGGTGATGTTCTGATGGGGTTTTGGTGTAGGTGTCCTTCCTGTTTAATAGTTTTCCTTCTAACAGTCAGGACCCTCAGCTGTAGGTCTGTTGGAGATTGCTTGAGGTCCACTCCAGACCCTGTTTGCCTGGGTATCAGCAGCAGAGGCTGCAGAAGATAGAATATTTCTGAACAGCGAGTGTACCTGTCTGATTCTTGCTTTGGAAGCTTCCTCTCAGGGGTGTACTCCACCCTGTGAGGTGTGGGGTGTCAGACTGCCCCTAGTGGGGGATGTCTCCCAGTTAGGCTACTCAGGGGTCAGGGACCCACTTGAGCAGGGAGTCTGTCCCTTCTCAGATCTCAACCTCCGTGTTGGGAGATCCACTGCTCTCTTCAAAGCTGTCAGACAGAGTCGTTTGCGTCTGCAGAGGTTTCGGCTTTGTTTGTTATTGCCCTGTCCCCAGAGGTGGAGTCTACAGAGACAGGCAGGTTTCCTTGAGCTGCTGTGAGCTCCACCCAGTTCGAGCTTCCCAGCAGCTTTGTTTACCTACTTAAGCCTCAGCAATGGCGGGCGCCCCTCCCCCAGCCTCGCTGCTGCCTTGCCGGTAGATCACAGACTGCTGTGCTAGCAATGACGGAGGCTCCGTGGGCGTGGGACCCTCCCGGCCAGGTGTGGGATATGATCTCCTGATGTGCCTGTTTGCTTAAAGCGCAGTATTGGGGTGGGAGTTACCCGATTTTCCAGGTGTTGTGTGTCTCAGTTCCCCTGGCTAGGAAAAGGGATTCCCTTCCCCCTTGCGCTTCCCAGGTGAGGCAATGCCTCGCCCTGCTTCAGCTCTTGCTGGTCGGGCTGCAGCAGCTGACCAGCACCGATCGTCCGGCACTCCCCAGTGAGATGAACCCAGTACCTCAGTTGAAAATGCAGAAATCACCGGTCTTCTGTGTCGCTCGCGCTGGGAGTTGGAGACTGGAGCTGTTCCTATTCGGCCATCTTGCTCCGCCCCCATTACATTATTTTTAATAACTGTATGTCCTGGCAAGTTACACCAGGATTTATATAACATATATAATCCCCTTTTATAATCCCCTTCAGGTGGACATTTAGGTTGCCTCCAGTCTTTCACCATTTATTTTTATTTTTATTTATTTATTTATTTTTGAGATGGAGTCTCACTCTGTCACCAGGCTGCAGTGCAGTGGCGTGATCTCAGCTCACTGCAACTTCTGCCTCCCAAGTTCAAGTGATTCTCCTGCCCCCACCTCCGGAGTAGCTAGGACTACAGGCTTGTGCCACTATGCCCTGCTATTTTTTTGTATTTTTAGTAGAGATGGGGTTTCACTATGTTGGCCAGGATAGTCTTGATCTGTTGACCTCATGATCTGCCCACCTCGGCCTCCCAAAGTGCTGGGATTACAGGCATAAGCCACCGCACCTGGCCTCACTATTATTTTTTAAAGTGCTTTGATGAACATCCTTGCAACTAATTAATCATTAAGATACATTTTTAGAAGAGGCCTTGCTAGTCAAAGGGTCTGCCCATTTCAAGGTCTTGATGCTCACCCACAGGCATACATTCTAAAAGAAGACACAAAGTATTGTAATTGTATTACCCAGAGCCAGAAAAATTTTCAGGGTTCAGACATAGCTGTTGGCTGCTGTTCCCATCATGCTGACCTGCTGTGGCCTTAGCCGAAGCAGATGTTGCTACAAAGGTCAGCCTACTGAATGCCATCATTACCCTGCCAGGTCCCTGGTGCTGGGCCAAGGGGTGGCTGGAGCCAAATCTTTCTCAACAGACAGGAACCAAAACACAGTTAGTTTCCAACCTTGAACAATTAATCACATACAGAGAAACCTAGGTCTGGCGAAAATGGTTTATTTACAGCTCAATACTTCTTTCAGCCCCAGGTACATTTTGCGATTGTGTTTCATCTTCCGTTCTCACACCTGGACTCTCTTCTAAACACCATCTGAATCATGAGCAGGAGGTCAAGTGCAACACACTGGATTTCTCCTGGCTTGAGAAGTTCATAGACTTGGTTGGCCTTTGCTTTTGTGGCCTTGACTTTATGGCTGGGAGGAAGGTGAAAAGCCCATGAGAGGTGAACTGTGAAATGCTTTACCTACCCACACCCGGGCCACTGGAAACTCCTGTCAAGCCGTAAGCCTTTAGCAGAAAGGTGCTCAGACTTCAAAATAGCAGAGAGATGCTGATGACACCCGGAAGGAGGGCTTCCCCTGGCTTGAGATCACACATGAGGCTGGTAGAGTTTCCATGGAAAGCTCCCCCGCCCCCTAATTAAACAATCGATTAACTCAACAAGTATCTATTGAATGTTTACAAGCCAGGCACTGTCTAAGCATTGAGAATGTAGTGGTCGGGCCAGGTGCAGTGGCTCACGGCTGTAATCCCAGCACTTTGGGAGGCCGAGGAGGGCGGATCACTTGAGGTCAGGAGTTGGACACCAGCCTGGCCAACATGGTGAAACCCCGTCTCTACTAAAAGTATAAAAATTAGCTGGGTGTGGTGGCATGTGCCTGTAGTCCCAGCTACTTGGGAGGCTGAGGCAGGATAATTGCTTGTACCCAGGAGATGAAGACTGCAGTGAGCCGAGACTGCACCACTGCACTCCAGCCTAGATGACAGAGTGAGACTCTGTTTCAAAAAAAAAAAAAAACGGGGGGGAATGCAGTGGTGGGTTCCCCTGGGAAGCAGACTCTGAGGCAGAGACTCACACACAGTGGGTTTATGAGGGACCGCTCTTGGACATCTGTGGGTGGAAGGGATTGAAGCGCAATTGGGCAGAGGGGAATGTTGAGCTGTGATGTCATCTAAGTGGGGCCCTCAGCCAACCCCTCCAGGGAGTTCTGAAACTGAGTCATCCTTGACAGACGATACCACCAAGTCACTCAATGTGGGGATCCCAGGGAAGTAACCTTGGGTGAAACAGTTCTCTTCGGTGGAGGCAATCCCTCTAGGGGACTGGGGGCTGAGGGCAGCATGCTCAATGGTTGGGGGAATGAGTCATTTGGTCCCAAAGGAGGACCTGGGTGGTGTGTCACTGAGTCCGACACAGCCCTCACGGAACTCATGGTATAGTGAGTAGTAAGTGTCTTGGTTTGAGTTCACTCCGAAGCAGGACCTGAGACAGGGACTTGGGTGTAGGTAGTGAATTCAGGAGGTGATCTCAGAGAGGAAGAACAAGAAAGTGGGAGAACGCGGCAGGGAAGGACAAAGAGATAATAGAGGGTGCATTGTTGAGCAAGTTCACACTGTGGGACTGAGAAGAATGCATTCAGAATGATCCCCCTGAAGGACAGGAGGTAAGGTGTGTATCCACTGATTCTCTGCCCCATTGTTTGAGGGTTAGCCCCTGGGGTCTGAGCCCCTTTACATTTATAGAATGCACCTGTGAAGGATGTTCCTGCAGCTTTGGGGAAGCTTTGAGGCAGAAAATCAGAGAGTTAGGGGACACCTGATGTGGGAAGTTGCCAGCAGACATGGGCAGTGTCCTCACAGATGAGGCTGAAATTAGAGGCAGGTCATGTGGCACAGGTCCTGAATTCTTTAGTAAAGATAAAATCTGCAGCAGAACTAATGAGGAAATTAATCTTGTAAGACCTTTAAGTGGGTATCTCTTCTGACCCCATCCCTTGGTAACCCCCCAATTTTTTTTTTAAGAGATAGACTCTCACTATGTTGCCCAGGCTGGTCTTGAACTCCTAAGCTCAAGTGATCCTCCCATCTTGGCCTCCCAAAGTGCTGGGATTACAGGTGTGAGCCATAGCACCCAGCTCAGTAACGCTTTAATGAATATGATTACTTTTAAAAATTACATCCTCTCCTCTTAAAACTAACCAACTGACTGACTAAAACCAATAAACTAACCAACAAACTAACTAACGTGTATTATGCTAAGTTTCAGACATTGTTCTCAAACTGACCAACCAACCAATTAACTGATATGTATTATACTGTCGGGCATTGTACTAAAACTGACTAATCAACCAACCAACTAATAACCAATCAACTCTGTGTATTATACTAAGTTCCAGACATTGTTCTCAAACTGACTTAACCAACCAACCAATTAACTAATATGTATTATGCTATCAGGCATTTTACTAAAACTAACTAAACCAATCAACTAACTAATAACCAATCAACTAACGTGTGTTACACTAAGTTCCAGACAGTGTTCTAAAACGAACCAACTGGCTAGCTAACCAACTAACCGTCTTTGATCTCTGCCTCTTCATAGGTTCTTTCTTTGCCTACAACCTTGTTCATCCATACATACCCTGAAAAAGAAGAAAAGGAAGACCCTTTCCTTGAATTTCCTCCCATTTTTGGCTACCTATTCTTCTTTTCTTTTTCTTTTTCTTCTTCTTCTTCTTTTTTTTTCTTTTTTTCGAGACAGTCTCACTTGTCACCCAGGCTGGATTGCAGTGGTGTGATCTCAGCTCACTGCAACCTCTGCCTCCCAGATTCAAGAGATTCTTCTGCCTCAGTCTCCTGAGTAGCTGGGAGTATAGGCGTGTGCCACCATGGCTGGCTAATTTTTTTTTTTTTTTTTTTGAGACGGAGTCTCGCTCTGTTGCCCAGGCTGGAGTGCAGTGGTGCCATCTCAGCTCACTGCAACCTCTGCTTCCCAAGTTCAAGCGATTCCCCTGCCTCGGCCTCCCGAGCAGCTGGGGCTAGAGGCGCAGGCCACCATGCCCTGCTAATTTTTTGTATTTTTAGTAGAGATGGGGTTTCACTGTATTAGCCAGGATGGTCTCCATCTCCTGACCTCATGATCCATCCACCCTGGCCTCCCAAAGTGCAGGGATTACAGGCCTGAGCCACTGTGCCCAGCCTAATTTATTTTTATTCTTAGTAAAGACAGGGTTTCACCATGTTGGTCAGGCTGGTCTCGAACTCCTGACCTCAGGTGATCTGTCTGCCTCAGCCTCTCAAAGTGCTGGGATTACAGGCATGAGCCACCATGCCCAGCCCTTCTTTTTCTTCTTCAACAAATATTCGCAGCCTCGATCTCACTGCCCAGGCAACCCTAGCCCAGACAAGTTTGCTTCCAAACCCTCTCCCATGCCCATGTTCTGTTGAATCTAAATTTTCAAAGGCCACTGAAGATCTGGCACTCACAATTCTTCCTTCTTCTCATCTTCATTTCTCAGTTTTCTTCCCTTCTGCAGTGTGTTCCATCTTCTGTTTTTCAAAATTCTTCCTTTCCCTAGTTTTCATGACACTGTCCTTCTCCCTCTATAACCTTTCTTTATTATTTTTTCCAAATTTCATCTTTCTTCCAAGAGCAAGTGCTCTTCAAGGTCTAATGCTTATAACTCTCAGAGTGGTGGTTCTCAAGCTTGGCTGTACCTGAGAGTCACTTGGAGTATTCAAAAACTACTGAAGCTCACGGAGAATTCTGAGGACAGGGAAACTATTCTGCTATGACACAATAATGGCAGATACAGGTTATTATACCCTTGTTGAAGTTATAGAAGGTACAACATAACCAGGAGACTTTGGATGATAGTGATGTGTCAATGTTGATTCGTCGACTGTAACAATGTACCACCCTGGTGGGAGGCTGTGTGTTGCAGGGTATAGGGGATGTATAGAGACTCTCTACACTTTTGCTCAATTTGGCTATGAACCTGAAATAGCTCTTTAAAAAAATCTAAGAAGCTGGGCATGGTGGTGTGTGTTTGTAGTCCCAGCTACTCGGGAGGCTGAGGTGGAAGGAAGATTGTTTGAACCTAGGAGTTTGCGAGCAGTCTGGATAACACAGCGAGACTCCATCAGAGAGAAAATAAAGAAGGAAAGAAAAGAAAGTAAGAAATAAGGAAAGAAGGAAAGGAAGGAAGAAAGGAAGGAAGGAAAGAAAGGGAGAAGGGGAGGAAGGAAAGAAAGAAGGGAAGGAAGGGAAGGAAAAGGAAAGAAAGGAAGGAAGAAAAAGAAACTATTAATTAAAAGCTGCTGATGCCCAAGCTATCCCCGAGATTCTGACTTAGTTGCTCAGGGTGGAGCCAGGGCATCAGTGGTTTTTAAAAAGCCCTCTGGTGGATTTTAAGGGGCAACTAGGGTTCGGAAATGCTGGGCAATGCTTTCTCCCTGAGAATCTTTGCTCTCTTTTAAGCTTCACTGATTGCTTTTAAGCAGGAAACCCCCAAATTTAACTTTCCAACTCTGCCTTTTTTCAGGGTTCTCAGGTTTCCAACCTCCACTTTTATAGATATGTCAGAGATCATATCAAACTCACCATCTTTTGATTTTCCCAAATTCCTTTTCAAGTCATCCCTGTTTCTGCTCAGCACATCCTTTATCAACTTGGCTATTCAGGTTTTAGAAACCTCAGAATCCCAGCATTAAGGATTCTTTGAGTTCACATCTCTGACCTTTTCTCCAAAGCTGGAGTCCCCTCATACTTACTCTCTGCCTCTATTTGGATCTTTGTAGCCACGAAGCTCAGTCCTTGGCAAAGATCCTCTTCTTTTCAAGAACACGTTTTTGTTTTTCTTATTGCACAGCTGGTTCTTGTGAATGATAGAAAAAAAGCTTAAAAATATCGAAAAGCATAAAGGAGAAAATAAAAACCACCCACAATACCATCCCCTGCCAGCTATTATTAATGTTTTGGTATATAAAAATAGATGTAAAAAAGAAACAGGTTAAATCGTGACACGTTTTTAATGTCATCCTTCACTGAACGTGACATCGTGAATATTCCCCCATCATACTCTTCCAAATCATTTCAAATAGTTTTTATTTTAAAGATAATTTTGTCTAAGAAAGTAGTACATGTTCATTGTACAAAAGTCAAATGAGGAGAAGCAGGGAATTCTTCCTTCTTCCTCCCCCACTCACGTTTTTCTTGTAAGGGGAAAGAATTCGGTATTTCAAAGAAAGCATTTGTTGGTATTCTTTGTGCTTATTTTCTGGGCTGACTTTTAAAAATGGAATTATGTAATCTTTTCAGAGCTCGAGGCATCTAGAGGTTTCAAGCTGGCTGTTTGGGGCTATTCCGTCGCCCTCCATCACCACCTCCCTGGGGCTCACCGGTCTTAATTCCACCATGCTTTGGAATTATGGCAAAGGCAGTCTCTTTTTAAGGGCAGTTCTGATGGTTGGAAAGCTCTTCTTTATGTCGTGTTGAAACTGCTTCTTGTCCTTTACTCTTGGCTTCAGACTTTCTTTATGGAGCCAGTGAAAAACCAAACCAAACCCATAAACCAAACAAGCAAGGCCAAAAAACAAACAGAAATCCATACAGACAACTCTTTGTCTAATTTGACATGTCTCCCCTTTCTTCCCCACCTGAGAACTGATCTTTGGCTGCCTTCAGAGGGAGAAATCAGGTCAAGACCATGGCTGTGCAGCCAGACCCCCTGGGTTCCTTGGACAAATTTCTTAATCCCCTCTGAGCCTCAGTTTCCTCATCTGTGAAATGGGAATAACAACAGTACCTACCCACAGTGTTACTGTGGGGATTAAACAAGTAATACGGCTGGGTGAGGTGGCTCACACCTATAATCCCAGCACTTTGGGAGGCCAAGGTGTGTGGATCACCTGAGGTTAGGAGTTCAAGACCAGCCTGGCCAACATGGTGAAACCCTGTCTCTACTAAAAATACAACAATTAGCTGGGCATGGTGGCACGTGCCTGTAGTCCCAGCTACTCGGGAAGCTGAGGCAGGAGAATCACTTGAACCTAGGAAGTGGAGGTTGCAGGGAGCCGAGATCGCACCACTTCACTCCAGCCTGGCTGACAGAGCAGGACTCTGTCTCAAAAACAAACAAACAAAAACAAACACAAAAAAGTAATACATGCGAAGCCCTTAGACCAGGCCTGGCATTTGCCGCCATCAGGTATCTAAAGGGTCTGGATTCTGCATGGAGAAGGGAAGGTGGCAAGGTTGTCAGGCTCTGAGATTCTCACCTGGAAAACTCACCTGGATGCAGGGACCCCCTGTATTTGTTTCTGTCTTCTGTTTAGAACTCATTTCAGTGATTAGTGTTGCATGTTTGCCTGTGGCCGGAGAGCCCCAAAACTGAAATTGTAAAGGTCATGGGAAGAACGCAGTGGACAGACAGGGTGAGGAGAGGCAGCCAGGGTTAGGGAATGTGGAGAGAGGGTGACAGAATCAAGTGATTTCTGACCTGACAGCTGCTGGTCCCAAGCCTTAAGCAGCTGGGTGAAGTTGGACAAGCTGTTTAAGTCTCATTTGCTCACCTGTAAAATGGGTTCGATAATGAGTGATGAGGAATAATATGCCTTTGCCTTACAATTATTCAGCTCTCACCTGGCGACCACCCGCCTTCCTTCCTTTCATCCTCATGATATAGGAGTTAAGAAGAAATTATTTAGGCAGATAGTGAGAGTAAGAGAGTCCGTCCTCAGTAAGGTTTCCTTTTAATAAAAAGCAGCCCCCAAATCATTTCTTTTCTAACAAAAAGCAGCCTGTAAAATCGAGCTGTAGACACAGATAAGTGAAGCTGGAAGCTTGCAAGGGTGAATGCTGGCAGCTGTGCCAATAGGAAAAGGCTACCTGGGGACCAGGCATGTTCAACATGGCGGCTCCATCTTCCCTTTTGTCAACCACGTGGACAGTAAGGAACAGACAACATGGTGCCAGCCAGGGAGAGACCCCATCTACATAATCGAAGATGAGAGTGGGGCAGCCAGCTTCTTTGCATGCTATGTAAATGACACATCTGGTCCAACCAATCTTTGGGCCCTATGTAAATCAGATACCGCCTCCTCAAGCCAGTCTGGAAAACCCCGTGCACTTCACCATGGAACTGGAAGACCCACTCAGGCACCTCTCTCTCTGCCGGAGAGAGAGCTGTTCTCTTTTTCTCTCTCTTTCGCCTATTAAGCCTCTGCTCTAAAACTCACTTCTTGTGTGTGTCCGCACCTTCGGTTTTCCTGGCATGAAACAACAAACCTTGGGTATTTACCCCAGACAATGATGCCATTTCACTCATAACAACTCTGAGGCAGATAGGAACATCCCCATTCTACAGATGAGGACACTGAGGCACAGAGGGGTGGGTCACTTTCTCAAATCCACGAACTCCAAAAGTGCAGGGCTGGGATTGGAATGTAAGTGGGCCCCAGAGTTGGGATTTTTTTTTTTTTTTTTGAGATGGAGTCTCACCCTGTCACCCAGGTTGGAGTGCAGTGGCGTGATCTTGGCTCACTGCAAGCTCCGCCTCCTGGGTTCAAGTGATTCTCATGCCTCAGCCTCCTGAGTAACTGGGATTCCAGGCATACACCACCACACCCAGCTAATTTTTGTATTTTAGTAGAGACAGGGTTTCACCATATTGGCCAGGCTGGTGTCAAACTCCTGACCTCAGGTGATCCGCCTGCCTCGGCCTCCCAAAGTGCTGGGATTACAGGCGTGAGCCACCGTGCCCAGCCCAGAGTTGGGATCTTAATGAGCTTTTAGGCTAAATAAATAATAATAAGCCTATGATTTATTGAGCTACTTATTTGGTGCTGCTTCTCTCTGTTAATATGTACAACAACTCTGATTCAATGCCTGGCCCCTGGAAAGTCACCCTGTAGGTGTGCAAGGACTGTCTTCCCTCAGGTGGGGGCCTCCTTTGGTTTACAACAGGGGGGTACTCACACCTGCCTGCATGCTAGGTTCACACAGGGAACTTGTCAAAAGTAATGATGCCAGGCCCCACACCAGTTTCTGATTCCATTACTCTGGGATGGAAGCCCTGCATGGGGAGTTTTAAAAAGCACCCTGGATGATTTGAGGTTGCAGGCAGAATTGAGAACCTTGGCTTGGAGAGGTTTTAGACCCCTCCAGGTGTGATTCTCATCCTTGGCTGCAGGCTGCATGTTAGAATCATCTGGGAACTTGGAGATTCTGAGCTCATTGGTTTGAGAGGGGAGTTGAGTATCGGTCTTACTCACTGAGCTAATTAATGCCTGTTGGACCTTACTAGGTGCCAGGCAGTACATTAACTCATTGAATCCTGGACTGACCAAATCATTCTGGTTTGCTAGGGATTTTCTGCCCAAAGACTTTAGGTCAGGTGTGGGCACACCTGGATGGTCACCCTACTGAATCCCTCCCTAAACTTACATTTCATCTTGACCTCACTTGCTTATTTCATGACAGATCTCTGAGAAAAGCTCTACTGTTAAACCTGTGTTGTTGACTGGGCTCAGTGGCTCGTGCCTGTAATCCTGGTGCTCTGGGAGGCTGAAGGGGGAGGATCACTGGAGGCCAGAAATTTGAGGCTGCAGGGAGCTATGATCGCACCACTGCACTCCAGCCTGGGTGACTGTGAGACCCTGTCTCAAAGCAAAACAAAACAAAAACCAATGAAAACCCCAAACCTATGTTGCAGATGAAGAACTGAGGCACATAGAGTATTGGTCGCACAGTTAGTAAAGGGTGGTTACAAAAGACTTCCGTAACCAGGATTTCATTTCCTATCAGGGCCATCTGCAAGAAGAGGACGGGTTCTTTTTGGTCCCCATTTTACAGACAGAGTGAGGTTCAGGGAGGTTAATGACTTCCCATGGTCAGTGGCCACTGTACTAGATGGGAAATCTGATCTTCTGACTCCCAGCTCATGGCATGACTTCTGTTAGGCTGCGTGGGAGGACAAAAAATTGTCCCTTGCAGAGGCTTGAGGATCATGGACTTTGACACGCTTTGCATCCGTCGGCAGAACTTGGGCCTCCCGGCTTTCCCTCCTTCGAGGGCTGAGAGTCTTACTGCGACCCTTTTCTCCTGGGAGATGGGGGGGCTGTGTGTTAGAAAAGGCCAAGATGATTATTAGCAGGTGGGTGCTGTTCATTTCGAACATCTGCCCTTGGGTCCCCAAGGTCAGCTCCATCGAAGACATACACTAAGGCATTGTCAGATTCCATAAACAGCTTCTTGCTCTCGGGGGAGCGATCTGGACAGGGCCGGTCAGGCTGGTGAAATGTCATCGGAGGTGCAGAGTCACAGGGGACTGTGGGCAGGCGTGCACAAAGGATTCTTTTAGCATAATCCGGTGTTTTGGGGATAGGTGTGGGGAGAGAAATACGTGGCCTGGTTTCTCAACTCAAGGCAGCTGGATTTCAATTTTTTTTTTTTTTAACTCCAGTAAAGTGACCAGCTGGGTGCTCCAGAGAGAAGGGAGGGGCCTTGTTTGCCCTAGAGCAGCTCTACGGCCTGCTGTGCCGAAAGATTTGCATATTTGAAACATCAGTGCAGGGACTCTTATTGCACAGGAGCTGACTTGAGGAGGTACAAGGACACACTTTAAAAATGTGAATCATTCTTTAGTCGTATGAATACAACGAGGACAACAACATTATGCACTGAAATAGAAGGTCCACAAGGGTAGGGATTTCTTTTAACTATTTTTTTAACTGCTATAAACCTCACACTAGGATAGCACTTGGCACATAGTAGGTGCCCAACAAATGAATGAATGAATCTCACAGCACGTGTGTGGTTTTACCAGATGATGGAATTTGAACTGAGATTTGTAAGGATGAACAGGATTAATTCAGGAAGAAATAAGTGAGATTAGAGGGGAGTGGAGAGGAGAAGATCCAGGTGGAGAATGCAGCCTACACAAAGGCTGAGAGGTGGGATCAACAAGGCCCATGAAGTATCACTAACATCGACTGCGAGCTGACCCTCGTGCCCTCCTACCACGCTGCTGAGCACTTTCATGTATTAACTAATTAAAGCCTCATCTTAACCCTTGTTACATCTTCCCTTTACAGATGGGGAAACTGAAGCCCAGAGTGGTGAAGTACCTTGCTCAAGGACAGCCTGTGCCCCTGACTTGGCTGTTTCTCAGTCCTGCAAGGCTGTGGGGTCTAAGGCTCATATGGGGGTCTGGGGCAGGTGGAATGTGTGTCCTGGCCTGCCCGAAGCCCACGCTGCCTCACCTTGGGTGGCAAAGGCCTGGCGTCCCTTCTGCTCTCTGGCCCGCAGGAGCCCGCAAGAGCCTGATTTAACCCAGAAGCTGTTTTCACAGGTTTCCATTTTTAGCTCCCTGGACTGGAACGCAATGTTCAATGCACTGTAAACCTCCATGTCAGTTTGATTATACGAGAGGCGTGTGTGGGCTCTTGCTCTCTCGTTTCCATGTCTAATAATAACCCTCTAGATTCTCTCGCCTCTTTTCTTCCAAGGCCCTCAAAGCGTTTCATATACAATGTCCCATTTAAGCTTCCAGTTCCCCAGGGAGGCAGCTGGTGGCTATTATGTAGAAGGGTTTCTGGGACTATTCAGTTCTCTTCAAACGGAAAGGGTTAGAGTCACCTCTGTCTTAAACGTGAGAAAAGCGGAGTCACCAGAGAGCGGAGAGATGTATTAAACAGAGCTGGTGTTTCATGAATGCCTACTATGTGCCTCTTATCTTACCTGCTCTGGGACATGCAGCTGTGAATTGTCTTTTTAAAAAAAAATTATTTATTTGTTCATTTTTATGGCTGAGAAAGAAGGCCCAGAGAGACTGACTTATTCAAGGTCACATAGCTCATAAGTGATGAACTGTGGATTTGACCCTGGATTCACTGCCAAGGTCTTTGGTTTTCCTTTTGTATCATTAAATGAGATGTTCTAGAAATAGATGCAGAGTCAGACCTTCATTCTCCTGGTTCCTAGGCCAAACCAGCCCTTGATCCTTTCCTTAGATCTTGACATGAGAAATTTACAGGAGAAAATTACAAGGCTGGACGCGGTGGCTTACGCCTGTAATCCCAGCACTTTGGGAGGCTGAGGCGGGTGGATCACCTGAGGTCAGGAGTTCGAGACCAGCCTGGCCAACGTGGTGAAACCCCATCTCTACAAAAATAAAAAAGATTAGCCAGGCATGATGGCAGGTGCCTGTAATGGCAGGTGCCTGTAATCCCAGCTACTTGGGAGGCTGAGATAGGAGAATCGGTTGAACTTGGGAGGCAGAGGTTGCAGTGAGCCGAGATTGAGCCATTGCCCTCTAGACTTGGTGACAGAGTGAGACTCCATTAAAAAAAAAAGAAAGAAAGAAAAAGATCTTTACATGAGAAAATTACAGACTGAAAGGATTATTTCTCATCTGTCAATCATCAGTCATCTCTCACCTTTTAAAAAATACTGAAAATAAGAAACTACTTGTTTCCTTTCCCTTCCATCCCTATTGTTCATTCATTCATTCATTCATTCATTCATTCATTTGGCAAGTATTTACTGCTCCCTCTTTTGTGCTAGGTAGTGTGGGCATGCCTGGGATGCAGACAATGTCCCGCTCAGAGTTTCTTTTGTCCAGGGTGCTGCTAAAGCCCCTGAAACAAGTGCCTTCACCTCTTTGATCCCCAGTGTCCTTATCTGTAGAATGGGGAGAATAATGATTCCTATTTCGTAGGGTCACTGTGAGCTAAGGATGTGTGGGCAGCAAAAATATTTGAGAGTGAAGGAATAGATCAGCCTCCAGAGCAGAGGTGAAGGCAGTGAGAGGAGAGATGGGGAGATGTTTCTGGGCAGGAGATGCCTAGTTCAAAGTTTTGGCATAGGCTTAGGAAGGTGATGCTCTCTACTGTTAAGCTGACCAACTGGTGGACAACATCCATGTCTCACAGACTGACCGTCTTGGGGAGCTTGGAAAGTTGAGTTGATTCAAATCAAAAAGCACTGGTTGAGCACTTACTTGGTGTAGAGAGGCTATGGAGACAGACATACCTGGATTTCAGTCCTAGCTCTGATGCCTGACAATTGTGTGATGGAACAGCCATTGTACCTCTCTGGACCTCAGTTTTTGCTTCTGTAAATGGGAAATAAAAATGTCTGCAGGTTCTTGTGAGGATTAGAAATGATATATAGAAAGCACTTAGCACAGTGCCCAGCACCTGGTGGTGCCCAGTCAATGATGTTATTGCTATGCTGTGTGGGGTACTGACTGAGATTCTGAAGCATTAAAAAGCCTTAAAATGGAAGGGTTATGTCTTCAGGTATAGCTGGATGCAGGTGCTCATATGATGTCATAGTGTCATCTCTCTCTATATACCTCTCAGCTCTGCTTTCATTCATATTGTCTTCAGTCCCAGGATGGTCTTCTTCTCCTGGTGGCAAGATGGTCCTCAGCATCTCAAGACTCAGGTACTACCCACTAACCCAATGGAACAAGATATTTTTCCCTCTAGTTATAGAGAAATTCAAAGACTTGAGTCCCATTGTACCAGCTTGGGTCATGTGCCCATCCTTGGACCAATCACTGAGGTCAAGGGTGGATAAAACAAATTGATTGGCCAGATCTGGGGTGTGTCCATCCCTCAAGCTAGAGGATGGGGTTATCAGCTTTAAACAAACCATAGGGACTAGGAGTGGGAGAGGGCAGTTTCTCCAAAGGAAAACCAGAACCTTCTTCTAGGCTCTGTTACTAGAAGAAAGGGAATGGTGCTGGACAGGTGTGTTAGACTGGGTTCTCCCAGAGGCAGACTAGAGATGAGGATTTTTGTCCAAGTAATTTATTTATTAAGAAATACAGGCCAGGCATAGTGGCTCATGCCTATAATTCCACCACTTTGGGAGGCTGAGGCGGGAGGATTGCTTCGCCTGAGTTCAGGAGTTTGAGGTTGCAGTGAGCCATGATCATGTCACTGTACTCCACCTGGGTGACAGAGTTAGACCTTGTCTCAAAAAAAAAAAAAAAAAAAAAAAAAAAAAAAAAAAAGCAAACAAGCAAGAAGAAAATGCATATAGAAGAAACTAGTGGGAGTGGGGAGGCAGGATAAGGGGGAGGAAGCCAAGTAAGGGTATGATTTCAGGTGAAGTCCCAGCCTTAGTTTTGCAGTGAGTATAAATCTCACATCAGAGTCCCACCTCCAGGCAAGGAAACTGGGTATTTGTATCCAAGAACTGGTCATTGGCAATGGGCTTCCCTGGGTATATATATGCGTTCCCAGGGACTTCTGGGTCTCTGAATAAGGGATGCAGCTCACTAGCTCAAGGACAGTGCTCTGAAGAAGGTCACAGGTACAAAGTTTTAGCAGCAAAGCACACAGAAGCTCTGGAGTGTACAGAAGTGGTAAAAGGAATCTCAGAGGATCTGGATGGGGCTCTAGCAATGTCTCTGCAATGGGGAAAATCACAGCCCTCTGAGATGGAAGGAGATGAAGGAGGAGTGGAGGAACCAGTGAGGAGATGGGGCAGATGTGATGGTCTCTCATCCTTATCAGGTTGAGGAGGAGAAACCAAGAGGTGTAGCATAGCCCCCTCCCTCCCCGTCCCTCCACCACACCACTGCTAACAATACCCGTCATCACAGTGTCCCTTACAGTCCTCAGCAACATGTTGAGGCCTCACCGTGCCGAAACAAGTGAGGAGGTGATTCAGCAAACGGCACAGGCATGAGGGAAGCAAGAGGGGCCCCCTGTGAGATGGATGAGGTTGGCATGAGGTCGCTGGGCCCTGGAAGCTCCAGGTACTTGCCCATGCCAAGGCTGACCCTCCAGCAGCTGGAAGTCTGGAGGCTGAGCAGTCCCTCGGGCTCATTTAGCCCCTAATTGCCTCCTCCCTACCCACCTCTCACCCTTCCAGTGGCTTCTCTATCTATCAGGAGCAGCTACCACCTTCTTTTACCAGCTTTCATCTGTCCACATTTTACCCAAGCCATCTGGCATTGAAGCTTTCTGCAGAGAGGACTGAGTGGTAGTGAGAAGGAAGCCAGTGAACGCATCAGGCCAAGTCAGCAGCTCTGTCCTCAGTGTCATGGCTGCTTGCTCTGCTAATCCTTTTGAGGGTAATGAGATGGTTCAGGCCAGGGAAGACAAAATAACAAAAGTCATTTTTTTTGAGCCCTTGCTCTGTGCAAAGTACTCCACAAGCATTAGCTCACGCTATCCCATCCAGCCGTCATGGGAACCAGCATACTAGGGCTCTCTTGGTTAAAAATAAAGAATCCCATGCCAAAATGGCTCCAGCGGGAAGAGATGTTTTGGTTCATGAAATGGCAAGTCCAGGGGAATGAGGCACAACTCGATCCAGGAGTTTAAATTATGTTGCCAGGCCGGGCGCGGTGGCTCAGGCCTGTAGATCTCCGAACTTTGAGAGGCCAAGCGGGTGGATCACTTGAGGTCAGGAATTAGAGACCAACCCGGCCAACTTGGAGAAACCCTGTTTCTACTAAAAATACAAAAATTAACCGGGCGTGGTGGCACATGCCTGTAATCCCAGCTACTTGGGGGGCTGAAGCAGGAGAATCACTTGAACCCAGGAGGTGGAGGTTTCAGTGAGCTGAGATCATGCCACTGCACTCCAGCCTGGGTAATAGAATGAGACTGTCTCAATTAAAAAAAGAAAAAAAATCATGTCGCCAGTCTTTTTCCATCTTTCTATTCTGTTTTCTTCTGGGTTGACACTCTCAAGCAGCTTCTCTGTCCCCCTTTTTTCAGCGATGGCTAGTTAGCCTCTAGCAGTTATAGGGGTGCGAGCGACATGCTCAGTAAACCCATTGGGAAGGCAGGTTCTCCTTCCCAGAGGCTCATACTGTAACTGGGTCTCCAGCTTGCATCATTGTTAATCTCTGAACCAATCACTGTGTTCGGACACAGAATATTCTGATTGCCCAAGCCTCAGTCATGTGCCTACTTCTGGAACTGGGTATGGAGTTAGCTTCATCTGAAACACAAGGACTGGGGATGGAGGAGTGGTGCTTCCCCAAAGGAAAAAATCTACATAGTCTTGCCAGAAGAAGGGGACCGAGTCATGAGAAGAGGGCATAAAAGA